>NC_133822.1:19690790-20005790 GCF_047830755.1 Zonotrichia albicollis
GCACTCTGGACTCCTCAAAGATGTAGTAGCTTGTCTCAAACTTTGTTGAGGAGCAATTCAAGTGCCTAAACACTGGCATCTAGTGCTGCTTTAGTTGTCTTTGGTACCAGTGAGTGCTGTGGCTTCCTGGAGTAGTATCTGGCAGCCACATGGGATACCAGGAGGCCTCTAAAGCTGTCCTAGAAAACTGAAACACATCCTGTGGGTATAAGGACTCTAAGGAACTAAAAACCTGAAAGCATCAAGAGCTGCACAATTAGTGTGGGTACTAAGGGTTGGGTGCAGGATGAGCTCAGGTATCTCCTTTTAAAGTACCCATCAGGGAAACATCTACAGAATCACAATTTTTAAGATGCAAATCTCCCTCTTTCTTACTTGTGAATCCAGCAGTGGCTGCCTCGAGGTCCCAAGAACTGCAGTGCATGGAACCAGTGTTCTGAGGGGAAATCAAGCTCATTCCTTGAATCAATGCCTTCCTTCATAAAAGGTTCTTTTGCAATGCAGGATTTTTGTTGGGAAATCAATATAACAGAAAAGTCCCAACTTGTTGTTTATCTGATGTAGTCTGCAATCAGAGGGTAGAGTAGATACTCACCTGTTCCCATCAACCACTGCTGAGTGTTTCAAGAGCTGTTATGAAGCAAGTTTTCTGTCTGAGATCCAGCTCTCACTGGCTTGGCACTCTCAGTTTTCCAAAAGAACTCAGTTCTCATTGTGGCTACTATGACCAGGTTTTCAAAAGATTTCAACAGACTGAGTGCTGAGCTCCTTTGAAAATATCCGAAACAATTATTTAGGTGAGTAAATAGCATCTGACTCTGGTTCTAAAAGCTGATTCTTTCTGGAAAGTCTAACCACTCAGTGGCGTATATTATCAAATTTTAATGTTCCCTGTTTATGATTTGCCTTTATATATTTTCAGTATTTGAGCTGTTGCTGATGCAGAATTTCTGCAAAATTAGAATAGTAGAACAGCCATAGATTGCACTGAGGTGCAATAATTCAGGTTTAATGGAATGCAGCCTTCCTATTGATGGGTTGATCACATTAAAACTTGAATGCTATTATTGCACAAAGTTTCCCAAGTTGCTGATAAGTAGCAAGAGGATATGGTAGAAGAGTGAGGGTGAATTCTTCCCTCAGAATAGACAAAATTCTTCCCTGTGAATAGACCAAAGTCTGGGGTGAAAAGAGACAGTGCTGATGGCAGTCTTGCCTCAAAGGATGGCAGCACTGGGAACAGCAGTGAAGCTTTTAAACACTGTGTCCATTACAAAGTTGGATTTAACTAATTCCTGTCACAGTGCTTAAGAGGCAAAATGCCCAAATTTGTGTTCTTGGCAAAACTCCTGAGTGAACACATTTTTTCTGAATTTAACCCTGGAGCTTTGTCAGAGTGCAAGAACATAGCAACATGCCATGTAAAATCAAAGACTTATTTGATGTTCTCTTGAGAGTGCTCAGTACTGGAGGTCAAGCAAAAAAGAATAAGAAACAGGCCAAAGGCAGAATAATGCTCTTAATGGACTTTTTCAGGATTCTGCCTCTACAAAGTTATTTTTATCTGCTTTATATCCTTTCTTTTACCTCCATGATATCTTGTGGCCATGACTTCCACAGTGTAGTTGTGTTCTATGTGAAAAACTCATCTCTTTTATTTCAAATCTTTTGTCAGCTGCTGGGGTGTGAGAAATAGCTAATGCTCTGTGACTTTGTGAAATTGTACCATCCCTCCAAACTCTGCCCCTATTAGATTTTTTACCAAGTGCAAGTGCTATAGTTGTAGTTTCCCCTCATTTGTGAATCTCCCTGGATCTCTGACCTGAGTTTTCTCTGAGCTAAAACCTCTTCTGGTTCATCTCTGTGCTTTGAAAATGGGAGGATCTAAGCTGCCTACAGCAGTCAATATGTTTGTGTCTCATAGATTTCTCTTGCTATAAAAGAAACCAGTATTTTTCTTCTTCATTCTCAGTTCACCTTAAAAATCTCAGCATTGTGTATGTTTTTCTATCTACTCTTAAAAATGGAGCTGATAGTACAGAGAGGGAGGCACAGGTGTGCCATATTTTATTGATGGAGTGTGAATACTGGTTTAAGGACAGTTCTTGGGTCATGGTTATTTTTTCCATGCATGTGTGGATTAATGCAGGAATTCATTTGCTGCTCATCCCCCTGGCTTCTTGTGAAATGATCTTGCATCTCCCCAGTTTGCTATCTTTACAATCAACCTCTCTGAGCATTTTCATAGCATGCTATGTTTTGTTGCCTCATTAACAGCTCCATTTTCAACTATGATTTCAGCATAACATCTGAATGTATCTCACTTCCCAGCCAGTATTTTCCCTCTAGTGTGAAAATCACCTTTCTCTCATTACCTATATTTCAGTTAGCTGCTAAACTAATTGAGGAGTTTCTCTCCATAACCACTTAGTTCCTTTCAGAGGTTTTTGTAAAGGGCTGTTCTGCTGGGGAAGTCTGAATGGCTGGGTCATATACAAGGCTGTAGCTCTGGTGGAGCTGGGGATCCACACTCCTTGGAAGAGCAGGTTATCTGACAAAGAATTCACAAATATTTAACAATGTACTTTTGTTCTTGCAAGTACTGCATAAGAAAATCTATTGTTCCAGTTTCTTGACCAAGATGCTTAGCTGTATTATCAAGTTGCCATAAAAAACTTTTCATTTCATCTATTGTTTTTTTTTATCCAAAAGCCAGGTGTTGCTGCAGATATATGCATATATATGCAGATATATGCACCTTCTTTTACTCTTTGAGGCAGAGAAATGAGAAGAGTTTGGTCATTTGGGACTCATGCAGAAGTATGGCAGTGATATTGTAAAGTGAAACATTTATTATTTTTGTTTCAAATTGGGTAAGAATATCTAAACTGTATGAATGAAATATGAAAACTGTCCAGTGAACAGTTTATTGCTCTGTCCTTTGAAAGCAAAGGTGGTGCAATAAGATGGAATTACGGATTATTTTGAACAGTCTTTGAATAACTTGTTTTCTGACTGGCTTGTTGCTATAACCTCACGTTGCCCCCAGTGTATTGTCTTTGGTTGAAAATTAGAATGCTGCACAGAGCTGCAAACATCATCTGCAGAACATGAAATAGAAAATCTCAAATGTATTTGGAGTGAGGCTGCCCTATATATTAGATACGAAGAAGTGTACTTTGAGACGTGATGTTGTGGAAGTTGTATTTTCTTCTTTCAATTATTTAAACCACTTGAGCTTGTCTCTCAAACTTAATAACACCATGAAAATCCCCTGGTGAAGCTACAGTTTTATGATACCAGGTAGGGTGTATTTTATTTTCAATTTCCTAAATTATTATTTGTCAGCAAGCACTCTAGATTGCTTTTCTGTAATTGCCTTGCATGTGATAGGTGATCCAAGATATTTTGTCTCTTAGACTCCTGGTCATGGAGAGCCCTTCACAAAAGAAATCTCTCTCATTCTGGTTATTGCTGACTTCAGAAGGGGTTTGGGTTTTTTTTCCTCTTTGCTGTGTCAATGTTTAGAAAGTGCCTGGATGTATGTAAAAACCACTTCTTTACCTAAATCCCATGTAACATTTATGGAAATCAGAATCATTTTAGTAAAATACTTTTTCTTTTAGGAATGTAAAGCATAATTAAGGGTTTTTAATGAAAAAATTCATATTGATGTTGCTAGTCTAAAATGATCAGTCCAAATATTTTCCTTCCTAATATGAGCATTGGCAATTATGAATTCTGGAACTAACACATAGAAAATAACAAAGGTTTAACTTTTATTGATATAAGGAAATAATTGCCACAACCAACTAATGCAAACGTCCTAATGTTAAAATGTAGCTCTTGGAAAATTTGTCTTTATGTAAGAGATTAAAAAAGTTAAGTCTGTTTAGTTAAACAAACCCAAGAGGTAACTGGTGTCAAAAGCACTGGATAGTACCTCAACAATAAAGGCAGTAATAAAGGAGGAAAACAAAGCTTAATACTTTCAGAAGAGAAAAATATTGCATATTTTTAATAGTTGAGGCAATTAGTCCAGACAGCTGTCTGCTGGAGTGAGCTGCATTCTCCAAGCACTGAAGGAAAATTTTTAGGTATCTTTCAAAAGCAGATGCTACGGTTTTGTGAGTAGTTATTAGTGGGACTTAGTGCTGTGACAGAGGGTTTAGGCTGGATTGTGAGGATTGGTCTATATCTTCTACCCTAGTCGTGCTTTGGGGGTTTAGACTTTTTGTAAATTTTGGCTGAGGTGTGTGTTTGAATTCTGACTGGACAGGATAGCACCTTTCACTTAAACCACCTGATTTTGGGTTGTTATGAGATGATGCCAAAGCTGAATTCATGAGGTAGGCTGGATATTCATTGCAGCTCCAAAATGTGACAGCAGTGTAGAGAAATCGTCCCTGCTTGCAACTGAAATGTTTTCAGAACAAGTAGAGAAAAGCTGATTTGTGACTTAAGGAGATATTTCCAAAATCCACCCAAGAACAGCTAGAAAAGAGACAGCTAGTTGTAAGAAAAGGAACAATTTAAAAAGGGAGAGTAAGTTATTCACTCTAGTCAATTGGCCTAAATGTGTCATAGGTAGGACCCCAACAATAATTAATATTGTGTCCATTTCTCTGAAAATCAACAGAGAAAAAAACACAAAAATACAGAAAATACACACAAGCTGCCCAGAGGTGTGATGCAGCTTGGGATGGATCTGGGAAGAAATCCTATTGCAAACTTATATGCTTTTATCCCTTTTATGGTCCATTTTGCAGCAAGACTCTCATGAAACCTGGAAATTCCTCATCCAGACCAAAGCTACAGGAAAACTGGGATGTGCTACTCTATAATTTCAGTCTTGGCTGAACCTTCCTTATTAAAGCCATGTTTTTCCTGTGTGGAAATAGCAAAACAAGTTAATAATACAATTCATGAGAATGTGAAAACTTTCAGAGACTGGTTTGGAATCAGACTTAGCAGGAAGAATGCATAAAATGGTTTAGACCCTGCTGGATGGGAGGTCCAGCAGCACTGTTGCTTCCTCTCAAGTGACAGAGGTATGTGTTTTGGTTTCAAGGACATGAAATTCATCCTCTGGCATCCTGTGTGGTATGGACCACTGTAAATCCCTCTCTAAACTTTCATTTAGAAAGTCTGTCCACAAAAGCTAACATTCTGTTTTCCCCAGTGATAAATTACCATAACATTTGATAAACACAGTATGCCATAAGAGGGTATATCAGCCACTGTTATCAAAAGTTAATTTTCTAGACTAAATATTCATTTGGATCATTAGAGCTATTAAATTCTGTGTCAGGTTTTAAGGAGCTGGCTGTGCCTGAGTGCTAGAAGGAGCCTGAAAAGAATCATATCCTGTCAAGATAAATGATTGAACTGTTCAATGAACTCTTTGACTGGCATTGGTTCCAGTCATGCCAGCTGAAGCTCAATTCCTCTTTGTCTGTGTGGTCTTGTTTTCACCTTGCCTGTGGGGTGAAAGCAGTTTGATGTGACCCCCTTGCAGACAGAGGCATGAGCCTAACCTCTATTTACACCCTGTCATAATGGGGAGCTGGCAAACACTGCTGCTTGCTGCTGCTCTCCTCCTTTTCCCTGCTTTTTTTTTTTTTGTCAAATAGTTAGAAGTTGTGCATTCTAATAATAACCTAATTAGCATAGTAGGCTTATAACATCTTGTTTATGTTGTCTACTCTGTTTTGAACAGAAAGAAGCAAAGAAAATATGCTCTTTTGTATAGCTCAAGTACTGCCTTAGGGATGGCGTATGATGTGGAGCAATAAGGTAACTGGATAATGTATGTGGAATTTTGTCCTTTTGAAATTAAAATTTGAGATGTGAGCTAATTCAAAGCCCGAGGCTCACATTCTGATTTGAAAGTTGGTGTATGACACTTGATACCTGATTTATTTTTTGGCCTTCAGCAAACCTCCTAACAAGCTGAGTTTGTTGATAGTGCTGTATGTTTGCACTGACTCTAAACTCATTTCTTTTCTGTAATAGTAAAACTTTTGTTCAGCCCTTTTTCTTTATGGCCAGACTTTCTATGTCACCTACCGCCTCCTGATTCCTCCCTCTCTTCCCCTCTGGTTCACTGATTGTTTCTTGGGCCAGATTTGGAATGTCAACACAGCCAAGTGCCCCAAGATGTCCCTACCCCATTCTCTCAGTGACTGACCTGGAGCACTGGGGATTCCACAGAATTCAAAGAAAATGTGCATGTGCCCTGGGAAATAAAAGGGAGGAAAAACTTGCTGGGGAATCTTCTGGAAAATAACTCTGTGGATTTTAGGATTTTCAGGTGAAGTGAGACACTGCAGGTTCACTTGAATGTATTGTTGAATTATTGTGGGGCAGCGCCCTGGTTTACTCCATAGTGACTACCTCCTGACAGTGATTTATCACCATAATATGTAAAATGTTTGTGACCTACAGCAGTGACTGATAGCTCCCCTAGAACTCACAAAAGGGAAGAAAAGAAGCCTTATTTAAAATTACAAAGGAAAGAGATGATTCTAAAAAGAAAGGGAGGAAGGAAGGAAAAATGTGCTGATGGATCTCCTTTGCATTTTGAGGGATCATTTCTATCTCTACAAGGAGATAAGTTATAAATAGAATAACAAATATATACCATTCTTTTATGGCTACATTAAAGGGAAACAAGATGCAAATGAGATGGAACAACTTGTGGAGAAAGCTAGAAACCTCTCGGATAATACATGTAAATATAATGTTAGGAAATAAAGAGTCCTTTGTAAGTAATGGAAAAAGACAACAGAAGATATTTTTAATGTAGTTAATCTATAATTAAGATTGTTAAATTGTTTTGAATGTAAATCTTGATTTGAGGAAAGAGAGCAGGGACAAGTTATGTTTGTTTCTCTTGAGCAATTATACATGTGTTCCTACTGGAGGGGAGATCCAATGACAATTGAGGGCTGCTGCTACTATGCCCTAAAATTTGAGGCTGTGCAGAATACACTAAATGAAATTTTCTGAAAGGACAAAAATCATTGTCCTTTCTGGGTGCTGATGGAAATGGAGGAGATGTGTGGGAGGAATCTTTGGTCATGCTTCAGAGGGAGCCTTAGCAACTCCTTCCTCACATGCCCAATCTTTGCCCTCAAGGTCCAGGAGATGGAGAGTGATTTAGATGATCATGTGTCTGACCACTGAGACCAGCAGAAGGTCTCTCTTCCTATCTCTCCTTACTCTGTAGCACCTCAGAGAGGAAAACTTCTCTCCCTTGTCTTCCTTCGTCCTGTTTGTATTAATCCTGGAAGGTAAAAAATGCAAATTAGTCTGTGGCTTTTAATCCTGTTTCAGACCTGTTGTTATGTAAAGTAGTAAGGTGTTGCAGGCTCTGTAACACTTCACTTTTAGGTTCAAAGATTGCTTCTGCTGTCATGAGTCATTAGAGAGAGTGAGCTGTGGGGAAAGTGGCACTTCTGCTGTGCCAAAGCTGTCCTGTACCACTAGTCCTGAGTGACTCAAACATGCCATGAGGGACACCTGGAATCAGCTGGGGATGGATGTACATGTAACAGAGCTAGTTAGACACCTCCAGAAAATGTTCTCTTTTCCTGTGAGGTGGTACCTAGTTACAGAAAAGACTGTTTTCAGGAGAAAACATATTTCAGCATTTTCTAGGTAAAGTTTTTCTTCTTCTGCTTTGGCACATGAAATTATCAAAAGAAAACATTCCAGATGGATTTCCCCTTCTTTTTCCCTGTATGGCTATTGACTTGCAAACCTTTTCAGGATTTTGGCTTTTTGTTCCATTGAGAAAAGGAAGGGTTTGGATCCTCAGATTGTCAGTGGGGAGGAAGGCTGCCCAGCGTGGCTCTCACACCCCATGGTGTGGTTGTAAGGATTCATGCACATCAGCAAGGCAAAGCCTTGCAGTGTGATACCCTGGCTGCCTTCTGGTCCCGACTGGGGCTCCAGCATGGAGCAGCAGCTCATGGTAGAGATTTCCATGCTCAAACCCTTTCTCAGAGCAGCTTTGCATGCACAGCAAAGCTTTTTACTTGTGCTTTGCTCAGCTGCTCAGGGTTTGTCCCCTACATTGCGATGAGCTCCATGCTTCCAGAGGCTGCTTGGTTTTGGAGTAAGCCATGAACTTAGAGCACCAATTGCATTAATTGCTTTCACGCCAGCATATTTCCATTGTGGCTGCCATTATAGTTGTGTAATGTTTCTTCTCTCTCCTCTTTCATGGCTTTCTTTGCCTTGACAGGCTCAGTCAGATTCCCTCATTCACATCTGCTAATGTGAGGGCTGAATAGATTAAATCTATGCAACGATGGCTTCAAAAAAGACAGGAGGAGGATGGTGGAGGGAGAGATGTAATAATCTCAAAAAATAATTTCTACTTAATAAGTGACATTTCAAAAAAATATTTCAGTTAGTTTGTCCCAAGGAAGATACCTGTGGTATTAGTAACAGGGCCCCCAATCCAAAAGTTTTATCACTCCCGTGTTCCTTTTTTCCTCAGCTTAAAAGTCACCCAAGCGAAGGAATAGACAATGCACAGATTACTTTATTTGGCTTCGTCAGGTTTGCCAGGAGAGGAGAATGCTGCCAAGCTCCCCAAGACAAGCTATGCTGGGTGCTTGCCCTTGTGCCAGTGTGAAGACAAAAAAAATCAGGAGCCTTGAAAAGAAGCTGGTGCAGCACATGGCTCTTTCCCACTCCTCACAAATGATGGCTGTTGTGCTCGTTAACCTCTTGTGGGGCTCAGTCAGTTCACGCTGTGCAGCAGCGGAGAGCTGAATGAAATGAAAGGCTCGCAGGACCCATAGAAACGCCATAACTCCTCCATTCCCAACGTGCAGGCGAAGGCCACCTTCCCCCTGGAATACCAAGTGCCTCTCGTCAAACTCTTAATAAGTCAATCCCGGCTCCATGTGGCGGTGACAGCTCGGATTCCTGCACAGGGCAAGCCCAGCTCCTGATTTACCCCTTGGCTTTGGCAAGGCACCTCAGGCTCGTGCTTGGCTTCGCTCTGCCCGCATGCTCAGACGAGTCTGAATTCTCAGCAGACATGGGTTCAGCTTAGTTAAACCAGCCCTGTCTCTGTGCAAGCCTAGTCCCACTCAGATCCTTAGCAGGGATCTGAAAGGAGACATGTAATGAGCTTTTAGCTTATAAGATCATTAAATAACTCCATAACATCCCTCATAAAAAAATGTCTTTTTTATCCAAGTGGCTGCAGTTCTGATAAATAAAAGAGAATCTCTTCTTTGTGCTTATAAATGAACAAAGGGGACTGTACAGGCTGATCCAAGGCCCACAGAAATGAAAGGGAAAACCAAAGACTTCAAGGCACTTCAAATGTAGGCTCTTCTAACTAGTAGCCTTTGATTTTAAGGATTTTTATCTCAAAATGAAGAGGAAAAAAGCTACTGTTTAAAAGGAGCTATGAGCAGTTGAAGGGCATGATAAACTCCCATCTGAGTCTCTGTGCTGCAAACAGACTAAGATATGAGCTCTGATATTTAAAACAAAAGGGAAGAAAATTTGAAACAAAGCCTAGACCTAATTAGGAAAACCTCAGAAAAATACCAAGAAAAAATAAAAATCTGTGGCAATTTGAATGATACAGGGAAAACACACAGAATTCAGCAGAACTGATTTTTTTCCTTTAACATTTTTCACCTGCATTTATATATCAAAGGACAAAGTATGCAGAAAAAAAAAAAAAAGAGGAAGAAAATGCCATTGCAGCAAAATGTACTTTAAAATGTGAAATACATTTAATGGTGTAATATTAATGTATTGCCTTGGCCATCAAATTACAATATTATCCAGTGCTTCTTAGATGTCAGTGAGTGCAGGATGAAGAGTGCTTTCCATGTCTTGTGATTCTGTTGCCTTTCTGGATGAGGAACTATTGCTGGAATCACCCTTTTCCGTTTTTACCCACCCCAGGCCCAAATCACCATTGATTCACTGAATTCTGTGAGTTTTTGGGTGGTGCCCCTTCTGTTGAGTCAGTGGATTCCTCATTTTGCTGTCAGATGCTGATGGATCTGTTTCCTTTATTCCTTGGTCAATCTGAGAAAGCTTTCTAGGCTCACCATGCAGTGAAAAATAACCAGATCAGGAGCTTATATAATAGCAATTTTCATTTTGAAAACTACATAAAAAGTGGATTTTTTAAAATAATCCTGTATATCTTTTAAGGAAATAGCATCAGAAAGTTTATAGCTTGTCCAACTTAACCTTGGGGAGAAGCATGTAATCGAATTTACTTTTGTTTCATTTCAATTTAAATCCATGGTTGTCTGTGTGTTGGTCTTATGCTTGGTATGTAAAAACCAGAAAGCAAAGCCTAGTTAAGAGAAGCAACAGCAAAATGGTATGAGTGTTTCCAAGGGATGAAAAGTGTGTGGTCTTCATTCAGATTTCAAACTGGTTTGACCCCATGTCATCCTATTGGCTTTAGTTATTGTCCTGATTTATGTTAGCACAGACAAGAGCAGGATTAGATATAAACGTGGTAGCCGATTGTTTAGATGAAACATGTTTGTTTTTCACAGCAGCATTCAGACAACTTGACTAGAACTAAATAATTTTAAATATATATTTTTCTTTAGAAAAAAATGTGTCTGAACCAATCTGTATGCTCATTTTATGCAAAATTACAATTAGATATTGGAACATTTAAAAATAGTCCTAGATGATTAGCAAAGCATTCTTAAACATATTTCTGTCCTGTTTTTCAGTAATTATTACACATTAAAAGATGAAGTTTTTAAATGAACTACAAATTTTATCATCTGCTGATGCTGAGATTATACTTTCAGTGAGATGTACCAAATTAACTTACAAATTATTTAAAAAGTGCTGTTTGCCTTTTCATGTGTATCTCACTTTCCAGAACATTGCACTAAGATTCACCTGAGTATGCACATTCTTATAACGAGCAGCTCTTCAGAAAAGAGAGTAATTGCTTGTGAACTGAACATATAATATGGCTGGCTTAACTTGGCTGACTTTTTGAGTTTTGATGTAGTTAGGGAAAAGATGTTTTCACTTGTGTTCCACTCTATGGCCACTGGGACAATTTAGAGCCTGCTGAGTGCAGAATATGGCCCTGATTTAAAAGTCTAATATGGCTTAAAGTTAGAAAGCACTCAGAATAATACAGATAATACATTATTAAGCTGGGCTGGTGAAACTTAGTGAACCAGGAGCAGGGAATGGAGAGCACTCAGATGTATGGGGCACTGGATACTAAGAAGAGCCAAATGGAGCATGGAGGCATGTCAGAAATATGTTGAAGCATGAAGACAGGCCTGAAATCTATGGAAAAAAAGATCTCTTTAAAAGGCAGATGGGGGTGGATAAGTATCAGGTTTAGACTGGATACCAGAAAAAATTTCTTCATTGAAAAGCTTGTTTTCTTTGGAACAGGCTGCCCAGGGAAGTGGAGGAGTCACTATCCCTGGAAGTATGTTAAAAATATGTAGATGGTGGAGCTTAGGGACATGATTTATTGGTGAAATTGGCAGTGCTTGGCATTTTTGGACTTGGCATACTTGGCAAGTTTATGGTTTGAGTTGATGATCCTAAAGGTCTTTTCCAACCTCAATGATTATATGACTATAGCTTGAGGCTATATTTTTTGACCTTCAACTTGTGATGAGGTCCCAATAAACAAAGCTTTGTGGGGTCTTCCTCTCAGAATGATGTGAGAGAGTGATGAAAGGAAGTTATCTGCTTTGTGCTATCTCTTTCCCATAAAATATAATTGGTGAAATTGAACATGATACTGTGTTGAAGATGCAGCTTGTCAGATAATTGTGCCTCTGGGATTTATACTTCTGTTCCTAATTTTATGTAAGCTGTTTTAAAATGCCACATCAAATTATGCTGAGAACATAAACATTGTGGAAAAAGATGTTTAAGAGTTAAGAAACACTGCAATTGAATTACCTTCAGCAATCTCCTGCAGGGATATATGGTATCATACAGCTTTTAATTGAAGAATGACACTTAGGCTTGCAGAAGAGTGCCACTGAAAGGTGAACAGACCATTTTAGAAAGCTTTTTGAGAACACTTGTAATTTTGTTTTGTTTTGCTTTTTTTTTTTTTTTAAAAAAAAAAAAGGTGAACTAGAAACCATGCTCCTATGATATTTAGTGTGGCTAAATTCTGATGCAGCAGTGTGAATGCTCATCTGGACACACAGTGGAGCTGCCTCTCAACCTGCTGCAGTGTTACTATTACCATGTAGCTGTAGCAGTGTGCTCTCAGCACGACAGAAGAAATGATCATTTATCCAGATTCCTTGTGAACTTTGGAGCTTGTATTGTGCTTTGTGCTGCTGAAGTCTGTGTGGTTTCAGTGCCTGAAGTCACACGTTAGCATCAAACTCCGTGGTGACCTGCAAGCACTGCCTGCAGGGTGAAGGCAGCCCCACTGCCAATCACTGAACTTGAACTTCATGTTCGCAATGAAGTTTCCTAGAGATGATTCCCTCTCTAGCTTAAGAATTGCATGTACAGAAGGATAGCCTCTAGCTCTACCTCCCATCACTGTAGGAAGAAAAGAAATGAGTGTTCTGGTGTTTTGGAGTCCCTTGAGGATGCGGTTTTTTGGGAAAAAATAAAAAGGTAGGTGTTACAAAGATTGTGTGACTTAGTGTTAGGAATCAGACTGATTAATACAGAGCTTCTTCAGGCATAGTCATGTTCCCAAACACAACAATGTACCAGAAAGAACAGCAATGAAGAGAATAGCAAATAAATGCTCTGCCAGTGGTGAAATTCTCCAAAATATGTGAAGCCTTAAATGGGGCACCATTTTTTTTTTGTGCTTGTGAGCAGTGTGGGCTTGTAAAAGAGGGCTGCTCAAAAAGTCTCATTATTTGTGTAGGTATTTTCTGTAAGCTCCATATTCTGGCATGTTTCAGTAGTTTCAGTTAAATCTGGCAGGGCAGACTTGGTGTGAAAATTTTTGAGGAATGTAACATAAAATCTGTATCAGAAACCAAAATGAAAGATGAAGCATTTTTGAGTGAGCTGAGGTTATACCTTTCATCACTGTGAGAGACAACTAATTTTTGAGGGTTACTTTGTGACTGTATCTCTGAGCTGAACACCTCACAAAGTTGAGCAATTCAGAAATAATGCTGAGCAGCATAGCTGGACTTTGCCAATCCAAGAACTGCCCTTTCCAGGGTAAAATTTATATTAAAGGATCAAAAGTTCCCTAAAACATGGTTGTATTGGATTTGCAGTCGGAACATCAAGAAAGAGCTGACACTAAAGCCATTAGGAAAGGTAAAGGTAGAATCAGAGCTCCCTCTGATTGAAAGAAGATTGGAAATACTTACTGAGTCTCCTTCCTTGCTGCATGATTCCCAAAACAATGTGGTAAGCAGGGCCTCTTCTAAAGGGAGAAATACTGGGTTATGTGTGCTAATTGGGGTTCTGATAGGCATTGTCTATTGATTTGTCTCTCAGCCTCCTGATTAACATTCATATTTCTCCGTGAAGAAAAGCACTGAAAAATAGCTTGAGTCTTTTTTTCCTGCTGTCAGCTGGTTGAGCAAAGAGAGGAAACCATTGCAATGGGTGCCTGCCTGGCTCCTGGGTGTTTCCATATTTGAATTTCCTGCTTGTGACAACGTAATGTGATTTGTCTTTTCTTTGCCATGTTTACAAACTTCTCCATTATCTGAGGAATCAAGCACAATACTCATCTATGGCTGCTTGTGATGAGTTACTAATCTCAGGGCACTCTGACAGAAGGTTGCTCAAGGCATTGTCATGGACAGTAAAAAAAAAACAAATCCAACCTACAGATTTTAGGAAATGATGAATTTAAATACAAAGAAATTATTTAGGAAGACAAATATTAGTGTAGGGTTGCCCATCACCAGCTTTGTATTGATCATTGATGCCAAAGTGCTGAGATGCACTCCTTGCCCTCTTTGGTTACAGAGATTATGAGAGTTTATTTTTCATAGTAATAAGAAAAGAAGAGAAATAAAAAACTGTGGCCTTTTTTTTCTTGGTATTTGTTTTTGGCAGTGGCACTTTAGAAGAACTCTTCCTCTTTAAATAAAAATCTCCCTTGCTGTCAGCTTATTTCTCTACATGATTTTAAATCTATCTTATAGTAAAGAAAAAGTAAATGGAGTTTTGTTAGTTCTATGGCATTGGTTTCAAGGCAGGGAAGAAAAATAAGCCATGCAACAAGCAAATGCAGGATAGGTGGAGGATACTTTAGAGCAGAATGATGCACAAATGAAGAGTAAAGTAGTAAGAAGAACAAGTCAATAGTAGAGACAAAGACTCTGAAATTAAACCCTAGATAAACTATGCTAAGAAAGCAAACCTGCAAGTTCAAATATCTCAATTATCTTAGATCTGTGAAAGATGCAATGGGCAGTTAGTCATCTTTTCCATTTTCACTTTTTCTTTCTTGGAAAGGCCACTGTTATTTTTCCCACAGCACTGATCAGTGCAAGGGAAAGCCTGTTTTCAAATAAGATCGTTTATCAGGGGGTTAAAAAAATGGAGGTTAGTTAAGGAAGCTTGGATGCTGTTATTGAATCTGTGACCATGGGAGGTAGGAGAAAACCATAAAAAGAGGCCATGTTAACAGACTGCAGTAACAAAATAACTCTTCTCTATTTAGCTGTCTCCAAGATGCTTTTAACAAGACATACCATAAAGGGAGAAAAGCTGTTTATTGGTAAAGGTCACTGTATATTTGTTGTCCTGGATGAAATGACTGTACACACAACCCATTCCAGGCTCTGGAACTGAAGTGCTGCAATTCAAGAGACTTAGAAAAAGAGCTTCTAGCTTCCTTTACCATACTCATGCAGAACTGGTGTGTCAATCTTAGATCTCTGATTGCAGTTTCTCCCATGCACTCACCTGCATTTATATTCCTTCTCTGCAATGGAGGGCAGGTGGTACTTGATCTTTGCTTAAAAAGAGGCAGACATCATCCCCTTCTCACTGGGTATCCATAACCTCCCTTTAGATCCTGCTCCTCTGCCCCAAGCAGTGACTGTGATTCCTAAAGCCACTGAGAAATATAGAAGTCCTAATTCTCAGAGAAATAATCTGAATTTGCATTTGTTAAAAATGCTTTTGTTGGTTTTGAAAAGGACATAGGCCATGCAAGACATGCTTGTATCAGCTCTCTCCTTACATGTCTAGAGATTATTTTCACAGGCATTGCAGACCAGATGGGCTCCATTTACACCTCTTCTCCTAGAGAAAGAGAGGAGATGAAGTGAATCTACAGAGTTCTGGGGAACATTGAGTGTTATGATTGGATACATTAATACTGATATTGCAGTCTCATCCATTCTCTCTCGCACATGCGGACAAGAAATTGGGATTGTATGTTCTCACCCAAAAATATGAGTTAAGACGTGTGTTGAGAAAACTGAGGGACTGCTGACAGCATGAAGCATCAGACCCACATAGCAAATACAGTGTATTTGTCAGTTCAGAATAAATAATCTCATTGTCGTGTAGCAGACAGCATGGAGCATGTTAGTTTACATGAACATCCAATTTGCCTACTTGTAATGAAAATGCTGATTTCTGGGAATGCTGCTGCACTGTTTTACATGCTCTCTTGCCCACATGCACATGTTGCATGAGAGGCTGCTCTTTTCATAACTGAAAAATATCACTGGAGAATAGGCAGTTTTAATAAAGTGTGTCTCCTGCTGACAGTTTACATATTTTGACAACCTCTTGGAGAGCAGCAATAATCAGCTTGAGGCCGTGCTGTGTATGGCCTCAGTGATGCATGGCAGGAGAGCAGAGACCCAGCTCTGCATTCTGCCCGCACCCACCCCCGGTGTGCTGGAGTGGAATTCCAGCTCTGCATTCATTACCACCTCATTATCTGCCTCAACGTCTTTCAAAGTCATTTTTCCTCATGACTAAACTTGGTCAAAATATTTTTATTTACCTGTGCTGGCAGATTTTCATATGTGAAGGAGTTTCACATGGTCTCAGTTTGCATTGCCTCAGTCAGAGCTCGTGGCTTGGTCAGAGCAGAGGCAGCACTGGTTTATCAGACTAAAGTCACTTGGGGACACTGCTTTCTGCTTGTCAGCCAGAGGTAATTTTGCAAAAAGGGGAATAAGTTCCCGGCTGCCCTCTCTATATCCTAGTACAATTTGAACCATCACTTGCATAAAATTAGTTCTCTTTTTCCTTCCCCCCACCAAAAATTAATTCTAGCAAATCCTTGACCACAGAGTAAAGGCATTAAGAAGGTTACAGCACAGTTGTATCACAAGGAACAGTAGGTTGGCTTGTACATGAACAAGCTGTTATGTTTCCAGTGCTTAATTTTCAGAAACAAACCTGTTTAAAAAAATCCTTTGTTATTACATGCTTTATCTATTACTTACAGGTGGATCCTTTGAGTATAAATGAGAATAAGCACCACAGTGGTTTTGCATTGTGGTGGTAGGAAAAAAAAAAGCTGAATTTTATGGAGTTATTAGTGATCTTATAGATAATTGTATGGAACTTTTAAGCAACAAGCTTCCAAGATATGGTCCCGGAGGGGATGGAATCAGTTTTGAGAATAAGGATTGCCTATCCCACACAGAGTTGGAAAGACTGTAGCTGTGATCAGTGGGATTAAAAAAAATAAATTTTTTAATAAATAAAAATAAATAATAAAATAAAATAAATTATTGTGACCTGTAGTTTCAGAACTGCTGCCTGTACCATATTTTGGCTTTTAGATGTTGCTCAGTTTTCATCTATATGTGAACATAGTGAACCCGTTCTGGTAAATTCCACAGTAAAGCAAACAAGGGTCCAACCTACATATCATTGATTTCTGCTGGAAACCAACTAAAGATGTAAAATGGCCCAATATATCCCTGAAACATGCTGTTCAGAGGGTTTGCTTGGAAACCCTAAATAGACCTAATGGGTGGCAGAAGCCAATACTGGATATGGAGTATGAATATGAATAGGAGAAAAACTGAATATCCATATTGAATATGGATAGGAGAAAAATTTCTCCTCTCTAGATACTGACCACTACAACATGGTATACAGCATCCATGATCCTCACGTATTTTAAGGACTTTCTGAAATCTGTGCTCATTCAGGCTCCAATTAATAGAGGAATGAAGGATATACTGTTGCTAGTCCCTCATTATCTCTAGAGATCTCACTAAAATTTGCTACTTGGCATTGCATGCATAGAATATGGCTTTTGGATGATGGGATTCAGAAAAAAATTATTACATAAAATGGTGATATCTGTAGGTAATCCCAAATGAAACCTGCAAACCTGTCTGACTACATGACCTTCACAAGAAAGGCTTTCTTTTCCTCTGATGAAAAGGAACCCCAATTTAGAGATAAAATTTCTGCCCATGGTGTTAGCACAGGTTGCTTCTGGTCAGATCCAGTGCTCAGCACAATTTCTTAAGTGGAGGAGCCTTACTCTCCATGGCTAGAGAGGTTTGACAAAATACCCTGCCAAAACCTCCCTTCAGGCTTTACTGTGTTTTTCATTTGTCCTTCCCCTTGGTGCTATTATCTGAATGTGTCTGGGGTGGCTCTCTGCTGTGTTTCAGGGAGACAAGCCACTCTTTCCAGTCTACACTGGTGAAACTTTCCCCCAGGCCTTCACTTGCAGATTAACTTCTGTAACTTCCTGAATGTCTATCCTATCCAGTGTACCTGCTTAGGTGTTCCTTTTGCATCCCATAGATAACAGCACCATCATGCTGGAGTAATTTGGAGAAATTTCTCCATATTTAATATCCTGATTTTGTTTCTTTATTTTGTCTTCTGCAACATCCCTATTTCACGAATTTACGCTACTTTTCAAAAACAACTTCTATCCCCTTGATTTTATTCAATGAAGAAAAATGATTTATCCGTCCTCAGCTACAATGTATCTGCTCCTGCTGCTTCTGATTGTTATAGGTCAGGACCCAGCCTTTTCTTTGCTGAAAATACTAGCTCAGAGCAAATTATCATTAATTCATATGAGTGACAACCTGTACACATCTGGTTGGAGAAACAAAGAAATCTTATTGATGTTACCTGCATCTGTTTCTGCCAACCATTTCAGTATTTGTTCCTTTTCTTTAAGGTGTACTGCTTTAGATAATACAAAATTTTTTTGATCAGTTTTCTTTTCAGAGATTTGCTGATAATAGTATCCAAGGGAGAACTGGCATCACATGGAGCCCTGAATTCTAATTCAGTATAAACAATGAAGCCCCTGATTAAGGATGAATAAGTTTCTACATTTTCAGAAGGAAATGTGGGACAATTCCTGTTTTGTAGCTGGTGCTATCAGCAGGATGTCCTGTTGGTGACAGGACAAGAGACAATGTGTACAAACTGAAGCACATGAAATTGCATCTGAACACAAAGAAGTACCGTGTTGTTGTTGTTTTTTTTTGGGAGAGGATGATGTGGAGTTTGTCTGTAGAGATACTCAGCCCCATCTGGACACATTGCTGAGCAACCTGCTTAACCAGGTGATCTAAGAAGGTCCCTTCCAGCTTTGATTTGGGAATTTTGTGATTTATGGTTTAAACAGTGAATCATTATGTTGTCTAGTGCATGTCACTTTCATTCCACACAATGCTGGTTTTCCTGAAGGTGCCAGGGTCTGTTAATTCTTCCACAGAAATGTTCACTTTTTTTCTCTTGTGTAGGCTATGTCTTGATGTTCTGAATTCCAAGGTTCAGACTGGAAAAGATGTTCAGGATATCACATCCTACTAGATGGAGTTGTCTAAAAACCTTGCTGAATCTGTCATAAGACAGCACAGGAATAACAGAAACCCTTTATTCATAAAAACCACAATGTTTCTTTGGTTTTCTTGTTCTGATGCTTTGCATTTTGAATTGTAAACAATTAATTAATTGAAATACTCTTTTTGGGAAAAAAATGGGAAAACGAGCTAGCACTGGAGATACAAACAACTTCCTCAATAGTTTGGCTAAGGAGACCCAAAAAAATTGTACTTTAGACAACATCATGAGATGTGCACTTGACCTTTGTTTCTTAGTATTAGTTATCCCTATATTGATTTTAATTTTCCTGTTAGTGATTCTTTCCATTTCTTCCACATTTATTTATAATTAATGCAGCAACATTTTGTTGGCCTAGAAGTATACACTTTCAAATGCAAGCTAAATCCAGAATTCAAATTCTCCATTCTCCTCCTGTGAGCATTGCTCTGAACTATATGGTAGTTAAAAGAATAATACTATTCTGAGAAAAAAACCCCATCTTTAGGAGTCTGGTTTCATCTTATTGATTCATGCAAGCAGTGAGGTCTAATTGTTGCTTATATCTGCTTGGTTATAACTTTGGAAAGCCTGACATCATCCGAATACAGTTATTTGTAATGAATGGTGTTTCTAGGTTTTCGTCTGAGAAATCTGCTCCCTGAGGAGTGATTTGTAGTGATGAAAACTCTGCAGGGCTGAGAGTTTAACTTGGCTTCTGGACCTTCTATTTGGGGCTAGAAATGTTAACAAAATGGCTAATGAGAAACTCCGCAGACTGCCAAGATTTGCCAAGGGTTTTGCCCATTTGTATATGAGGCAGTAGAATGTGACATTGTTCTAAAACACTGTTGTTGACTTAGAAGTGTAACTCCACGTGGATATTCAGTGATTCCAATGGGGGAGGAACCTCAGCCTGCTCTTGGGAAGAGCTGCTTCACAGATGAGGTTTGAAACCAAATGCCTGAACATGATGAGCATTGGGGCTGGCTGTGATGCAGCTGTAAAACACGGAGAGCAGGCAGCATTTTTTTGGCAATGGTGCCAAAAAAAAAGCAGATGCAAGGTCTTGCAAGAGGATGATGAGCGTGTAGGTGCAAGCATGGCCATATGTATGTACATGAAACTCTGTGTATGGATACATAACCTGCCCCCAGTCAGTGCAGGTGTGCACAGCACAGAACAGTGTGCTCAGGCAGCAGGAGCAGAGATGCCCCAGTGGCCAGTGCAGGGAGGAGCAGGAGGCAGCCCCACCCTCACATACCTGCCAAAGCCAAGGGTACCATACCTGCAACATTTTATGTCCTCTGACAGTTTCTGAGGGATTGGTTAAGTGCTTTGGTACTGCTCAGTTTGGGGTCCAGGGAGCTGTGATTTATCTGCTTATTAAGTGGCTGGTGCTTAACATCAAACATGTCCAAAATTATCAAAAAATCAAATAATTTTGGGTGTAATGCATAGACTCAACACTTGATTTGCATTCGTTACTGCACATCAGAGGGTTTTTTGTTATTTTCCTCCCTATAAAAATGCAATGAATTTGTGGTGGTATTGAAATAACAAAATATTCCTGCTATTTCAGTATCTTCTTCCAGAAGATTTTCTTCGGGGGTTGAGGGAATTGGAGAGCGCCGTGCGTTGTTTTGGTTCTGTGGCTGTGGCCGTGAAGTGCCTGGCTTTGTGGGGACCCCTCGGCTGCCCTTTCTTCCCTGGCTGTCCATTGTGGCGGGCTCATTCATGCATCCCTAAACCCAGCGTGTGCAGCAAAACGCTGACTTCCAGGGGCAGCAAGGGCCTTCCTGAAACCGCCCCGCCGCCAGCTCAAAACTCTGCGTTTGTTTTACGTCCTCCCGTGGAAATAGCGGAGCCCGCAAGGCCTCCCACCTACGGTGGGCGAGCCTCCCCCGGTGCCTGCCCCAGCACGGGGGAGCAGCCCCTGGCTGGGCCCCTGGCCCCCTTAATCCCCCCGCCCGCGTTGCCCGGCCAACAGGCCAGACAAGCAGGTGATGCATTGACAGGGAGCAGATGGTCTCCCGCCGAGGTAAGCGGGGCTCAACAATGCAACCATATTGATCATATTGCTCCTTTTATCTTCTTCGCCTTCAACTTCGGTCTTGAGGTTTCCCCGCTAATAAGACGCGGCCTCCCCCCGGCCCGGCCCCTGGCCTGGCTGCATGGCGGCCTTCCGCAGCTTCTGGGGAGAGAGTGAGCCTTCATCCCGCCCACCCAGCTCCAGCTCTGCTTCCTCTCCTGCTGAAATCCTGCTGGAAGGAGGGAGGGCCACCATTTCCCTACTCCCCATGACCCTTCAGCCTGTCTCCCTTGTAGCCCTCACCCTCCTGCCCTTTGCCATTTAGCAAAGGGGTGAGGAGATTTTGAGACCTCTCTGCCCCAGCCTGACCACTGAGGCCCAACATCCCTCACTGTCTCATTGGGCACTTCTGTCTTCCTTTTCCTTTGGCCCCCTTAACCTTGTTTATATTTGTGTGTATAAAATAGGCTGGAGATGACCCATTTCCTCCCACCTTCCCCATGTGGAGAGTGCCCGGGGCCCACTCTCCATTTGCTGTCCTCTCCTGTACTGTGCCTGTGGCCACAACTCCTTCAGTCTGCTCAAGCATATTTAGATGGAAGCAAAAACTGATGCCTTCCAATCCCTGTCACTTCCTCTCCTTGATTGTACACCCTTCTTCAACAGACAAATGGCCAGAAACATCCCCAGTCTCTCTTGGTGCCCACGTCTTGCCCTTTCTCCTTCAGCATGCAGGGTCATCAGCAGGAGAAAGAGCCCTGGAGCTCGCTTCATACTCCTTCCATGGTGTGCCCTGGAGCTCACATCCTGCTCCTTCCATGGTGTGCCCTGGAGCTCACATCCTGCTCCTTCCATCATGTGCCCTGGAACACACATCCTGCTCCTTCCATGGTGTGCCCTGGAGCTCACATCCTGCTCCTTCCATCATGTGCCCTGGAGCTCATATCCTGCTCCTTCCATGGTGTGCCCTGGAGCTCACATCCTTCTCCTTCCATGGTATGCCCTGGAGCTCACATCCTTCTCCTTCCATGGTGTGCCCTGGAGCTCGCATCCTGCTCCTTCCATCATGTGCCCCCCCTCAGACTCTGGTGTACAGATAAACAAGAGAGAGAAGCCAGGCCCTCCACCTGCCTTCCCCCTTGCTCCCCTCCCTTTCAGCAGCCCCAGCCCCCATTCACTGCTGTGTGAAGATGCTAAACACCGAGGGCTCGAGCACTGTTAGCCACTATTCACAATTTTAATACTTGCTTCATAGCTGTCACATAAATTCATTGCTGACTGCAGGCTTAGAATAGCAAGAGGGAACTTTAAAATAAAGAAAAAGAAGGAGCATGTAAGGAAAAAGAAAAAAGAAATCCTAAGGGCACTTTGCTATGGTATCTGCACTTGTTTGCAGGTGGTTTTGGAAGCTATAACTACTGTAACTCCACACAGTGTTCTCTAAAGTAGCTGTCACATTGTGTTTTTTTTTTTTTTTTTAATCTATTACGCCAGCACACATGCACTTTTTTTACAGTAGATAAAAATGCCTATAAAGGCTTTGCCCTTCTCTTTTTTTTATAGGGAAAAAAAAAAGAAAAAAAGAAAAGCAAAGAAAGAAGCTTGTGAATGAATGAAAAACAATGCAGGGTCACAAAGCTGTCTCAACCAATGTCATAGTGGTGCTGCTGGGCAGGCTTACAGAGGACTTCTTGTTCCTTGATTTTTATGGTGATCGGTAGAACGCATGTAGCACTTTGAGAACAGGTTCAGGACAAGTGGCAAAGAAAAGGCTCCTCACAATAAACTCTTTTCTACAGCACTGGGAGCATTATGCCTGCAAACACCTGTAGTTTTCAAAGAGGGAGCTGTAAAAGACACAAACAAAAAAAATAAATAGCAAGGCAAGACAAGTTGCAGTGCACGTCCCAGTTGGCACAATGGTGGTTTTTTAAACTCATGTGAGACTGTGGAGTTTAAAAAAGCCACAGAAATATTATTGATTACTAGTGCCAGAACTCAGAGGTGGTGAGCTTGGGAAACAGAGAAATGAGATGAAAAGAGAAATGGAAGGTTCAGCCTAGTGATCTGGCAGGTTTTCAGTACTGCTCTGTGATGGTCCAGCAGGAACCAAGAGCCTGCTGTTCTTTCTGAAGCATGTCCTTGAAATAACTACCAAGTCCCTGTGACCTGTGAAGTCAGGGTCTGTCCTGAAGTCCAAGGGACATCCTTACATGTAGCCCAAAGGCTCAGTAGTACACTCCAGGCTTTTTTGTCTAGGTACTAGGCACTAGTTAAGTATGACTGCTTTAGACTGCAAAAAGACATTTATCTTCCCCTTCAATGTTGGGATAAACTAACAAAATATCATTATGAGGACATATAAAAAAGACTTAACTCCCTGGCTTAACTGACTCTCAGGTTGATGAAGGGAACATCTCTTGTCCCCGAGATTCCTCATTCCGGTAGATGTATTGTGAGCCAAGTCCCCAGTACTTCTTGAGTGATCACCCTAAGTAGAGTAGAGTTCACGTCAGAATAGGTAATGTCTTTTAAAAACCTGTAATAGAGGTCCCTATTAGCATCCAAGAGAGCTCTGCCTCGAGAGAAACCTCTTCTCACTTCAGAAGAGCTAAAGTGGTTCAATGTTTCACAAAATTAAAATTTTATATGAAGCAGAATTTTCTTCATTAGGAAAAACTAAAATAACTTATTACGATTCTCTATGTCCTTCACAGTGTTCTTTTCTGTCCCTACTTTTTCTTTTGGGATTCAATTCATTATGATTCCTGCAGTCTTAAATTTACCAAAACCTTTTATTTTGATAAAGTTATAAAAACCCAACATTCACCATCTTGATTGTTTCTGTTGCTAACAACTTTGTTTAAAAAAAAAAAAGGAAAAACTCCTCAATTGCCCCCAAACTTCATCCTACCTCTTCCTACCTTTTTTCTATTATAAGTGTAACTGCATGCAACTTAGTAGATTGAAATATGGTACGTTTGAAGCAGAAAAGACTGCTGCATGTTTTATTTGGAAATTGATCTGATATTTTGTTGAGGGTATTAATCAAAGGTGGGGAAATAAGAGCATGGTCACCAATCCATCACATGACACTCCTTAGTGCCTTGAACTATCACCTCTTTTTTCACAGTGGAGTCTCTGGATTCAAGGATAACTTATTGAACTGGTACACATATTTTGGTATTGGTTTTGGTATTACTTGATAGAGGGTTGCATTTCTGCGTGACCCACAGAAGTAAACTAATGTTCGGCATTTTTAGATCACTAGCTTGATATCTGCAACTCCTCTGTACAACTTTCCTACAAACTGGAATAAGATGGAAGCTATTGTGGTAAAGTCCGAACTGAAAAATATTAACTACTTCATCTTAATAAATGAGATAATCTCTGTTCCCTAAAGAATGTAAATATGCTTTAGTACAAATGGAAAACTTTTTTTTGCCTTTTTTTTTTTTTACTTTTTTTTTACTATGGTCTGAAGATTTTTGGTTATATCTAAGAACCCTGAAGATACTTACACGAGAAGAATGCAGTATGGAAATTTTAGAGCTGCAATGTAATCTTGTAGGGATCTGGCTTGTTCTATTAAGCCTACAGTTTAAAGTAGTTCAAAATATTGTTTCCTAGTGCAAAACTCCTTCTTTTCTAGTAGTTATCTATTGTATTAAGATGACAGGCATAAATGGTTTTTTTTGCTCCTTAGATGGACCTTAACTGTAGAGTTGAATCAAAGGACAATAAATTTTTCTGTTGGCCTCAGGCAGCTTTGGCTCATTTAAAACTTCAATGAAATGGCTGTGTAGGGCCATATTACACTGATTCTGTCAGCTTTTACTCCTTTCAATGAGTCTAACCAGAGCAGTAAGTGTATAGCGTCTGGGAATTTCAAATCAATGTATACCATGTGTTCCTGTCCTGGTGGGAGTTAGGTATGCTTATCTTAGAAATAATTACCCTGAGTTAAACAGCAATCTGTTATCTTTGAAGCATAACCAAAAATTTTTCTTTAGGACAAGGTTTGGGGATATTCTGTGAAAACTTGATTCTGTCTTGGTGTGCTGGTGATAACATCATCAATGGTAGATCTTAGCACACAGCAGCAGATGGGACAGAGGAGCTATTGCTACTCCCAGTTTGTGTGGGCTTTGCCACAACAACATTGAAAATAATTGGTATTTTCCTTGTAAATTGAAAGATATTCCAGTGGTGTGTGTAGTCTGGGATTTTAGCACCTTAATTGTGTTAATGGTAGAACTGTGGTTCCCTAATTCCTCTGGAAATGCTGATGTGCTTACCTACCCTTTGTTATAATGGGGTTAAATAAGTTCAGTGTGACTAGCAGTGGTTTACTAGAAGGGTCATATTTTGCCTGCAAGAACTGAGAGCTTGATTGTGTGGGTTAGATCTGCTTTCTGTATGCTTTGTTAGTTGTTGCTTGAGCATGGACTGAGATTAAGATATTTTCTTTGCCTTTGGATCTGTTCCAGACACTTTATTGGACATCTCTGGATTGTTCATCTTTCAGAAGTCCAAAGAGATGTATACTATGGCCTATTTTGGTCAACTTGAAGCTGATCAGACAATGTAACTCATGTTCAAATGGGTATTGGCTAGGATAATTACAGCATAATTAATTATTGCAATTTATCGCTTTGTAAATCAGAGGTCTGCAGCCTTATCCAGGAATTCTTTACAGCTTTGTATAGTGCTGTTATTACCAATGAAGAGTGAAACCATGAGGCCAAGACCTTTTGGGATTATCCATCTGAATACCTTCATATATAAATAATTACTGAAGTTGATGGGACTAGCTAGAAGTATAAAACTATGGAAATGGTTGCAGCAGTGAATCTGAAATGTGCCTTTGTTCATTATAAATAGCTTGGTTTAATTTGTTATCTCTACAAATACCTTCAGACATGTATATTTATATATGTGCTTATGCTTGTAAGCAAAGTTTATCTTCTCTTCCAGCAGTGCCAAAGTAGAACTTTCTTGACCATAAAGCAAGGAATGAGTCAAGGTTTTTGAAAATAGCTCAATACTATTATTTGTACTGTCATTTAGTTTTGCAATGTCTGTTGTCATGCTTTTTTGCCATTCTGTTTGGCTCTTAGGAGTTTGCTGACTGTGGAAAGACTATTCTCTTTGAGATAAAGTCTTCCTGACACTCAGAATATACTCTTTGACCTATATCCTCTATTTCTGCTTTCTCATATGCACACTCTTCCTTTTGTTCATGGCTAGGAAACAGATTAAAGAGATAGCAGGCAGTGTGAATTTTCAGCTCTAACAGGGCCTTGAAGCATCATCAAATAAGATTATTATTTGAGAAGGGCAAGGAGGGTGCTTGGCTCAGCAGCCTGACAGCTTTTATTGACTTGTTCTTAAAGATGCTCTCCTGGGCAAGAATTGGTACCAGTGAGCTGAATATATTGAGTGAGAAGTGCTGGAGTAGATGCCATGGTGTTATCCTCTACACAGCTTTTCCCTTCAATTACTCTAACAGGGTTTCTGCTTTAACAGTATTTTAATTTTCAAATGCTTCAAAATCTAGCCCTGCCACATCCCTGGTAACTGCAGTCTTTGGTTTCTGCACTGTGGCAGTAGTCTGATTGTGTGAAGTAAACTGAGGGACAGGATCCCAAGTTTCCTAATTGTTTCCTGACATAGGGCAGGGAGCCTATGAAAGAGATGGGATTAAATCTGCATCTGAGCAAAACAAACAGGTCCCATTTATTGTAAGCTGAAAGAGGCAGACTGGCTATAGTTTCTGCCTTGTGCATTATTGTCCCCGTGCTAAGAACACCATGGCTGCTTCCTTCGTGCTGACAATTGAAAACTCCAATATTCCATACCTTAAAAATCTAGTGTTATAGTTTGTTGCATGGTTTTCCACTCATTCATGTTGCTCCTCAGTAACTTAGCAATGACCAGTCGAGATATGCACACACCATATTGTTTTACGTGTTTGACTAGAACACTGACAGATTAATAGGAAGGGTAAATAGCTCTGCACTCTGTGGTGGCTCAGTGTGGGCTGGCAGGATTGACTGCTGCCAGACTTTGTTGTATTTGCACAGAGGAAGCCGCAGCAAAGGCCTGCTGGGGCAAGGTGATGTGGGTCATGGGTATTTGTTTCTCATCTCTATAGAAAACAATTGTCCTCTCAATGGAAGACAGCTTTTGGAAACTATGTGGTTCCACTAGTGGGCAAGCATTTGTACTTCCAGAGCGCTAAATAAAACGAAGCTATAGAGTGGCAGATGTGTTAAGTGTCTGCAGTACCCTGCATATCAGGCAGGAGAGTTTGGGTTCATACACTGATAAATTATTTGCCTCTATTTCTTTGCCTTGCTCAGTTTAGAAGACAATATTGCTCAGATTTTCATGAGTATTTTCCTGAAAATTTCTTCTATGCTGAATACTTTTCTAAGATGTCATCTTACAAAGAGCACAAGGACTCCATTTGTCCCTGATCCAGCTGCTTTGCTTATTGCAAAAGATCATTATTTTAACAATTGCTAGAGCATCACCTTGGAAGGCCATCTGGGACCTCTTCTTTACAGAAGATAACATAAAAATTTGCAGTGACACTGAGTTTTTAAAGTGATCATACACTTATAAAGCATCTAAAGTAGTGTTTTTTCCCTCTAGTTTCCACTGTGAGGTGCTTCACAAAGCCAGTGTTTGACAGGTTGACATACAGGTCTGAGGTCCAGTGCCAGGATCACAGCTTTTTCAGCTGTGGAGGTTCTGGAAGGGCAAACTCAGGCACCCAGGTCCTTGGGTAGGTTGTCTTGGTTGCCTCTTGAGGAGCTGAAAGTCCTCAAAGTGAAGGCCATGTGAGCATGGGTCACCTGGATGTATGTTAGGTAGTTTGGTGATGTTAAGGGAGCACAGACTGCTGGAATAAACCCCACTGAGAGCTTCCCACGTGCTGATTGCCAGGCTGCCCCTCCTGGCCCCACCGAGTACCTGAGTTCAGTGGTTGGGGCTGCACCTCCCTACACTGGGGGTGCATCTGCACTCAGTACAGCTGGGTTATCAGGCAAACCAGGTGCCATCTCCAAAGGGCACACAGAGGGCTCTGCCCACAGGAATGTTAAGTCATCATTTCTGAAACTCAGTCTTGTGCCACGACCTTCCTCTTTTCCTGAGTTATCCTTGAGTTACCTACACTCTGTTTTGCCACATACTGTGAAGGTGCAGAGACTTCCCACTGTCTGACCCCCATAGGGTGTTGATTAAACAGTGCTAGGAGCTTTTCTGTGTCTAAAGGTTTGTGTGATGTTCACCCATGAGTTGTCCTGCTGTCCCTTTCCTAGATATGGCTTTATTCTAGGTAGGGTAGTGGCTGCATGCAGTGTGTGAAGAGTGTAAGCCTCATGCAGTGCAGGCATATGCCCACTGGAATATTGTTTTGTCTTTTACATTCATGAAGTTCATTTCCTTGAGGAAAAAAAAAAAACACCTCAATCAAAACCCAACCAATAAAATACCTGAATGGCTTTAATTTAAATAATTTTTGATTTCATGAGACTCACTTAAAAAAAAAAGTGGTGGATAGAGAACCTATTCACTGCTTATGTATAACTCTCAACAATGTTGACAGCCCACAAGAAAATCAGTGTGGGAATCAACCCCCCATTGTCAGGATAATGTAAACACATGACAAAGGTCCTTAACTCCAAAAAGGGAGGAAACAAGCAATTCCTCTCCTTCCTTCCTGCAGTGTGTTTTGCCCTTTCTCCGCTCTGGGGTAATTATTTGCTCTGTAGGGAGGTAGACATAAAGTACTATGCTCCTGATGGTGGTGGCATGAGCAGACTGCTGTGGGTGGGGTGTGAGCTTGCAGAGCCTCAGACACTGTGTGGTGACTTTCCCTGTTTCAGCAGAAGCTGCAAAAGCTATTTTGCATTGCTCACTGCATAAAAAAATCCTGTGTGGGGGCTCTATACAGTAACATACTGCATATTTAAGCTCTAATTTGCCTCACTGTATTTGTTTTGTACAGAGGTAATCTGATGTGATGATGTTTTACAGTAGCTTTGTTGAAATTACTACAGAAGATCTAAGGATCCAGACTGAGCCCCAGACTTTTTTCTCCTCAAGTAGAATATTTGAATAGGTTAATGGCCACAATAAACCTGTGGACAGTCTTGAACCACATCATGATGTGACAGTGATTAGTTACTGCTGTTTGGTAATGGAGACAAGACTCTCTTTTTCCCCCATTTACAATGACCTTGCCAGCTGTCACTGCATCTTTTCAGCATATGCAGAGACACTGTGAGGCCTCCATGCTATGGAAGACGGTTCTGGATTTTGGCTGTAGTGAGTTGCAGTAAAACTTCAAATGTTCTTGGACTATATATATGTATAGTTTACATATAAATTACAGATATATAAAATTGCAGGCAGTACTTTCATAGAGAAATTAAATATATCACTGCCCTGAAATTTATCTTTCAATGTTTCTGGGCTTGCCACAGATATTTCCAATTTGTGTGATGTTAAAGCTTGATACAACTACGACATAAAGAATCTTTGCTTTTATCCCTGTGTGCTAGACTATGAAGTCTGTAGAGTCAAAAGCAGAAGAAGCTTATAAAATAAACCTTAGTGTCAAATATGGAGATGGAATAATTTCCTAACATAATTCTGCTACAGGGCTTTATGCATCAGTATTCAGAGGAGTCTTCACAGAGGCTTCCCATGAATTTAGGATGAAATTTTGTGTTCCCTGGGAAGATTTTGCTACGAGGGTTTGGTACTGGCCCACCACAAAAGTTGGTGGTATTTTCATCCCAAATATTCTAGTGTTTCAAATGGATCTGTTCCAGCACGAATATGCCATGCAGAAATGCTCTGGCCAAAGCACTGGCTTAAATTTGAGCAAAGAAGTTACTCCTGTGGCCTTAGAGCCCTAATAATTTCCTCTTGCGAAGTAGTTGGCTGTGAGGGTAGAAGGAGTGAGTAGATACATGCGGTAACTGGAATGTGAACAAATATATGGAAAGTCTGAGATTGTAGGGAAATTGGGATTCTTAGAGAGATCATATCCTCCCTTCCTGGTGTGACTTTTAGCTGGTTGGATCAGTACAGCATGATGGAACTGATGCTTTCCATTGGTATCCACCATATTATTGATGGCTCTTCACCTGAATTATACATGGTAGTATCCATCAATAGCTGTACATTTAGCATTGATAAAAAAGTAAAGGAAACAAAAGAATTTTACTGCCACAATTGGGTTTTCTTTACAGGGTTCCTGCTGAAAAGTTAACTGCTTTTAATGGATTGTAGTATTTCCATTTGTTATTTTAAATTTTTGAGGCACTGGAGATATTGAAAAACAGGTTGGATGCAGTTCTGTGCCACGACCCTGCTTGAGTAGGAAGGTTGGACCAGATGACCTGCTGTGGTCCCTTCAAACCTTACCCATTCTGTGATTCTGTGGTTATGTTTGCTGAAACAGGTGACATAAACTAATATTGACAAAGATGTCACTGAGAGTTAGGCACCCAGACCCCAAGAACTCAAATAAAAGGGTGCAGGAAGGTTGTCTCCTGGCTGATAGAAGTATATTGCCATGTAGTACATTAAAAAAGGGAATAACTAGTCACCAATTTCCCTTCTTTAAGGAACTCACAGCCAGCAACAGTGCAGGCAGCATGAAGGGTACAAAATGCTGCAGCATGCATACACAATATCTGCTTTCTGTTGTAAGTTTATCAATTTGAAGTCAGTAAAATACCTTGATAGAAACTCACTATCTCTGGAAGCAACCAGGCAGACATTGATTAGTTATGAAAGGACTAAAATAATAATGTTAGTTCAATTAATTTATTGTTAATTTGCTGCTTTTGCCTGCTTCTTGCCAGGAAGAAGAGGAATGTAAAGTTGCTAATTTACTTTCCTTTCAAAGCCTTTGCAGGAGTAGAGCATTCCACAGCATATTTCAGTACCACCCTCCTGAACCCATATCAGAGGTATCACTATGTGGCACAGGGGCTGAATTTTGACCCTGTCAGTGAGAAAGAGGGCACATGACAGGTGTGAGCCCAGTTGTTGTGGGAATTAGCCCTGATCACCAGCATGGCTTGGAAGTTTCAGAACTGGGAAAGGTGTATCACATTTGAAAACAATTCTGGTATCTTCCAAATGCTATTAACAAGGTGGGTGGTTAAACTCCCCATGATTATGTCCTGTGTGTTTGCTGATTTTACGGCCAGTGGTCCTTATTTCATTGTATTAAATGCAATAGAAAGGGGGTCTAGAATCTGGAGTTCCCTTCAAATGTGTGACAGAAAGACCTCTATAACATGGACTATACCTAAATGGTTCAACAATTAAAACTACAATTAAGAAAAAGGTGAAATGTAACCTGTCAGATAAGAAGCCTTGCAGAGGGGAGGACTGGTCCCAGTGCAACATGAACTATTTGGCAGTGCTGTCACCGCTCTGAGCTGTTGGGAAATGTGTGAGCTCAGGTGGGAGCCTGAGTTCTGGATCTCCAGCCCAGTCCCTGAGCCTGCTGACAGAAGCTGTGTCCCTTCTCAGTCAGGCTCTGTGAGCTTTCCCTCTCTCCTTGACTTACAGTGCTGCTGCCTCTGGCTTTCACATAAATAATCCTTGAGTCATTACCCTGCCTGTTTTGTCAATATGATGGCAAATGCTGACAGCAAAACCACTTGTTCCTGGAGCCTCTTAAAAGGCTGTGACTAACCCCACTCTGTTCCTGCAGAGCAAACATTATTGATAGTTTTCTGCCACAGCAGTTTCTACAAGTCCTGGAAAAAAGTCAAGATTTGTTGAAGACAATAGGTTACTCCTGTTGCCAGTTCAGGAGATATTTTTTTAGGAATTTTAGTTTTTGCAACATGTCCTAAGCTGAGAGGCAGGACAAGCTGTTTTTTTTGGAGGACCTGCATGCTATCTACTGCCACTCATTGCTGCAAAGTTCTCCTGAGCTGCAAGGAGTGGAGTGAAGAAACCCCTACGGTTAGAGGAAAACTGCAGCCATGGTCATTGAGAATTGAATTTGGGTTTCTGCATGGAAACTTACCCTACTGTTATTAAGAAAAAAATTTGAATCATGATATTGAAGTTCATTCAGGCTGAAATTTAATGGAAACAAAGTTGCAGTTGGGAAGTCAATTGGTTTTGTGGTTTGGGATTTTTTTCCCCTTCTTTTCACAAAAATGTCTTGAGCATTCATGCTGGTTTTGAACTGTTTGGAGTCTATTTTTTCCTGGTGGATGGTAATTTCTTTCTCTTGAAAATACTCACAGATAAGCCATACAGCACTATTCACAGTACTTATAAAGGCCAAGATGTGAGATTTCTTTATTTGCTGTGCCATATTATCCCACTGGTCATGCAATGAGTAGGAGGGGTCAGTTTTGTGTGGCTGTATTGTGGATCAGTGGCATTGTCTGGTGGCTGTGGAGACAGCAGTCAACTTACATGCTATCAAATTAGCTCCTGCAGAATTTAATTAAAGAGAGGTCTGTCTGCAGTAGCACTTTTTCTGGGTAGTGTTTTGGAAAACTCTTCCTTCACATAAAAATAACTTGCCTCCTATGTGTCTTTATTCCATTTTGGGTGTTCTTTTAATCAAAGCTTCTGCTGCTTTGGAAAGCTGCCTCATGTACAAGCTCACTATGAAGTTTGTAACTGATGGGAGCTCATTTCAAGGACAGAAATGCTGCTGAAAACATCCATGTTTTTATGAAACAAACACCTCTTGACAACTAGCAGCTTCTTTCAAAATCCAAACATTTTGCTCTTCTGCCACTAATTTGATTATTGATTTTTCAGAATATCAGTTTGTTCCTTCAAATACAGTTAAGTTTCCAAAAGACAGATGTGTTGGGAGTTTTCCCCTAAGCTTAGAATCTGTTTTCTTTTTGAAGTGAGCAAGCAGAACTGCAGACTCCATTTGCTTATCATGCTCCAGCTCTTCACTGGGAAGCTGAACCAAAGGCTCTGGGTGAGTGAGAGCTGTGATACTGAGCTAGCTATACATTTTCCCCCTGCTAAATTTCCACCTGGAGGGTGGAAATTTAGCAAGACAACTGCATGAATACCAGGCATGACAGCAGCCTGGTGCCTCACACGTCCACATCCTTCAGCTCCTGCTGCTGGAAGTGCGTCACATACAGAGGAGAAGTAAAACACAAAGAACAATTATAGATCTTTGACAGCTTTCTGAGCTGGAAGGACCCAATCAAAATTTCTCATCTGACTGTCCCAAAGAGAGGAAAAACACTTATCTTAAAGATTCACGATGTGAGAGCCCGATAGGATCTGCCGTTTCCATAGAGCTGGGCCGTAGATTTCCCTTTAATGTAATTAAGCCTGAAGATTTATGAATACAACAGGCCAGAACTTGATCCATGTTCATTTTCAATTACTGGAGTGAAAGGCCTCCATCCAGATGTCTCTATTTACAGCATTCACACAGGCAGGACTGGGGGCTGGGGGAGGAGGGACTGCAAATTGTCACACTTGTTAATTCTTCACTGAGGACACTCAGCAGAGGTCTTGGCTTTGACCCCGGGACAAAAGGCAGGGGTCTGCTGGAGCAAGTGCATCAATGATGAGGGGGCTGACCCGCCGACCTGCCAGGGTCACTCCCTCTGCTTTGTAGGTATTTGGGTAATAATGGGGGTTCATTCCTTATTTTTATTTCTGTTACAGTGCCAGGGCAGGGGAAGAAAGAGAGGAGCTCTGATGTGAAAGACAAACATACATAATGAGAGGATCAAGCTTCCCCTGGCAACAGTAACGACTATGAAATGCTACAGGGGAAATACACAGTACTTAGTGACCCACATAATCAGGCCTATTTTGGCAGCATTGTTTTAGTTTTCTTTTGAACATTTCTTTATTTTTCTTTTTCCTCTCCTGTTCCCAGATCCAAATCTTAGTGCAATGAGAAATATTTGGGCATAGCATCTTTTTTCCATCACCAGCCCTAACCTGGTGCTACACAGGCTTTTCATCAGGCTGGTACACTACCAAGTGTTGTTCTGTCTATCTGTATTTTCATTCCAGTTCCTCAAAACTCTTGACAGACTCATGCTAGATGCTGTTTTCCCCACTTGAAAAATTCTTAAAGCAAAATATCTGAAGTGTCACTGTAAAAGAAAACTGCACCTTTTAGCCATCTACACAGAGCTCAGGGCTTTGTTCATCTTTGACAAAGCTGGTGAAACATTGTGAAATCCTAAAAGCAGCAGTTTCTCTCTCATAATGGCATTCCTATTTTCACAACACAAGGAGCAAGGCTGTGACAGGGCAATATTGTTTTCACTGAGCTATAATTGCATGTCATAAATTAAAATATCTTCATTAGAGCAAGCCCCTTTACAAATTTTCCAAAAGGATAGATTATTTCTTGAAATGGCAGAAAGTGTTTCACTCCATTAGCATTTCAAAGAGATTTATTTCTTTTGCCTTCTGAAGCTGTACCTTTTTGACTTGCAGATAGGCTTTGAGGTTTTAAAGGGATTTGAAAAAAAACTTTGCCAAATGTGAAATTATGAGCAAAACCAGAAGCCCAAAGCATCCTTTCCATTTTCAGGCAGTGAATAAAAGCTGCATATATATTGCCCAGGAATGGCTATTGTATAAAGCTACTTAGAGAAAAAAAAAAAGCAAAAAGGAGGAATGATCACCTGATGCTATCAAAACCAACAATTTTTTTATCATTCCTTGAGATGAAATTCAGAAGTTCCTGAAAGAAATAACTGAAAACAACCCAGGAAGAGTGGGTGCCAGTATTCAGAACAGCCATAGAAACATTGATTCATGTAGGTTTGAAAGGACCTTTTGGATCATGGAGTCCAGCCATTGTAAACTGTGTCTCTGTTGTAATCAGTTGGCTACAGGGTTAACAATCTGAATGTAATTTATACTCAGCTATTGCTCACACCATTAGGTATCTTGTAGCTTTAGGCTTAAGATCTGTCTGAGCTTTAAGATTTCTTGGTTTTTAGCAGAGACTTCACCAGGGCCTTGCTAAGCCTTGTGACTCTAGGTTTCAGTGTAAGGTGTTTCTTGGGTGAGGCTTCTTGTTGCCATAGGGGGTCTGCAGTCCCACCTGGGAGAGAGCAATCATTTAAGAGTCTCCATACAGGCTGCACAGTTCTTGCTTATCTGTTTTGGGATACAGTTCTCTTGTCATGCTCCTGGTGTCCCTTTCCCTCTAGTCACTCTTGAGAAAAGCTGAGGAAAGTGGCCACAGGTTATCTGGAAGGATCTGCTGTTCAAAAGACTGATCAACAAAAGAGAAAAGCTAAAAATATTTTGATTTTAAAATATTGCTGTTCTTTATGTCTGGGGTGAGAAGGTAAGAATCCTCAAAACTTGGATTAAATTGATCCCAAATCATCATGATAAAAGGGATGGGGAGGGAGTGGTAAGAAGGAGTAAGGGGAGCATCTTTCTTCTCATTAACCATGGTCTGATCACAACCAGTTTTTTGAGCTGCAATTTATACCTTTTTTTTTAATGAGAAACAACCATTTTACTTCCGCACAGAAAGACAAGGATTTATGTTAGAAACTAATTAGTGAAGTTGAGGTTTGATCTCATTGCGCGTCTTGCTTGTCTTTTGGTCAGGAGAAAGAATCAGCCAGTGATGGCAATGTTTTCCATCATCCTAAATAACTTCTGACTGTGTCTTACAGAGTAGTCTGTGCTGGCCTACTGAAAACTGGACCAACACAGAGCATTTCAGAAAACCCCACCTGTAATGGCCTGTGATCAACATTACAGGTGTAGAAAAATTGGTTTAAATACACACTTAGAGTGTCAATGCTATATTGCTCAGTTGGTGCTTGTATTCTGTTTTATTCTGAATATCATCCTGAAAAAACTTTGTAAAGTTTTGGTTTTTGTGATCATAGAAACTCATAATTTTGGTTGTTTCTGATAAAAGAACATTGACAGATGTAACAGAAGAAACCCCAAGTTTGAATGAAAATTGTGATGTGAATATGTTGGAAAAGAATGTATGTTATGCATGAGATTTGTCTTAGTAGAGAATACTTTAAATTTGTATTATTTAATATCACAGTTGAACATGATTACATCTTGACTACAGGAAGTAAAAAGGACACACAGTTAAGTCCCTTAGGCAGAAGGGATTTTTCCCAAGCAGGGAGCTGAGGCAGTGCAGTTCAAGCTCCACTTTGATGGAGGAGGGATTTGAAGCCCACAGTGTGGACCCCAGACACCAAATTGCATGGCATTGTAAAAACAGCCCAGGGGTTGCTCTCTGCCCAGGATTCATTTGTGTCAATATTCAAACTGAAGTTTTATAGCAGGTTCTCACTGAAGCATGGCTCTTCTAAGGTTGATAGAAATGTGCTGATTTACATCACTCATTTTTTCTTCTTGTGCAGTTAACAATGGTCTCATGTCCCAGGACTTCAAAATATATGTTCCAAAGCTTGACATTCAGAAAGTTGCATATTTTTTTATTAGGAGCTGAATGTGAACTGTTACTAAAATGTAATTACAAGGAGTAAGTACTTTGTTGACTCCTATAATTTTATTTTCATGACATATCGAGACACTTTTTCCTTATTTTTGTATTATTTATATACCTTTCTAAAGGATTTATTCTGAAATATATTGCTCTTGTGTATTTAAATTTTAAATACTGTAGTAGGGAACATGTTTAGATTTCTCAGCCCAGCCTATGGCGGAGGGGTAAGAGTTCTGCTGAGGCAGAGTTTCCAAGGTCAAACATGCTAAAACAAGAAAATTTGAAAAAACAGCTTGTCAGCTGGGTAAAACTTGGTAAATAAAAGTGGTGGGTGCTAGTTTGTGAAGGCAGCTGTCATGGGTGACAGGCAATGTAGCTGACAGGTGTGACATTGCTTCTAGACTTGCATAGTGTTGGTGACTTATGGAGCCCAGGATTTTGGATGTTTGAGGAACTGGTATCTCCCTCACACAGAGTTCACCTGGAAGAGCAATGCAAACCTGCCCACTCTTCAAAAGGCAACGCTGGTTCCACTGCCTCCTCCTTCCACAGGTGATGCTGGCATTTGGGATCTCTGTGGTGCTGCTCTGTCTCACCTGTGCCCTTAGGTAGGGTTCTGAATTTGACTTTGGTTCTTCAGAGAAGGCTTTGGGGTAGAAACAGGAAAGGGACAGCGTGCATGACGTGTGAAAGGAAGCTGGTCACTGAGGGTACACCAATATAATTTTGGTACCCTCACCAATATCCTTTTTTGCAGTAGAGATAGCTGTGATTGCCAGCATTCCCAGATTGTTCCCATTGCATATGCCCAGGTTTTATGCTTGTGTTTAAAGCTGGATTTATTTGGTTGGACACTGGGACTAGTCTTGATACAGGTGTGGTTGCACATATTCTTTGCAGATTCAGACTCAAAGTTAATAGGTCCATTATCACATCTCTTCCTTACACAGTTAAATTTTCCACTTGGCAAAGGGATCTGAGGTGAGGTAAGCTGCTTTATTAATGAGGCATAACTCTCCCTTTCTCCCATACTCTCTTGAATGCTGCTCCAGGGATGACTGAGTTTATCCTAGATAATCTCAACAATGAGATTTGGTTCTTTTACTCTCCTTGGAAAGATAGTGTGAAGGCCTGAGAGGTCTAAGAAATCAAGATTTGCTGCCAGCATCTCTGACTAATGATAATACACAGTCTTATTTACAAGTGTTCCTATATCTTTATGAGTGACACACAGTAATGTGTGTCATACACTGGCCAAGTTTGATCTATTCTTCTACAAAATGTTAGCTCAAGTCTTATTGTTATTTGTCCTTAGAACAGCTAGCCTTTGTGCCTGTAATTGCATTTATGGGCTTTCATCAGATCTGAGGAGTGTAAATTCCTCCTTTAGCTTATAATTTACATGATGAGCTGAAAATACCTGTGAAAAATCACTTGGCTTAGACTAGCATTAAGGGGATAATAACCAGGTCAGCTTCCCCTGTCACTGTACTGACTCTCTCTGAAGATTTTGGGCATCACATCTTGAGCCACAGCACAGCAGGTTAAGATGAACCTATGCAATCATTTGAACCACTGGCAAACACACATTTTGCTTTCTCACAGAAATTAGGCCAAATAATTTCCTTTATATATGAAGTACAAATAATTCCTATTACAGGGAAGAGGACAGATGTGTTACATTCAGATGGAAAAGAAAAATCCTTAAATGATCAGTGGCTTAATATGGCAGCTTGGTCACTTGTTCCAGAAAAATACTTTGAGCAAGTAATACTAAAGATGTCTATTTAAAACAGGGTGTGAGCTGGAAGATGGTACTCACTTACTGTCTCTAAGTTTTCTGAAGGCCAAGATATTGTAAACCTCTTTAAAATAGCCTCTAATTCAGTATCATAAAAACATGGAAAATGTTTTCTTAATCTCTACTGAACTATACAGAAATATGAAGGACTGATCAGGCTTTCTTAGGGTTTTTTTTCTAACTGATGAGCTGTATTTGTTTGTTTATTTTTTTAAAATGTGCTTTTTATTAAAAAAACCTGATGCACTATGTAGAATCAGAATTTCTGCTGTTAATCTAAACTAATTGCTGTTGTGAGGATGGTTTACCTTGTTATCCAAACAGAACCAAGAATTTGTGGTCACACTGGTGTGTTACAGTGCTCCCTTCAGTATTCCATTGTTTTATGAAAGCAAGAGCTAGAAAATTAAAGTATTGAAGTTGAAAATTCCCAGTGAAACTTCATTTTCAGTGAGATGCTGTTGTTCACTTGTATTTTGTTTTTCTCCCTGTGAGTTTGATAAATGAGGCACTCACCACACCAGTTGAAATTTCAAACTGTGTATTTTGCTGTGAGGTTTCAGATGAAGTTTATTTGCTGCCTAGGTAACAAATCCAGATGTGGCGCTTGTCTGTGTATTTTACTGAATTATGTGAAACAAGCTGAGGACAAACACAGGAGACTGTACTCACTTAAAGTACATGCTGTGTTATCCCAGTTAGTGTTACTAGGGAAAACAAATACTGTATCCTTGTCACTTGGATTTGTCTGGAAGTGAAACCAGGAGCTTGGCATTTAGACATGAATAACTGCCTGTATGATTTCCATTATCTTTAGCTGACCTAAGATTGTTTTACTTTAGAAAGCGATTACTTGCTTATTGATTAAAGCCTCATGACTACAGTGATTCAATAGAGAAGAAAATTCAAGCAGGGGGATGAACAGGACCGATTCCTGCTACAGAAAACTAACAGTAGCTTGTGTCTTTTATTTTCTCAGAACTTTAATCTTGGAGCTGGTTTTCTAATTTTGATTGACTTTCAAATGTATGTTTCTGAACAGCAGAACTCATTGTGCAACTGGAAGTAATGCAGCTATCAATAATTTTGTACATCAGTGCAGTACAGAGATAATCCTTCTTGGAAGACCAACTGCATTTTCTAGAGACCAATTCACCTGGCAAACAAAACCACTAATACTTTGCTGCTAAAGGGATTTACTGAGAAAAAACCCAGGGTCCTGCTGTAACAAATCTAACATTGTGCGGCTTAGCATGGTAATGACCTGAGATTCAATATTACATACATTTAGAATGTATAAAAGTTATTTTCTGTATTTCTTGAGGTACAAATTAAGGTAATATTGACAGTACAGATGCATTGTGTTCTCAATGTGCCTTGAACTGTACTGATTTCAGTGGGAGATTTTGCAGTTTTATAGCCAATTATCCCCTTGTTACTTGACCTCTCTTCAACCCAAAATGAATGTGACCCAACAAGGGGGCAGAATCATCCCCCTTTATTTTGGTGAATGGCTCAATTGCTAAGAACAAACTGGAGTTAGCAGCCTGAGTGGTTTTGGTCACTGTGGTCTCAGGCTCCCTCTCTGGGTGAGACTGCCTCTGCTTCCAGCCTTTACAGCCCTGCCTTGGCTTTAGGAGCAGCTTTGAGTTGATCATTCTTCAGAAAGCAGGCTAGGGGTAAAGGGGAAGGAGAGAGGCAGAGCTTGATTTTGAGCAAAGAGCTGTGATCAGTCCTGTCCCAGCTGAAGTCTGTGTGGGTTCTGACATGGACTTGGATAAGGTCAGGCTTTGGTGTGACATGATGAGGGCATTTATCAGCAAGGCTACAGATGCCATCCCTTGCTGCACCTCAAGAAAGCTCCTGAAAAGATTCCTATGATGGATAAAGTCAAAGAATGGAGTTTGCTGGGCAGCAGTGAGACAGAGAAATGAGGGACAGCAACTGAAGAGACTGGAAATAGTTTAAAAAATATATATAAATCAACTCACCCCTCAACTTGCATCTTCTCAGCCAGTGACAGAAATGGATTCTAATATCTTTAAAAGTAAAATTTAACTAAAAAAATTTGAAGGCTGAAACCCTCCCTTTTACCTTATTGTCATAACTAAATTCCAGAGGAAATTTCACTAATATTGATGGAATGCTGTAAAGTTATGATCAGGGCAGTTGTAAAGTTATGATCAGAGCAGTGATTGATTCTGAATTGATTTTCTGAAATCTTTGCAGTTATACTGACTTTTTGCTTGGAACCTTCATGAGAAATCCTGAAGGGATCCTGTCTCTTCTGCACACTTTGATAATCACAGAGACTGTAGGAACATTTTCACCTGGAGGATGTTGCTGAGTGTTGTGTCAACCTCCTCAGTAGTTTCACTTACTCTGTGAGTGGTTTAAATGTGGATATGTACATCTATGTTGACAGCTCCTCTATATATAATGGCTCAGAGAAGTATTGCAAATACATTACATTTTCAACATGAATTATCTCCCATTTAAAAAGTCAGTTTGACTTAACATTGGTGTATTTGAGAGGCTCCATAAGGTAATACTAAATTTCAAAAAAGAGCACATCTGTCAGCTTTTGACAGAAATGAATCTTAACTAGGTTTGCAAGTTATTTATGGGTATCAAAGTGATGTTCCTATTGTAGATCAAGAGCCATAGTGTGCTTCCCCTCTCTCATGCTTTCCCCCTTGCAGTGCTGTAAATCTAACTTCTGCCCATCCCATTGTTGGAAGAAAAGCAGCCATATTGTGCTGATTGCTATTAAATTAAAGCAGAAAGGGAGGGAAACAAATGCAGAAGCCAATCTTACCAGCAGGGATACCACTATCTTTTATTTTGCCTTTTGGGGGTCACAAAGTCATGGCAGGCAGCTGACCTCTGATAACCTTTTCAGTGCCACAGCGTGCAGTTTCTTTCGGAAGAACTTAATTAAACACAACTGAAGTTCCTGGCTAACATTTGTTGTGAAAAGAGTTGCCTTTGATTGGTGTTTTCTGCTGAGGGGAAAACAGAGATGAAGCTTTTGTTCGGGGGAGAAAAGTTAGCATATGTTAGTTAAGGATTTGTGGTTTCCTATAGTGGTGCTGGATTCTGAAAATCCACTGGGGTTCCCAGCTAGCACTGAAGCACCACAGCAGAGCTTCTGTTGTTTCAAACTCATTTAAATGAGTTATTCTTTTTAAAGAAATAAGTCTAAAACTCATTTCCAATGAGGCTACTCCTACTAATTGATGTGTAGTGTGGTCCAAAGTAAATAAAATTAGGTTTTCCCTATAGAATTGGTGATGTAGCTGTGGTAGACCATGTCTTTGATATGAACCATGCACTATCAAGCATGTATCCATCAAGGTTTTGCTGTAAGCCTCTGCAAGATTAATTGGAGCAAGATAAGATTTATTTAGTCCTTCTGTTGTGAATATGCTTGCAACACAGGAGAGAATAAGCAGTTTTTATGATATAGGGTATAAATCCAGAGCACTGACTGAATTTAGATTGCAGGTACAAGGTAAAGTGTGTAAAGCTCTTTTAGGTGGAGAAATGCACAGATATAAGTAATCTTCTGTATGCTTTTGTAAGTGTGATCAGATTGACACTTTCTAAGAGCAACCAATGGGAGAACATTCGACTAGAGAGAAAGACTGTTAATAACTCATGGAAATGTAACTGTGTTATGTACTTAATAATTGCAGAATCCTTTTGAAATAGTAAACACTACTGATGAGTTTCTTGATCTAATTCAGGATGTGTGAGTGTCTGCATGAACCTTTGGTGGAGACAAGCTTTAAATTTTAGCTTTTCCCTAGTAGCAAAAGGCAGGGAAAAGACTTCTCCTTTTCTTGGTTGCATGGTTTGGGAGTTGGCAGCACTTGGGTCCTTGGTTTGGGCAGGGAAGAAGGCCCAGCTCTGTGACACAAGAACTGATGTCCTGATGGAGGCAGGAGTAGCTCTCATCATCTTCTGCCTGCTGCCATAGCACAAGGGAACCTCAGCTGGCAGTGTCTGACTTTGGTGCCTGGGTGAAACCATATGAACTCTCTGTCAGCTGAGCTCCTGCTCTGCTGGCAGTCCTTTCTCAGAGGGACAGGAGCTCCCTGTGAGCTCTCAGGGCAGCCAGGAGCAAGGCAGCAGCTCCTGCACCTCGAGGATTGTCCTGGGTGTTGCCATGGGAGGCGAAATGGCACTGCCTCATTGAGAGTTGTGGGGTGGGAGAGACTGGGGAAAGGAACACAACGTCCCATGGGAGATCCCTTCTCCTTTGCTACAGAAGATTCACTTCAGCATATCCCAGCTAAGCAAAAATTTCCCCATTTTTTGCTCTGCTCTTTCCTTCTTTAGCCCCTGATCTTTGATACTGCAAAAGAAATGTGTGGGAAGTGTTTGCTGAGGCTGTGTCACCTCCCTTGTAGTTAATAGGTGTCTGTGCAGGCAAAGGCTCTGGAAAGCGTCTGGTTTTGGGGCTGGGGCCACACTGCAGAAATGATTCTGTCCAAACTGCCCAGGAAGATCAGGTTACCAGCTCATTAGAGGGAATGTGTCCTGGTAACTGTAAAATGAGCTTCCATATTCCCTCATTTCTAGCATCTAATTTGCTAGGTGGTTTCATTTATTAGCATACATTCAAGTGTGTGGGCACTTGTATGGCTCTTTCTTTAAGAAACAAAAACATTAACTCTCTAGTACACCACCTGTTTGCACTTCATTGTCAACTGTGAGGGGTTATTTTATTGGCTTCATTGTTTTGCTTCTCATGATTTTTTTTGTTATTAACATGCAGGCTGCAATCTGATTTCTTTTGCTAGAAATGGACTTTGTTTGTCATTAATACCACACTTCTGGCTGTATTTCTTTATTTAAAAGAAATAAAGCTTTTCTTTTATATCTAGTCTTTATATCTATCCTTGGTCTGCGCCTCTGTCCTAGTGGCTTTCCAAATGTACTTGATTTAGCTTTTCAATATGTAATTAATGCCAAACAAGTTAATTACTTTACAAGTGTCCAAAATTCCCTCGTTTCATTTCTATTCATTTATAAACCTTCATTATACAGCCACTGTTCCACATAAACACAAATGATTGTTAATGAATGCCTAATGTCGTATTCATTAGAAAATCAGGTTAATGGCTAGTAATGAATATCTGAGCTACTTGTTACTTTCAAGTATTTTTTTCTCCTTGTTGATTACAATACTTTTTAATCTACAAAGACATCATACCCGCGTGTTAGGCCAACTGAAACATGATGAGGTCAAAACTTTGCAAAAGCCTCCAGCCATTCCCATATTACAGATGCTTTCTCTTGAGGTGGAGTGCTAGATAGATTTGACAAAGGCAGTCAAGCTGTAACTGCTAGTTTATCCTCTATTTGTGATTTTTAGACTTGGGAGAACTGCTAATGTTATTAAAACAATTTTATACTAATCAAGGTGACAAAGATCATTCCTAGATATCTTCCTATTGTCATGAGAAAGTCAATGGTTGGACTTGATGACCCTAGAGGTCTTTTCCAGCCTTAAAGGTTATGATTATGCAGGATTTGTATGTGTAGCTGGCACATACTGTGACGTACTGTCATTCTAAGAAGGAATATTTCTCATTGTGAGAGTCTGGGTGCAAACTCTAATGGTTCCACATAGTTTTGCAAGCAATTAATGTTCAAGGCAGGTGAGCACTCAAATTGAAAGCAGTGATTTTTTATACTAGCTAAACTTTGACTAGACAGTGCTATTTCACAGGCATCTATATATTCATGTGCTGTTAAAGATCAGTGGCAATGAGCGGGTCCTCAATGGTTTAAACCACAGATCCTTAGCTGCTGTGTGTTGTTTCCTCCTCCATGAGGAAAATCTGGTCTCATGAACTTCTAAAGTAGCATTGGGAGAATACATCTGTGCAGCTGTAAACCCTGCTATGATAGCTGATGTTGTGTGGAATATGTCTGGGAAGTGATCTTCTTTATTGTAGTTCTGGACATGGAAATACAGTTCTGCTCTGAATGTAGGATAGGACCTGGGGCCTTCAGAAAATATGATTTGGGAAAGATCTTTGAATCAAAGGTAAAACTGGGTCCTGACTTTTTCTGTAGTTCAAATTCCACCTGAACTTTTCCCAGAACAGACATGAGATCCTGCCCTGACCAAATTGCTTTCTAGCTAACAGCATTCTTTAGTCCCTCCCAGAGCAGTGCATTTTTACTTGAGGTCTTCATAACTGTTGCAGGCTATGTTAATTCATTAGCATGGCTGCCATCTCCTACCCCTGTTCTGGTTGTGTTTTGATGGATGAAGAAATTCCTAGGGTTTGGCTATAGTGAAATGTTGTGTTTTGACCTAGAAAGGTTCAGTAACCCTTCTTATGCAAGATTATCCAAATCTTGTACATGTGTACATACATGCATGTGCAGTGTCTTTTCCTAGCTGTTTAGAGAAAAATAAGATTGAATAATATTTCTTGCCTTGCTTTATAAGGACTGCCTGCCAAAAAAAGATTTGGCTATTTGAAGTTATATATCTGGAATAACTGGGCTATATTTCATATTTTGTTTTATAAAGTGTTGGCTCATTTTTGTTTGCTATTCCTTCTGCCATGGTAACCTGAAGGCCTGGAGGTCCTACAAGCATTAAAGCTGGAGCTATAGCTCTTCTGAGAACTCATTTTTGCATTGATGTACACCAACAGCCCTCCTGTTTTGCCTTATTAGACCTTTAAGCAACTTCATAAACTGATTGAGCACTGCTGGTGATGAACATGGTCCCACTGGACACTCCAAGTTATAAAGAAATTACTCCTTATTAGTAACTAAACCTTAAAAGAATACATTTGCCCTGATTATAAATAGTGTGAAAAAGAATCCCCAGAGTAACTCTGCAGACTGCTGTTTAGATGATTTAACAGAGAAAAAGAAACATGATACAGTTAAAATGCAATTGATCTTTATAATGTACCTGTCAAACAAATTACAACATGAAATAAGAGGAGAGAATTTCTGCAGTGAAAGACAGTAAACTGTATTTATTGCTTAGTGAAAGTATGTAAGTTACAGTGCTTATCAGAGGGGATTATCTGCTTCCAGTTAAAGTTGGTAGTTTGGTAGTAACCCCAGTCAGGATTAGAGTCCCACAGCAGCAACACAGCTGAGGGTGTTCCATGTGTTGCTTGATCTCCAGCAGGAGTAATTAGTGGTGCTCACAGTCAGAGTGATTCACAAGGGTGTATATCATATGCTGAAAGTCAAACGTGTGCTGTGGGATTTTCCTGAATATTTTCTACTGGCATATCAGATTTGATCAGCCCCCTCTCTGTCTGCTTAGCACTTTGCATGACTGAGCTTTAATGAAAGTGCCAAAATGTAGGCAGGTGCTGGCATTGTTTATCAGGCAAAGACAGCTTGGAATGGCTTCAAGATGCAGCATGGAAGAGCATGGTGGTACCTCAAGGCAAGTGTTTTGTGCATGGCTGTAGAACACATATGATGGGTTCCTGGGTTTGGCCTGGAAAAGGAAAGGTGAGCAATTATTACTGAAACAGGGCTTCAATCTGTAAAAATAACAGTGAGTTAAATCACAAGTATCTGATTTTATTCATTTATTTATTTATGGTTATTTTGAGTGGGCCAATATAAAATGGAGCAATCTCATGCTTTGTCTCTCAGAGCACCCTGCCATACTGCAAACTCACATGAAGTAAGACTAAAACATCACACTAAAGACTAAAATTTCTCTTGTGACACCTGAGAGCCTCCTGAGATCTGTTGCATCTTTGAAACCTGCTTGATAAAATCTCTTCTAGAAGCAGTGTGCTGAGCCTGCAAAACCAGAATAAAAGTAAACGGCACTAAATTAAATATTTATTAAATTAATAAATACATTGCAGGCTGTCCCTTGTTGCACAGCCCATGTGAATGGAGTGTCATGGGCTGGAGACATTTGCTGCTGTGCATCACCTACAGTCTCACACAGTCTCCCTTTTCCACCCACAAAGTTAACTGCTTCTTATCTCATTATTGAATAAGCACTCTTTCTACATCAGTAGCATACAGCATATCCAAAATTCCCATCTTTGGGAGATGGCTTTGCTTATTTTTTTTGTGTACTTCATTTTTCATGTAGCTTTTAGGAATTTACGTTCTGATCATGCTTGGAACAAGTGTTCTTATGCTGTTGGATAGCTCTTGATCTTCTGACTGATTAAATAACCCCTTTTCCGCCCACAAGGATTATAAAGCAACACAAAACAACAACAAATAAAACCTCGTTTGGTGTAATCTCCAGTAGCATTCTAGTACTATCACCTTCTGCATTTAATGTGCTGTTCAGATGCCCTGTGAAGAATATTTTAGGAATACATAGATGTTGAAGCATTGATTTTATTATTCATCTGCTGTATAAGAATCAAAATCAGCTTTATAGGTGCAATTTTCTCTTTACTAGAGGTACAAAGACCAAAAATTACAAGAATAATTTCATCTTTCTCTTTCAAATAAAATAAATAGATGAGTTCTTCAAGGAAATTGCTGACCTGTTATATTTTTTCTTTCATTTGCTAATGATCTCCTTTTTCAGTGAATGAAGCTTGAGCCTGGTGATTTTTGCTGCAATGTGTACATGTATATCTGGTAAATTAATGGCAGTGTGCTGGGGAAGATGGTAGCCATAGGCCAAGGCTTTCTGTTGCCATGGATCCATTGCAGGCCCCTCTGATTGTAGCTTGTTAGGGCTTTGTTTAAACAAGTGGGAACTGGGGAAAAAAAAAAAAAAAGGTTTTCAGCTATTTCTGTCATTTACATTCTAACTGTTCTAATTGTCCTAATTTCCTTCCTTCTTACAATGAATGGTGAAAGGAGTAAGCCTTCAGTGGTGACCACCACACTCTTCAAACTCAGGCCACACGCTCTGTCCATGTTTTTTTTCCCCTGTGCTGTTGTGCCATGGAGATGATTTAGCCTGCCTGGGTGTGATTGTGAGACACAACCTGCTGTACATATGTACATACTCATATTGTGTGAGAACTGACAGTGCTTTGGGCCTCAGTTTTATGAAACAGTGTTTAAATGCACCTTGGGGAGTGATCCACCGTGGCACTTAAATTCACCAGTGTTTCAAACAGAGAGAAACACCCTTTAATATTGTGCCCTGCTGTTTGTATTGAGCCCAGGCTCGTGCTGAACACAAGGTGCCTTGTGCAGGTACCCAGCTGTGCTGCAGGGCCAGCCTGGGGCACTGCCATGGTGACAAAATGTCAAAATAAAACATTGCTGTGCAAAACTGTCCCCCAGTGTAGCCTTCCTATGGGTACTGCAGTAAAAGACGGGAAATGTGTGAAATTCTACCAGGAGCTGAAGAATCAGAATTTTGGTTTTTAGACTGCTCTGATCTGAACTTCACCTTCGCTGCAGGACTTGTTATCTCTACATATTCTCTCTCAGGGGCCATGGCAGCTATGCCTGTGCAGAAGTGCTTCTTCTCTCTTTCTACAGACCTTCTGCTGTATCAGCAGAGAATTACTGTGAATCAGAAGAGCTGCTAGACCTTGTTTTCATTGCAACTAAAGGCCTTTATACTCTAGTAAATTAGGAAAATATAGAGTGATTTCAAGTGATGTAAATCCAGTTTACTGTTATGTTAAAAATAATTTTTACTCATCAAGAGGGAGCATTTGCTTTAATGTAGATGAATCCAGCTTGTTTCTAGGTTTAAAAGTGGTATTTTACCCTGAGGATGAGTATTGCAACTATGCTGTGGCTGGAGATGCTTAAGGCTGTTCCACTTAGAAGCAATATTTAGTAATGGTGCCAAAATAATATAGATAATTATTATCAATTTATTATGCATAATTATATGATTATTAATGGTGCTAATAATAAAACCCAACTTGTTGGCTGGCTTTCAATTATCCAAGTGTGTGTGAACTGGAAAGTCGGACCCAATCTCTCTTGTTTCTTTTGTTCCACTGTAATATGCAACTAACTCAATGACAGCATTGAAGATTTTAGAGATTGCAGGTAACCCGAAAGACTTAGTCTGGCCCCAGATAATGATCCAGTGAGGTGTCCTTACTGTGTAGAAGAATTAGGGTTGCAGTTACTCCATTTTCTTCCTCTTTTCTCACTACACTCCCAACCTCTAGTCCTTCCCTGCATTTCTTCAGCCTGAGGTTTTTAGGGCAGAGGCAGCTGGGAGGTAAAGCTGGTGGAGCAGCTGATGAAAAATCACAAAAGCTGCGATTCCTCTATCTTTGTGAGCTCTGCTGTTCACATTTCTTGTGACAGTGGTGGAACAGTAGTTGTTCCTGGCCTCGTGACTTTGTCTCCTTCCCCCCAGGCACAGGTCTTTCTCCCTGACTCTGCTGTCCAGTTATGCTGTGAGGTTTTTGGGGCAGGACCTGACACTTGTGTTCTGTGCGATGTTTCACGTGGTAGATCTTGGCTCTTCTTGTTTGCCAGGCTGTGTAGTTATAAAATTCATGCCAGTCGATCTGGGAGGGGGAGGAAAGGAGATAGTCTGATAAAATTTAGCCTAAGGAATTACCTAGTCAACATCTGCCTATATGAATACAAATCACCATTCCAGTGGGCTCATGCTTTTATTTGCCCAACATATGGAAGATTCCCTACTTGCTTTTCTGCCACCACAATTTTTTTCCTCTGCAGTACAAATATTCCAGCATTTGTGTCACCTTCTTTACATTGTGTTTTCCTCTGTTATAAATGCAGTACAGCTAATCCAAGCATTTCTATCACCTTCTTTACATTGTGTTTTCCTCTGTTATAAATGGCTCTTAAAGGAAGACATGTAAGTTTCATTTTCTCTCCTAGAGCACACACAAAAGTAAATTCCATGGTCTTACAGCCTTGAGTTGTGCAATGTGCTGCTGGAGTCAGCAGCCTGTGTATGTGTAGATGTCTGCAGGGCTGCCCTGATAGTTGAAGTCCTGGCTTTCTAAAGCTCCTAGAGCTAAATAATTTCTTGCTGGCCAAGGTATGCAGGAGCTTGCAAGCTCTTGTACTGCAGAAGCTCAGTAATGTCCCTCTGAGCGGCTGCAGAGCTGTGGGAGGCAGCTGGTCCCTGATGGGCAAAACGAGCTGGGTTTGGAGCAGATTCTGAGCCTGCAAAGGGAAGCGTGGAGGCAGCGCCGCGGCAGCACAGACATACTGGTAATACCCTCTAGTGGAGACAAGAGGCCTGCCAGCAACAGGAGGGGGTTTGCCAGCAACGTTAAACACCAACTTGAACAGCTTCAGGACAGCTTTATCACATACTGTACAGCTGCTGGAGGATTGTGTAGAAAGCAATTTGCTTGCACATTTGTGATGGTCAGAGAATATGATTTATTTCCATGTCTCCTAGGCACTGTTACTAGGCAGGCAGAGCTCTGTAGCATGGACCAATGTTTTGCTGCATCATTCTTAGTACACATAGGGGTAAAGTAAGTAATTTACTCTCAGTTTCTAATGGATAGCTAGACAGAAAACAGGCATATCACCTTTTTTAATCTTCTTTTTTAAATGTGTTTTCCTGATGACTGCAAGTAACAGACATGAGCATTGTGTGGTTTTTCTTCCTGCTGTTATTCTTCCACATCTCTAAAAACTCCATGGGAAACTGGAATTTCTGCTGCTCAAATAGATAGGGAAATATGGGGATTTGGTTGCATAAATAAGTAAACAATAGAACACAAAAACATATTCCCCCCTCCTTCCCCCCCCCACCCCCCCAGTCATTTGCAAGTGTAAAGTTGCATGGTATTTTATCAAGATTTATAGCAATGTTACACTGGGGTGATTTGATATTTTTCAGTAATTAATACTCTGGCATATCTACTAGTTCTTTATAACCCACATTAATTTTAGCAGGAACAGAACTAAGATATGTTGTTCTTTTCTGATGCCTTTCTTTTGTTATGAGATAATATCAGTGTCATGGAAAAGGCTCAAAAAAGGGCTAATATACATGAACCAGAAAATCTCTAGTCTTCACCTTGAATAATTTATCAGTTAAGTAAAGGATATTACTTTAAACTGGAATATGTTATCTTGGAGGAAGAAAATATATTGGAAGTCTATAATATTTGGCTTCTTGAGAAATTTTACAATTCAGCTTTCACTCACAAAAAACTATATGAGAAATGGTTTCTTTAATAACAGAATAATTTGATAATATTTTATAAGATTTTTATCAGTATTGCAAGTAGGGAAACATTTCCACATAGAATATACGAGTTTTTATATTATTAAAAAAAAAAACCAAACTGCTATAGGTATGGCAGAAGCAAAAATAAGAGGAAGAAGTCAATGCTGATCCTCTAGTATCCATACTTAACATATCAATGTTTTTATATCCTATATTTTATAATATCCTGTATTTATGCTTTTCTTTTGATTATCTAGTGAAGTGAGAAAATTTTCCATGATTTCTAATTTTGTTTGTCTGCAAAACCCAACATTTATTCTGCTTCTATTTTTTTTTTTTTGCAAACAACTGGAAAGGTTATTAAGCATGACCTTGGTGTTCACACCCTGAGACAGTTCAGTGATCTATAATTTTTTTGCCCATGGTGAAGGTACCCAGGATTCAGACGGGACCTGCTGTAATTTTTCTGATTTCTGAGGAGTAGATCCACACTTACACCTCTGAAAGCAACAAACTTAATTGAGCCTTTTGGGTTGTCTGCTTCAATTCCTATGGATCCAGATTTTAAAATTGCTTCAAAGACTTTCAGTCAGGCTCAGATAGGGTGACATTTAAAGCAAATTCTTAGTGTAAGCTTTCAATCAAGTGAAGTTTTGAAAATCCCACCACTGTCTGGTTGCTAGAGCCAACATGACTATGCATAACTCCGCTGGCACACCAGATTCAGCATCTGAAATTTGTGTGAAAGCAACATAAAACCAGCAGTTAAGTTCACCTTCTGAACAGTGTGAAACACTTAAATTGGTTTAAGGCGCATGGATTAAGACATGATGCTGAATTATATAATGGCACATTGCTGGAGCCACTCTGGGGTGATGAACTCCATGATGATTTATCTATTTTCTGTGGAAAACATCAAGGGAAAATCACACCTCTAAAGATAAAATGAGATTAAATTACAATTTAGAATTGTGTGAGGCTAGTACATATTATAAGGTGCGAGGGGGATAGATGGGAAAAAAGAGATGCAGTGGTAAAACTGTGTAATCTTCCCTCTGTATGAAAACAACTTAAATTTATCTGCCAGGTGAATTTAAGGCCCTGAGATACTCCCATTCATGGTTGGCTCTGAAGGGAATTATTTCAATTATGACCTGAAAGGCAGCCAGCCTGCAAGGTTTCTGCATGCTAGTTTACATGTTTTCATCACAGATGTCTAGAGAGGTTTTTTGCATTATTTTTAATAAGAACTGCAGAACCAACCCCACAACCCTGAAATTAGAGAATTTTGGCAAATAGGACTAAAATATTTGCCTTTTTCTCATTTACCATTTTGAAAGGGACTCCTTTTTCCTCCAGAACTATACAACTTGTCAAGCTCAGATAAAATATGAAGGAATTAATCTGCTGTGATTCTTTAAAGCTGTTAGAAAATCAAATTATGAGTAGATGATGAAAGTTATTTCAGTTTTTACTGGAGCAATTGTGTTGTTTGCCCTGAACACCTGACTGAGCAGTCATGGCCATGAGCAGAATCAAAGGGTGCAAAGGTGGGACCACTGCTCTCCTCTGGGCAGGACATCATCCTCACATCCCTAGCCCAGTAAACACAGATACTGCAACAAAAATTGTGAAACAAATTGCAGTATATGGTTCCAGCCAAGACACAAGAATAGCCCCAAATCCCTCTTTCTGTATTTAAGATCCTGGAGGATGTTATGTTTTGCATGATGTAAGATATAGAGAGAAAAATGCAGTAGGTTCTCCTGGTGCTTTTCTTTCTCTGTATAGAAAGGTATGTTTTCTCTAACAAGAACAGTCTAAATATTCCATTAATGCCTATGTGTATTATTAGCAAAACCCCTTTCAGGATAGATTACAGTATTTTGATTCATTACTCATCAGTATGTATAATTATGGTTTAACAATGTTATGAAGGACTGATGAAGGGAAGCAGGTGTTTAAACATACTGTACCAGGAGTTTGACACAGCATTTAATTCTCTTTATTTGTGCTTTTTAAAGACACTTATTCAAAGAGAGAAAACAGTGAGGCACAATGTAGCCATGAGTGTTTGCAAGAGAAAGAAAAAAGATGTTTAATCAATTTTTGAAGCAAGTATTTTTAATTAATAACAGTGAGATTTTAACAGCATTATAACATTATGTGAAGATACTGAAAGTAATAACATGTGTTACAATTTTAGATAGGAAAATAATTATGTCTTACAGTAGGGTTTAGAACTACAAGGTGTTCCTGGGCAATGTGTTCATAAGCGTTCATGGTAATGGAAATTAAAACTGAAAAGCGTGGAGTGATTTTTGGAGTTCACACTCTGGAGGGTGCTGATTCCAGGGTTTGCTTCCCAGGACCATGAGGAAGGCCAGAGCAGCCCCATGGGTGACATCCACCCTGCCTGGCCCCCGCTGGGCTTAGCTTTGTCCATTGTCTCTGGGACATCAGCATCCTTGCTGGAGAGCATGGGGGGTGAGGGCTGCTTCTTCAGAACTTTATGGATTTAGGATATCCAGGGCCTAAGAGTCCTGTGAACTGTCTGCCTGAATGAGAAGACACCTATTTACCTCCAGGTAATGCTCTCTGGGAAGGAGAGCTTGAAAACCTCCATGCTTAAGAGCTAATCTTTGCCAGTAGCAGTAGTCTCCCTGATCACTGCAATTTGCCTTATCATACTAATTATTATATTGCTACCAAGTGTAAATTGATAGAAGCCAATAGAACCTTTTAAAATAATCCTTATTTGGATTAAAAAGATGTGCCCTGCCTTATGGTGAAAGTAATTTTAAGTCATCCTAATGATCCCTGTCAACCATAAAATGTACACATAAAAAATAAACATGGGTTGGTGTTTCATGATTACACCTGTTTCTCATTGCCTGATAATTTTGTTTTCCCTGCATGATACTCTACTATTAATGAAAATGGCATCTTTTTTTAAGTGACTTAATTTATAGGCAAAGTAGTTTTTGTTTTCCTCTGTTTACTTTGTCTTCTAATTGCTGTTCCATGTCATTAACAAGGAGGGTGATGGGCCAAAAAGGCTGCCTTTTTTTCTCTCATTTCTGATTGATCACCTTGTTCAAACGAGTTCTCAGCATGCTTCACAGGTATGGAAAGCTTCCAGCTTGTTTGTGCTTTGCTTTCATTAGGAAAAATTATTTATAATTTCAAGGGTAACGAATAGAGTGATCAGAATTGTAACTTTGAGCAAGTGTGGCTTTATGTACTGAATCAGACTCTGGGCAGAGCCAGATTGAAGAACCTTGTTTGCCTTGCAGACTCATCTTTCCTACCTTTTATCAGACAAATGAGAAAGGCATTGTTCTGCTCAGCAATCAGTCCCTTCAGCTTTCCATGAGTTCAGTGCAAATTCCCAAATATGAAGGTGTAAGGCTGCAGGTTTTTTTGCAATAGGGTCTCCACCCTGGTCTCACCCTGCCAGAAGTTAAAATAAGTAAATCTAAGAGTGTAGGCTGTTTTATAAATGTACCTTAATTTTCAAGACTTTTCTGTTTTAATCTGTGTGTCAAATGCTTTCATCAGGGTATTTTTTCCCTGCACATGCCGTTGTTTCACTTCTCACCTCTAGTGTACTTAACCAAGTATGAAGCTTAACCAAGCCTTTCAGTTACCATAAAGCACTACCCAGAATTTGCAGTCATCATCGGCTGTGTAAATGCCAACTCCTTTAAAGGTTGTATTTGAGCTGAGGAAGAGGTTTGGGATTAAATACAGGGGGTCAGTAGTGACTTTGTCCAAGGCACCCACCTCCTGCTTGGGGTTTGGCCATTTGAGCTTTTACTGAACTTCTGTTTTTCAGTGGCAATTTGTTGTCTCAAAGACCATATTCCTATGGACCCTAGCCTGTGCCCACTGTGCTGCCAGCACCTCCTGCCCAAGGGGCTTCTTCTTCACCCCCAGTTCCTTCCAACCTCTTGAGACAGAGTGTCAGCTCAGCTCCTTCCTTCAGGTGAGACCTGCTGCCTGGTACCGTAAGTTATCAAGACACAGAGCTCGTTTGACACACCATGTCAGTGAAATGATACCCAGGAAAGCATAAGTTTTTATGATAAAATATTAGCATTTTGTCAGAGGGCTCCAACACTTAAAAGTTATTCAGGCTGACTTCAGTGTGAGCAGAGAGCTTTGGGCACCCTGCAGACAGTCAGCCCAAAGAGCAGATCCTGCAGCAATGGGCCTGAGGTCATTTTAATGTGGCTTTTGTGCCTTCATAAAAAAAATGTAACTTCTGGTGCTCCTTGCATGAGAGTTGATGTTTAATGTTTTGGCCTATAGGAAATTATAGTTTGACATGAATTTTAACTTTCCTGGCTAATAAAATTATCATGATGGAACAGCCCAAGTAAATAATAGATACAATAACTCTTCTTTGCCTATTGTGTGCTTTTACTATTCATAATTTTTAGGACCACAGATATTAGATACACTTACGTAAGACTTAACGAACAGTAATTATCTCTTGGCTAGAGCAAAAGCCCAAACGAATGCTAAGCTGCATTATCGCTTGGCTTCTGACATGAGCTGATAATCAGATTTTCTTGCTTAAATCCATGGTGCTTGAACAATGCTACCCACTGTCTGTCCTTCCAGATATTACCCTTAATTAGAAAGAACAGAAACACAAATCTGAATTATTTCAAAATCTGGTTTCCATGGTCAGTGGTTGGAAGGGCTTAACTTTATTACAAATAAACCTGGCTTTATTTACTAATGAAATCTGAAATGCTGGGCCTGTAATAGTAGATAGTCTAATAGTATGGTGTTTACATGCTGGAAAATCTTGTGTGGGCAAAGTATGTTGTAATAAATCGTTAAGTAATTGAATTATGATTCTTTTATCCAATTAATAAAGTAGAAAAGGAGACCCATAGGAAGCCCTATACCATAGCTTAGGCCAAGTAATGACACATTGTTCTCTAGCCTTGTTCTTCGTATGTAGGACTTCCTTCTAAGATGCATTTGGCAAATGCCTGTTTCTGTCTCTCTAAACACTAGAGACTTTAATTTGTCTTTTTTTCCTAATCCTCTGTATTTACTGGCTCCGTGTTTCTGAACTTTTAACATACTAAAAGCTTTTTCTTTTTTTAATGTATAACAGGGGAAATGATTGTATTTAGCTCTTTTTATTTGTTTAGAGGCCTGGAAGCCCCTTTTCCACCACTAAATACAATCATTTAATTTGAAGTGATAGATTTTATTCTCTGTAGAAAGCCAGAAATATTATCTTATGCTGCCTGATCTCTCTAACACCACTCTGATGTAATTGCAAATATACTTTTATTGTAACTGTTGTGGTAAAGTGTAACTTTATCAAAGTATAACTTTTGGTCTACCAAAAAAGCAGAAGATTGAGTACATAAATGATTTATTTTGTGAATGCTTTTTGTGTCACACCATATATATGTGTAGCTCTTGTTAATGTACCACAACACATATGACCTTATACAAATAATTGGAGTTTTCTGCAGCATTTTCAAGTTACCTTCTTTTTCTAGTAAAATATTGTTCATCTTTAATGGATATTTTGTGCATAATTAATAGCTATTTAAGGGAAAAGTCAGGAAGAAAACCCCAGTGTTCTTGGCAAGTCAACAATTGAAAAGTACAGGTGCTAGGAGTGGGTATAGACCTAAAGTAAATAGTTAGTTTGTTTTTTTTTTTTAATCAAAAGAAGGTACCTTTCATTCTGAGAAATTTATTTCTTTTAAATATTTGCAGTCCACAGCTGATAGCACATAATGCCACTTTTCTTTCTTCCTTTACAAAGGGAATAGCTTTTGGTAACATGCAGATGCTTGAGTGGGCTGTGTGGCATGAGGTGTACCATCAGCCAAGAAAATCAATATTTACTGTTCTAGTATCTTTGTGGTGTGTGAGTTGGCCTTGTTGAAAAAGTGGATTGTTTATAATATATAAGGCCTTGCTTCTAGTTGACCAGAAGAGGGGTATTATTGAAAAGGGCATGTTCTCTGCAATGAGTCACACTTAACCCTCCATGTCCTACAGCCCTGCTCTGCTCATTTGTTACACAAACCAAAATCAGCTGAATGGTGAGATCTGAGAGCTGCTTGCAGTCATTCTCATCCCTAAAGTATTTGTTTGGACATCACCAGTATGATTAATAACACCAGTAAAGCAGTAATTTGTTCAGCAGCAGAGTGAGTCCCCAGCCCCTAGCAGAGACCCTCAGACCACTGCCTCCTGTGGTTTGCAAGAGTGGAGTTCTCTTGGCAGTGATTGCAGGGAGGGCTGGTGGGGGAGACATTAAATCTGCATTTCACTGTGAGGAGAAACACAGATCTATGCACTACTTGGGGAAATAAACTTCTCCTCTCAAGGAAATATTCATATTGAATAAGACAACTAAGAAATCTCAGGAGCAGTTTCTCAGTAATAATGGTTTCCTTTCTGAGATTGCATTTTGCTGGAAAGTCTTGGATCTTTGTTTTGCATTGATTTTCCCCTCCCTCACCTACGTTATAAAAAGAAAATGTCATCCATTGCAATAAATTCTCATGCTACTTTTTCCTGCACTGAGCCTTTCATCTGTGATTTTTTTAATCCACAGTGGTGGAGCACAAATGATAAAAAGAGATGCTGAATACAGGTGTAGGGAAGCCATGGAGTTTGCAGGCCAATTTGGTGAAATGGGAAGGCACTCATGAAATGGAAATGACTGCTCATTTCACTGTTCAGCTTTCCTCTTCTCTCTCTTCTTCCATGGTTTGTCGGGAAGATACTATTTACAATGCCACACTTGAAATTACTATGAGTTTCAGTGATGCAGAAGCATAAACCTCTACTCTGTAAAACTCTTGATCCTGTGCAAGGTTCTTGACTGTGTCAGAGGCTGTGAATGCTTCTTTAATGGAGAACTGGAGTGGTGAAGATTTTAAGGGTTCCAAAATTCCCTTGCTGCTATTCAGTGCACTTGCTTTTGTCATCTTTGCCAGGATTTGAGAATCCAGAGGGGAAGAGGGATGCTGCATGCAAAAAAAACGATGGAAATGTTTTTGAATATGTTGTGCACTGACAGCCTGCAGAGAAGGGTGCTAAAGGTGCATGTTCAGTCTCCTGGGAAGCTGCAGGAAGTGCCAGTCCTGCTCTTGGCTCAGAGACCAAGGCTTGGCTTTGGAGGCTGGTGGAGGGATGTCTCCCACTGAGCTACTTCTTCCCACTAGATCCCCATGAGCCTTACCTCCTGTTACTGCCAAAATCTCCTCTCTTGCATTTTCCTGGTCTTTGGCTTATCCAAGACATTGGGATTAAATGTCCAGAGTGTAAACTGTAGGCATACATAATATAGAAAAAAAAAAATTACTTCAATCATTGAGGTCTCTTTTGGCAGCCAGAGGGTCAAGAAATGTGGAGGGATGCAGAGGGGAGCTGGAATGTCTGGCATCAGGGGGACTGATCAAGGTCAGGAATGCTCCCTTATGTCCTAAAGCTGGGGAAGGACTCAGTGAGAGCTGCTGCAAACACAAGAGGGCTGACATGCCAGGTTAAATGCACAGATTATTGTGCATTTGATAGACACTACCTCTGCATAAACCAGAACAGATTCTCCAGTAGTCAACATGCTCTGAGGTTTAATTGGTCTATGTGTATCTTTTGGAAATCTGTGGGCTTTATCTTGCCCAGCTTCTGATGCTTAGACCTAAAAAGCTCATGTTAAAATAAGAAATTATTTTAAGATTAAGTTATTTGGTTGAAGTTATTTGTTTGAAAAAGAATGTGAGATAAAAAGTTAAAATGACTGGAAAAACCTTTCTAATTTTCAAACTGTGTCAAAACTTTATACATCTTCTTTCTCCTTATAAACTCTTCTAATGCCTGGAATTTTAAGAAGGCAGAATTTGCTGGAAAATACTTCTTACACCTCCAGTGCTGTTTGTCCAGGGTAGAAGTACAATGTCGCATGCAACATGCACAGAGATCTGTGTAATCTCACTGGTGGTTTACTTTATAGAGCACTCAGAAGTCTTCCCTGCCTGGCCCTGGATTTGTGGCTCTGCTGAGGTTGTTGTGTGCTCTTGGGCTCAGCACCAAGCTCTAGGACAATCCAGCTGAACAGGGGAGTCAAGCCTGAAAGAGCTTCCCCTTCCCAGAAAAATATGTGTGGGCACATAAGCATATTGCATACAAAACCCTTTGGGCATTAGTGTCCAATAAGACTCAAAGTGAAGAGGAATTATTTACTATAACTATACTTGTGTGATAAAATTTTTCTTGCATTGTGTGTGGCAGCATCTTGTGACATAGACATACAGTAGAATCAGATCACATGCCAACTTTAGGGTAATTTTAGAATTTTCAACAACTGCAAATGGCTAAATAATCTATGGCAATAAATTTCTGTTTCTTGCTTGTTATTAGCAGTATAAATGCACCATGTGTTGTTTATGGCATTGTTTTCTTGCAGCCCTTGTCTTTTTAGAAAATGATAGTTATAATTTGCCTGAAGATACCTGTGATGGTGTTTGCAGGGGTCCCAGGATGAGGGAAGAGATGAGAATGTTGACTCCATGTTTCAGAAGGCTTGATTTATTATTTTATGATATAAATTATATTAAAACTGTACTAAAAGAATATAAGAAAGGATTTCATCAGAAGGCTAGCTAAGATTAGAAATGGAATGATTACAAAGGCTTGTGACTGACTGAGACAGTCCAGATACCTGGGCTGTGATTGGCCATTAATTAGAAACAACCACATGAGCCAATCTCAGATCCACCTGTTGCATTCCACAGCAGCAGATAACCATTGTTTACATTTTGTTCCTGAGGCTCTCAGCTTCTCAGGAGAAAAAAAATCTAAGGAAAGGATTTTTCAGAAAATATCATGGCTACAGATACCAGTAATTTTTTTCATGCTAACAAGAGCTATTTCAATTACCTTTTTTAATCTTCCTCTTACTCTAGAGCAGATCACCTGGTGGATGGCAGTAGCATTGAAAGAGAGTGCTTCAATCTCCATTTTAAGGGCTCTCAGGAGTAAAGACACTGCTGTATTTCTCCCAAACCAACTCTTCCAACAGCTACATCATCATCAGAACCTTTTACTTTTCTGTCCACCTTCCCACTTTTGGATAACTCTGTGTATTTATTGATCTCTTGAAGATAGTCACCTTCTAGATAACTTTTGAACTAAAAATATTGGCCTTTTTCTCCTGCCATGATGCAGTCCACAGGTGAAGAAAGCTTTCATTGTGGTTTCTCTTTTCCATCTTTCTGTATGACTCTGACACAAAATACCATTTTTTTCCCAAGATGGGCTGCAAGTGCAGCAGAAGCTTGTCATACTGATTTCCAGGAATACCATATTCTGTGTCTTGGACAGAGCCATGACGACACCTTGGCATGCAGAACATACTTAGGAATATTGCCTGGAGTTGTCAGGGCTCAACAGGAGGGATTGTGTAACCTCTTAGCTTACCCTGAAAAGCAGAAGGTCCAGTTTGTTTCTTCCCCGTAGTCTAGGGTCAAATTTTTGCTCTGCAGGGAGCAAGAGGTTTTCTGTATGGTCCCCAGCTTCAAAGAAGAATTGGTGTGAGGCCAAACACCAAGTGCTTTAGAAATTTCTCCTGGTAGACTAAGGGCTACAGTTTATCTCAAATTACTACCAAGAGAGGGCAGAGATTCATAAAGGAAGTTGTGATAAGAAGATCAAATTTAGGGACTGAGTCAAATCCTTAGCAGTAAGGTGTTTGGACACATATGCTAAGAACAGAAGAGGACTTTCTTGATCTAGCAAGTCTGCTGTTTCCTTAAGATAAATTTGGATTTTTATGTCTTCTAGACTAACAGCTGTGAGAATCTTCTGAAGTGCATTTTGAAAGGGACAGACCAAGCGTGATCTGTGCATACAATTTCCAGTAATATATAGGGCAAAATAAAAATGCACTTTTTGTGTTGGGTTGCAAGATTGTTTAGCATTAATTCACAGTGTGTTAAAGTGTACTCAGACTGCCTCTATGCATAGATTGCAAGTTGAATGTCTGACATAAGGAGAAAACTGAGAGATATGAGAAACAGTTGATGGATGGTCATCAAGAAGAACATTGGGAAGACAGACAAGCTGGAGCATTCTGAGTGGTTTTCAACTTCTGTATAAACTAACTTATGTGAGTGTGTAAGTAAGCTGTAATACCTAGAAAAAGAGGGAAAAGGTTTTTTTGATATATTGGTTATTGGACATTGCTGCCACAATTTATAATCTTTATTCATTATTATAATGTATGGACATCCTACTATTTAAGTTTTGTGCTATTGTGTTATCAGGTCTTTTTTTTTGGGGGGGAGGGTGGTAGGGGCTTGTATTTATTGTCAGCCTTAGACAGAGTCTTGTCTTTTTAACAGTTTCAGTTGAAGACACTCATGCTGCTTCTGAGAAGTGTCAGGGAAAACTTTGCTTAGCTTTAGGGGGTAAGAGTGAGAGTATTTCTTTGAGAAACACTGGAGTTCCTTGGGAGCAGGGACTAGATTCAAGCAGGATTTATGCCTCTATCCAGGTTTTGCCTTTGGCCAGAGATCTGAACTTTGCAAAGAGCATAATTATTTATATGTTTTTATTTAGAGCTGCATTAACAGAACTGCTCTTCTTGGTGTAGTCTGGTCAAGTTAGCCTTTGTGTTTGATAGCATGTGGAGATCTTTTCCCTTGTTCTGAACATCACAAGGAGGACAGTGGGACAATTTACCAAGAAAAGTTCACCTTGATTAAACCCAGCAAGATTAGGGAGTTGTAGGGAGAAGCTAGATCCAAGAGGTAGGAGAGAAGCCATTCAGAAGTGAAGGAAGAGTGTACAAAGAAGCCTGAAGGTAAAATTCAGAAATAGATGTAGATACTGCTGGTGGTTGTAGAGCATGGCAATGCAGAATTTAGAAAATGAAATAATGAAAATGAAATGAAAATGAAAAAAATAGAAAATTGGCTGCTACAATACTGGAGGAGTTTATAAACTCTTTTCTGTTTTTCCCTAGGTGCTTAGCAAATAAGTGGTTTTCTAAATGTAATTGGGATGGCTCACTGGAAATCAGATGCTGAATTTTTTGTCAGGCTGAAGAGTTGTCCCTTTCAGCTGATTTAGTTATAAGCATATTTGCTGCTGCAGGTCACTCTCAGTTCAAACAAGTAGAAATTCAGGCTCTCTACAGGAAAGCATTTAAGGACTTAAAAAAAAAATTAAATGCAAAGCAGTCTGGCTTTAAACTTAAGCATAGACTTAAATATTTTGTCAGGTCTCATGTATGAGGCCTGAATCATTTGCTTTGCTAAAAAGAAATCAGCTAAATTGTGTTGTGTTTTTTTTCCTCTCCTTCAACCTAAATTTTGAATGTAGCCAGTATTTATAATTATTGTCTGGTTATTTTACACAGGTATGTCCTGATTTGTAGAAAGCTCTCTTGGCAGCACCACTGTCATTCAGGATTTGCAGAAGCAGCCTCCTATTAGTTGGTACTGGTTTGGTTTCTGAAGGGCAGGCTGTAGACACAAACAAGAGACGTAGCCCTCAGAAACATTCATGCAGCATCCTCCAGGAAGGGAGGGGAGGTTATCCAAGTCTCCATGCTGCTGTACTCATATAAATGCTCCCTCTTTTGTTGCTGCTGGACTCCAAAGAATAAAACCAAAACACAAAGCGAAGGCAGCACCACTGAGCAAATGCCACAGTGTTCCCTTAATCCATGTGGATCAAAAAACATGAACGTTTTGATTCTGTAAAGAATCTTCCTCAGCATGCTGGATTAATCACATGGATTAATAAAACACTGTTGCACTCACTCAGTGGTGCCTCTTCTGCTTTGTGTTTTCTTTTATTATTCTTAGGAGCCCTGCAGGAACAAAAGACGGCATGTTTATAAGAGTACCATAGGCACTAGGAATTCTATAAACCTCTCTCTCTATAAGGTATGCTCCTTGAATTTTTCCCCATGGATCATACAGTGCAGATTTGCCTGCATACTAAACCCTCTGCTACTGTCCCTATCTGCCTGAAATACACTCAGTTTAAACCCAGTGTTTTTTCTTTCATTGTGCTTCTCTTTAGTTCTGCAGAGTGTGGCAAGGGAGCACATGTGGAATGCTCTCATCTAGCTGCTTTTGTGGAGCAAATACTTTTGTGTATCATTTCAGTCACTGGCTGGAGGGTAGAGCTGGTGGGCAGAGGCAGCTTCAGAGAAAGACACAATTCTAGCAGCTTTCATGCACAGGAGTGACTGGGGAAGTACAGACTCACACTTTTCATTAATATATACTCTTACACGAAAATGCATGCTAATGCTAGCCTTTGGGAAGCTGGGTGAAAAGCAGCTGGCATCCAGCTTCTGACTATTAAACTTTCTTTCTGTACACTGGTTCCAGTTCTCTGTATTTTTTATTGGCCTCTGCTTTCCAAAAAAGCATTCTTTTCTGCTCATAGATGAAGGCTGACCCCCTCCTCTGCTGTAGGCCCCCACTCCTTTTCATCAGTGCAGAATGTAGGATGAGTAGTAATCAATCTTGTGGTATGGATAGGTTAAAGGTCTGAAATTTCTGGGTTTAACAGAGCTAAAATTAAAGTGTTAACCCTTAAAATGAGAATGTACTGTTGTCCTTAGATGCCTGTAATGGAGTTATTTTCAAAGGTGCAAAATAACTTATTTTTTGTGAGTAGAATATTCTTGAAGATTTTCTGTGTGCTTATCAGTCATTGGGTGGGGTATACAGCAATGAAAAAAAAGAGTCCTAATAAAAAAATACCTTGAAGGCTTTTGAAAATATTCTGCTCATGACTTGCATATTCATGTTTTATCTACATATATGCCTGTGTTTATTGTTATCCTCTGTAATTAGAGATTCTGGCCTTTGTCTGTTAGTTCAATCTCACAGCCATTCTGCCTTTCAGGACACCTGGGTTACATTGAACCTAACAAATTACACTGTCATGGTCTCTTACAGAAACTTAACATGCATATGAACTGATATCCTCTGTCCTAGGCCTTCTGGAAGGTCTGTTCTAAAAGATGTAGGTGCCATAGCAAATCAGCCCAGCAGAGAACTTTTCTCAAACAGTGAGGTTCTGTATCCTCTTGGAGATGGGCACTTTTTCAGAGGGCCAGGGAAAATTTATTTATTCTTTCTCTCTTTCTCTCTTTCTCTCTCTCTTTCTCTCTCTTTCTCTCTCTTTCTTTCTTTCTCTCTCTCTCTCTCTCTCTCTCTCTCTTTCTCTCTTTCTCTCTTTCTTTCCCTCTTTCTTTCTCTCTTTCTCTTTCTTTCCCTCTTTCCCTCTTTCCCTCTTTCCCTCTTTCCTCCTCTTTCTCGAGCTTCCTAAATCCTTTCCTACCCATGCCCTTGTCCCAGTATGTACTGCAGCGTCCCATTTGCGAACCCATTGCTGCAGTGCTGGGTGTCTGTCATATTGCACCCACCAGCTACAGAACGCTCCAGGCTCCAGCCCCTCTGGTTCCAGTCCTACAGGACACCGACCTTCAGGCTCCTTTTCTCTCTGTGCCACTGTTCACTTCTGCTAAAACCAGCTCTCCTTCCCTCTGCCAGAGATGGGAACTTGATTGACTGGAGCCTTAAGCCCGCAATAGCCTGACGTTGTCGTTTCAAATGCTGCTCTGAAAATGAATCTCTTTCAGGCTGATAAGGCCAATTTCAAGCAGCAGGACATCCTGCAGTGAGCTCCTCCTTCACTTTCATAGTATATCTGATTTGCCCAGGATTCCCTTCTTTGTAGCCTGCTTTATTCTTTGAGTTTTAGAAATTCTCCTACAAATCATGTTGTACAATTGATTCATACTACCTAATCACTTTTCCACCATGGATTGCAGAAATTGTGGCACTTTATTCTGCAATTTTAATTATGTTGAGCACCTTCTTCTGCTATCATGTTTTGTAGCCAAAAAATGTTAAAATATTGTTTGATACTATTATCTATTGGTCATGTGTGATTCCAGGGTTTTGTAGCATAGAAATTGTAAAAGTAAAAAGGGTAATGAGTCGCTCAATAAAGAGAATTTTAAAGAGATAGGGCATAGGATCTTCCACTTTGTGGTAAGTGCCATTCATTAATGATGAATATAGAAACAGTTCCCTGTAGACAGGTGTTTCATAAGTATCCACTATGAAGTCTTTTACATCTTCTCCTTCATCTCTTAAGTGCTGACCAAAATCCTGTGGTGAAAGGAGAAGCAATGTGTCTGATAAAATGTTAAGGCTGCTGACATATGTGAAGTGTTGCAGGGGAATCACATATGATATCTAAATATAGATTGCTACTGCAAACATGAGCAAAAACTGTAAACTTGCATTGCTTAAAGTGGGACCCATCACTGCTGGGTAGTGCAGTAATGTTTCTTTGTTCAAAGGCATCTCTCATCCACAAAATTGAAAAAAAAAAACAATTCCCTCTCCCAAGTGTTTGTGTCATAAGCAAAATGTGTTTATTCCTTTCTGTTGCAAGATGGGAAGTGTTGAGCTTCAGCTGATGTTTGCAGCACTCCCCATAGCAACCAGAGAATTACAGCCTAGGTTATTCTAGAAGGGATTTGGTGCCAAACTGACTGCTCAGGTGTTCAACCTGATGAACAGCTACAATTTGCACTGGTGGTGATGATAAGTGTGGGATGCTCTCTCAAACACTGCAAAGACTGTCTGCTTTTCTCAGACCTGATCACTGGAGTGTTTTGATCCCTTGGGCTGTAGATTGCAGGAGAGATGTGGTGGCCGTTTTGGAGCAGAAAAGATGATAAGACTCTTGGCAAATCAGGGAAGAGTATTTAAGAACATAAAATGTTGTTGGAAAGAAGAAGGCAGTGTTTTCCTTCCTGTCCATGGTACTTTTAAACTACAGCCTCAGAATTTAGTTTGTTTTTTTTTTTTAATGGCAAGGATATATACTTTGAGTGCTCATAATTTCTCAGAATAACCTCAGAAATCAGGGCTAGGACACATAATGCTGGTCCTGCCTTGGAACAGGAGATGGAATAGATGAAGTCTGACCTTCTGTGGTCCTGTACAGATCCATGTAGAAATGTTTCTCTTGTTGCTGTCACCACATTTCTCACCAGGAATGCAGTAGGCATTCTGCCTCTCATCAGGCAAAGCCTCATAAACACGGTTTCATGTTTTGCTGAAATAGGACTTTTTTAAAGACATGAGGTCTAAATAAAGTTATTTTCTTAACTGATCGCCTTGGGTTAGGTTTTAAATCCGTATTTCATCATCTGAAAAAGACTTCTTTCACTCCTTTATAGTGTTTATCACTTTACAAGAGACATAAAGGTTTTATTCTAATATATCAAATACCTTTCTGGGCGAGCTGGGGAGTGGTGATATAATTTTTGTTTGATTTTTTAAAATATTAATTTGAGGCATCACTGTAGTTGAAAGGGCCAGTAGCAAAATCATTTGTCTCCAGTTCATTCATGCAGTGTTTTTCTTTGTTCTTGTTGCCTGAAATTAAAAGTTAATGTACTTAAGCACAGAAGAAACAATGTAAGTCAGCTTTAGGTCTGTCTCCTCTCCTAAAACTGAAAAGGCAGTCTGTTGAAGCTGGCTTCACAGGTTCCCAAAGTATTTCCTCACTCCCAGATGCATTATCTTCTGAATTTTAGATCTGGGGTTTTTGGGTGTTACAAGGCATTTGTCTGCTGGCCCAGAACAGTAAGTATGTGGTTATTTGTACATTTTTAGTGCCTGCATGATGAACAATCCATGGATTTTCTGCAAAATTACTACAATCAAGGTTTGCTCTGGCTATCCTGCTTACTTGTAAATGAAAGGATCACATAATATATGCTGTGGAGGACTTGTGCAGTGTTTTGAGACAGAGAGGGAGGTGCACCAGAGCCTAGAGCACTTGGTGGGCCACAGTACTCTGCAGCAGCCCTGGCCCAAGCTCTGCACCACAGAAAACAGGGCAGAAACATCAGTTCAGCAAGGGGAGGTAAAAAAAGCAGCTGTCTGTCTGTAAAGAGATATGGACCAGGTGCAGACACCAGCATGGGTTTGTGCCTGTTCAAAACAGGATAGTGGAAATCAGGAGTTGCTCTGTCTTGTTACTGTAATTTGTCTAGGTGTGTTATTTTCCCTTCATGGATTTTAGCTATCTAGAAGTCAGGCAATTCATCTGAATTCATCTACTTATCCAAACTCTTTTTATATACAGGAGAGAATGAAAAGCACCTTCTCAGGTGATCCCAGCTCTCTGCTTCTTAGATATCACCTGAGAAGCAGGAGTACAGGGCTCTGCCCAGTGACCCTCATGGCTGCCTTGTCCTTTGTCTTCAGGTGGGTTCCGAAATTACAGAGAAATAGCAATGATTTATTGCAAGGTCAAAAAAGTTTTGGGTTTCTGGTTGGACTAAAGCAATTATATATATATATATATATTTATATATATATATATATATATATATATATATATAAAGACTGGGATATGGAAAAAATATAAGATAGAGGGGAGTGAAAAACCCTCAGTCTAAGTCACAGGTAAGAGAAGTGTTCCTTTAAGAAAGAAGAAGCCTCACAGCCTCTGTAACACATGGCAAAAATGTACAATTGACCACACTGCAAATGGCCCTTCTTGCTGGAGCAGTGATTGTTTTCAGTGCAACAAGCAGTCCTAGAAAAGCTGATTGCTACAGCCAGGAAAGGAAGAGAAGAGTGTGATTTTAACAGGACTTGTGTGTGTTATGGGTGTAAGGAACGAGCTCAACCTCCTGAGGAGCTGTAGGAAGTTCAAACTGAGAGTAAAAAAAACTGGCTGATAACACCAGGTCTGGTTGCTGAGAATTCAGATTGTCTGTGTGCATTTAGCCTCTTGTGATGTACTTTCATAGGTTTTTATATTTTTGAGAGTGAACTCACCATTGCGTAGGATGAGGTGTATGATGAAAACCTAATGCAATGTGTCTTTCTTCCCTTGCAAGTCACAACAATAGTACTTATTAAATTGAGATATTACACAAACACATCAGTTAGACATCTTGCAGGAATCTTGATAATAACGTCAAGATGTTATTTTATATGAAGAGCATGAAATCCTGTCAATATGATCAAACTACTAATAAACTGATGCAATTTTTCAAGAGTTGCTCAGAGCAGATGTGCAGGCATCCTGTATCCAGCTCCAGTGATTCATGTGCTCCTGAGCCATACAACCATGTGTTGATGGTGACAACAAGTAATGACTAGGAGGAGCTTTTCCAGGCCCTGATTAAAGAATTTTTAAGTGCTTTTAAGGACGCGTTGAGTTGTATTCTTTTCCAGGAGGGGGTTTGAATGGGATTTAATCCTCTGCTCAAGCACTTTTTCTGAAAGTGGTTGTCTTCTGGAATCAACTTTCCTTTCCATTTGTGGTTTAGTGACAGCCCCCACCTGGGTTTGAAATGAGGTCATTTGGCCTGAAAGGTGGGGGTAAAGGTATCTAAGTAGCTTTCATGGAGACTTACTCTGTTGCCTATAGCTACTTTCATCTTAAATAAGGAAGTGTGGCATGTTTGTATTCACAAATCCCGTTGTGCAATGTTCTGTCTCAATTGGGGCTGTCTGTGTCTCCATATTAATTCTCAGGGCAGCTGCAATTTCCTCCATTTCATGCAAATTAGCTTCAGCCTTAAAGCTCCTGGCAGGTCGCCAGCATAACCCTCTTTGGCAAAATTTGGATTCATCAGTGGAAGGGTATTAGCCTTTTTGCTTTAAAGGCCTTTGTTTAGGCAAGTATTTCGCTATTTTAAAGGCAAATACTTAAGAAAATCTCTATCTTTTAGCCAGATGCATTCTTTACCCAGTAGAACAGTCCTAAAGATAGTTAGATAAACCACAAATAACTAAAATAATGGTATACATTCTTACTGCTTATCTTAAACATTGCTATAAATGCCACTGCACCAGTGCCATTAAAATGCATGTCAGGAATTTTCCTTGACTGCCTCTATGCAGCCTTTTAAGATCATTTAACTACATAATGACTTTTAAAGATATTCTTTTTGAAATGGAAGGGCTTTTTTTCAAAGCCTAGCTGAAAAACGTATTCCACAGATTTTCAACGCAATATATTAATTCCATCTCTCTGGTTTGAAAACTTAAACTTTTTAGTTTGAACAATGATTTTGTGGTTTTGTGTGTCCTTTAATTATTCTGAGAATATTTTTCCCTTTTGCACTATTATGAATACTCTCACAGTTTTTTGTCTTGTTCTGAATAAATGCTATTATTGTTAAAAGTCAGATTTAAATTTTTCTTCTGTAAAGATAATAAGAGTATTTAATTCTTCCTCCTTCTATTCTTCTCACATGAACCACATTTCATAGATTTCCCAGGAACCCATTATTAAATTTCTAGTTCTACCTGAACAGTGACAATAAAACAGCATGAAAGGTTCTTGGTTCATGGTGTGACACTGGCTTTGAATTTAATTAGGTAACAAATAATATTTATCTTTTCCAAATATCACAACCATATACTTTCCTGGCTGTTGAAATTCAAGATATGTTTGTCCTGTATCATCAATAGAAGTAGAAATCTTGCAGGAGAAAAACAGGTCTGTGGTTCCACTTGTGCAAAAGTGTTATTTTTACCTGGTATTCTCATGTCCACAAACGATCTAAGGCACAATGGAGTTCCACAGGTATTACCAAAACCACCATCTCAAGACTCTGCTGATCACTGGAATGAGTGAGTTTTCTTATTATTCTTGACATGCAAGATGATGTGATCCCATGTTCTTTGTAATAACTGAAATATTTTCCATGGCTAATATTTAGGGGAAAAAAATATTTGCACTCTAGTAACTGGAGGAACTTTGCAACTGACTGTCTCCTCATTCCTGCAGGTGTTAAACAAACCTCCATAAAAGTTCCCAATTTTTAGGCTGTCTATTGTTTTATGTACTTTAATCATATCTGTTGTTACCTCCTCTCAAAGATAAACTGTGACAATCATTTCATTTTTTTTTATTCTGTGGCCTTCTCTGAGTTTCTGTAGTTCCTTACTGTCCCTGGTCAGCCATGGAGAGCCCTCTCTGCATACAGGAGTGAAGGCACCTTGATCTGGTCTCCTTGAGATTGTCCTGGGTGATAGAGGAATTACATAGATATTCATTCTTTGGGGATAGATTGAAATTTTGAGATTAATACAGGAAAGCATGGCTTTTTGTTCAGCAAAATATTGTTAGCTTTTGTAGCTGCTGTAGTTTGTCTCCTCGCTGGATGCTTTAGGTGGTTGGATTTTTAGAAACATTTCAATGACGGTGGGCAGGGAATATTTTTACTTGTGTTGCAAAATTGGTTGTTTATCTCTTCATAAAGTGGAGAGATAAACATACCAGCTTTATAGGGGCACTGAAATACCCACTGGGACCCGTCACAGTCAAGAAATGTTACATCCACAAGGTGATGGATGTCTCTCTTTGAACAATTTAAAAGAGGCTGAAGGCTTTTGTTGTGTTATTTGAGATCTTGTAACTCTAAGAAGCATACTGTTGCCTGCACAAGAAAAGAATTTGATTGGAAGTACTATCTCAACCAAAATCAAAGCTGGCAGATCATAAACTCTTTGAGGGTTCACCTTCTTTAAATCATAATTTTTTTTTAAATGGGCATTTGCTTACCGGGCAAATAATTTTAGATGGAATTAGGTAGTGGCTTGGATACAAATGGTACAACTTTGATTACAAAGAATTGGAATTTGATTTTATAAAATCCACAATTTCTCAGACCTGAAACACAATTGTTGATATGGTTTCTCAATGTATTTTGAGTATGTAAAATCTTACTGATGTAAATCCTATTAATGTAAAGAATTGAATAATTTCCTAAGGCTTTGGCCAAACATTGTTATTATGCATGTCTATTGGTACGACTAACCTTTATTTTGAATGCTGGGAATTTGCACAGTACAAATAGTCCCCCAGCTAATTACTGAGTGGAGTTCCAAGGTATTTGGTTTATTTTTAAAGTTACTTTTTTTTTTTAACACAACAACTCTACAATCAGGTGTAGGGGAGGATGTGGTAGAAGCAGTCTGAAGGCAGTAGCACAGATAAGCACAGAGGACAGGAATGTCTTAAACCAGCTTTGCCTGCAAGTTTGAGAGTCATGAAACTGTGTCCTGGAGTTTGACCTAGCTTGATCTCAGGCTGGGCCTGGCCACTGGAGCAGAGCTCTGTACCAGAGTCCTTTCACTCCAGCTCTTGTTGTGTCGACATAATTCTGCTCTGGGTTCTTTGTATGTCATGGATACTCATTAATCAAAATTAAAATACTGTCCCCTGAATATCCAAACCACTCAGATCCACTGAAAGAAGCTGGTCATGTCTAAAAACGGTGTTTTCCATAGAGAGGTGCTACTACAGAGCTTATGGCATCAACTAGATTTTACTTGATATTTCTGGGGTCCTTTTGTCCTGTAAATTTTAAACTCCTGCAGGAAGTAAATTTTACTTTTCAGTAGGCAATACCCGTGTTTGAACTAAACTGAGGGGTACTCTTGCCTGTGCTGACTGCTATAAGCAAGGTTTAGTGGAACATTCAGCTGTCAGATGATAATTTCTTGTTTTGATACTCTCACACAAATTAAATGGGTCACTCGGTGCTTGAGACCGCACCAAATGGAGTTAAATCTGCAACCACCTCCTGTTAATAAGAAAAACTCAAACTCATCAGCACTGCCTGTGCATGCTAGCTGTGTCCAAGATTTTGGATAATCTGGGGAAAAAATGCTGGACTAATGGACAGGCTTAACACATGATAAAATAACAAGTGCAGATACAGATTTTAGGACCTGCCTGCCAGTCAGATCTGGAAAGTCAGGCCACACATATGTACAGCTGCCTTTGGTGATCCAATTGACTTCTTGCTTCTGAGTTATTTGTATAGCCAAAAAGGTGCTTTGAGGAGAGAGTTGGGCACCACAGGTACAGGGGTTTAGCTGGGCCATATGGTATAGAAACAGGAATGATTTGCTCAAAATTGTACCAGTGACAGCAGCAAGATCTGATCAGGGATCATGCTCTACACCTGGCTCTGTGCCTTTCACCATTGCATCTGAGGTGTCTTGGCAATATGTACTGTTTCCTGTTTTCTGAAGAATGGCTTTTATCTAAGGGGCTATAATTGTGATGCATGTTAAAACATCTCAACACACAAAATGTATGTGCCAGAGTTGTAGTTGTCCCCAAGACAAGCAGTTGTTTCCCAATAAGTCTCTTTGTAAATAGTTGCTTTTATTTTGAAATGTTTCTGGGCTGCATTTTTGCCTACTAATGACAGGCAAAAATCAGAACCATCAGCTTTCCTGAATGTAATCATTAGTTTATGATGCTTGCACCATATGGGGATATTTCATCTTACTCAAGAATGTAGGGAAGATCTCTTTTTAATTAGAGGGCTTGGGGAAAAAATCACTTCATGGAGCAAAGTGTACTTAGAGGTTTTAGCTGAGCTTTTAAGTCCATTTGATGGAACCATCAGACATATTTACCAGCCTTGGTCCTTGGAGGTGAGTGTTTGCTCAGAGGTCTGGGACTGACTCCTCAAGGGGCTTGCACACTGCAGGTACTCAGTATAAATTCATATGCATCAAGCCCTCAGACAAAAAGATGTGTGGAGGAACCTGTGTCCCGGGTATTTACACAATGCACCTCAATTGCCTGAGAACAGAGGAGGTCTGTTTGAGAGCTTTGCATTTCCAATCCTTTACGTGGCTGGAATTGATCATTTTAAGAAAGGGAGCGGCAAGATGAGAGGAGTGGGATGGTTTACTGCAAAGTTCCTTTAGTGTTTGAGAAATGGAGAAATTTGGATGAATTGCACTTTTCAGCCAGGACTTGCTGCCATCCATCTCTCAGTTCCTTAAGAGTAACGAGGAGTTGTGCAGTGAGTGCACCTTGCTGCCAGAAAATCTCAACTTTTGTTAATGTATAGGCATTCATCATCTGCTGTTCATTAACACACATATTGCTAATGCCTGGCAATGGAGCGAACATTTTTCTAGAGTGGGGTCGAAAAACTAATTATTCACCATATGGTGGCCGGCTCAGCAACAATTGCTGAAGCCATGGAAGCAAAAGGAAATTGGCTGGTTGATTTCTTTGGACAGTTTGCAGAGTGATGACTCTCTTGACACATGCCATTCATGTAGCCGCTGCATAACAGATGGGCTGAGGCTGGGAACTGTGGAAAAATCATGGCAGAGATCTGGTGGCAGCCTCTGTCTTTTTATCCTTCAGAATGACTTTGGGTCACATGGGCTGTGAAAATAACAAGTAGGGGATTGTGCTCTAAGGATTTCCCTGCTTCTTTCATAAAGCCAGAGCGTAATTTTGACTGCCTTTTCGTATTTTGTTTATTAAAGGGATCAGGGTTTTAGATGAAAGAGATTACTTGGTTTGTGGTAGGGGGCTGTGCTGTGCCCATGACACTCAGCTCATTGTTAGCAGGAAAAATGCTGGCAGTTTGATAAGGGATAAGAAAATGGAGGGGGTTTAAATTAAAATTTAAATTACTCCTTATTTGTTCTTTTCTCATTTGTAAATCTCACATAGGCAAGTTTAGATAAGAGCTGTTTTAGATTCTGAATACTCAAACCTGAAATGAGTTAGTGTTTTTTTTCCAGAGGAGCTTAGTATGGGAGGGTAAGATTAATTTGAGCATGCTGCCTTTACAACTTGTGTGCTTTCTGGATTTCATATCATCCAGACAGTGCCTGAATGGGAGAAGGCACTGAAAGTTTTCATGCAGAGACTTTTTTGAGCTTTAGTGCCACTCAAAATTAAATTGGGGGGGGGTTTGAACTATCTGCAAATTAAATTTTAATTGATTACAGCAAATTGTGTCAGTTGAGAATTTTCTCATGTCTTCCTTCATGGGAGTTGGGAAGAAGAGTTGACAAGCAGTGAAGGTATTGCCAGATCCCTTCTGAAGCTGCTGGAAATACTGCTTGCAGAACATGGAGGATGGAAAAGGAAAAGAAAGACTGTTCATGAAACTGCCCAGCATGAGGGAGAACTTGCAGGTGAACCATTCACAGTCATTTGGGATTTGTCAGGAGCAGCACACCAAGTTTCTCAGGTGAAATGTGATATGTGAGGTCTTTATTCAGGATTATTATGATGTAAGCATTCATCACTATCATATTTTGCATAAACATACACAGGACCTCCTCTCCCCCTGCTGCCCCCTCCTCTTCCCCTTCTCTCCAAAAATAAAAGCAGAACGAAATGAAGATGTCTTACAAAGCCAACTTCAAGCAATATTTTACAATTCACTGGGTTTGAAATTTCTCTTTATAAGCAGAAAGATGCATGTGCCTTTTGCAGCATTACACTCTTGTCTGCTCACAAGCAGCAGAGTCTTTTCTGTGTCTGTGTGGCACAGAGATGACATGATGACACAGACACACAGAATATTCTCAGTTGGAAGGGACTCACAAGGATCATCAAGTCCAACTCTGCAGTGAGCAGCCCACATGGCAAACTCATGACCTCAGCATTGCTGGGCAGGCTGTCAAGTGAACATCCACCATGTGGCTTCCAGGGTCCTTCCATCAACTCCCATTTTTCATTCTTATGTATTAAAACCAGGCCTGTGGATTCCAGAGGTGGGATCTGCTGCTCTTGCAGTGCTGATCACAGAGAGCCTCTGCACAGGCTGACATTTGATTCAGTTGTGCAAGTGCACACAGAGGAGATTTAACAAAAGGAAAATAATGTGCTTTTCTCTTGAATTATCGTGTTGCTATTTTGTGCAGGTGAGGCAGTAAATAGCACTAATTTTCATTACGGCATGATACTTTTCCGTAGCTGAGCAGGTAATACATTTTATTGTCTCTCTCTCTCCTTTGTGAGAAGGAAGTTACCTAGCCCATAATTTTGGCAGCAGCAATTATTTTTTCTGGAGAAAGGAGTAAGCCACTTGTTTAATGTGATGAACATCCTAATCAGCTTTTTTGCACTGCAGTGGTCTGAGCAAGCACATTGTGAAGCTGTGCTGCATTGCCCTTGGTCCTGTCATGCATTACTTGTATTTCAGGGCTCTTGTGATCTCCTTGGTTCATGATGGCTGCTCTTTTGCTCAGACAGTGCATATCCCGCTTCTCCTCAGTGATTTCCCTATCTGTGTCACAGACAAGGAATACTTCTGTTTTTAGCAAGCAGTCAGTCCAGCAGATTAGGACCACTGTGCAGCAGTGGTCCTTTAAGAACAGCTGAATTTGTTGCTCTTATCCTTGCTTAATACAGATCTTATGTAGATTATATGAGCCAAATTGGCTTAAATGGGAGATTAATGAGGGATATGTGTTGATTATATGTGCCAATAAATGTTAGGTTGTGTATTTAAAATCTTGCTGTATATATTTTTTTCTAACTCTATTCACATAGAGAGTAATCAATCCTTACTCAGAATATAGAGATTTTTTTCTGAGGAAAACATATTAAATGCTTTTGGAATTAGGCTTGCTTCAGCTTTGTCAGCCTTGTTTGGTAAACCATCACAAATGTTTATTGGATGTTTTGGCTTTACTGCCATCTCCAACATGCTGAAGTAGGCCATGAACTCAGTAGAATTTGGGAGATACTCTATTGCCATTCTCCTGTCACACATGAGCAATTTCAGGGTCAAAATATTAAAAGGGAAAAAAAACCCTCTTTATTTCCCACTTTTTATTTACTCTATAATTTTTTTTTCTTTAGCAGTTATGTTCAAGCAGATGGTTTAAATGGGAGATTTAGCAAGGACTTTACAGCCCCTTCCTTTTAGAATCTCAGGCAAAACTCCTGTCCATCTCCTAGAAAGTGAATCAGTCTGAATTTTATTTTAATTAGGTTAATGTTAGAGAACAAATTCCCTGCTGTTAGTTACTGTTTTACTCAGAAGAAAATTTGTCACAAAACCAACACTAACCACTGAATTTCAGATAGTCAGAAGAGACCTCAGGGTGTCTGGGAAGGCATAGATGTGTATATTATATTGTATCATATATATAAAACATACATATATATATACAACATATATGTTTTGCATATATATATACACAAAAAACATATATACACATATATATACAACATATATGTAACACATATGTACATGTACATATTATATACATGTATTATACAATTATACATAATACATAACATTTTCTATAATTTACATATTAATTGTATTATGATATATTTTATTATAATAATACACTTTATTGTTATTTTATATTAATATTGTATATTAATCCTGACTAATCTAATCTGTCTCATGGGCTGGTGGAGGCCTGCAGAGGCAAGGTCTCTGCAACCCCCTCAGGCAGTGTAACCCTGTTGCACGTATCCGTCTTGCATGGTGCTGTGTTATGGATTTACTGCTGCACTTGAAGGTGGTTTATCTTGGAGCCCTGCAGGACTTTTGGGCTGCAGGCAGCAGAGTCTGGCAGTCAGAGAATGCTGTTTCAGATTAACAGAAGCTCAAATAGGAGAAGAGTTCCTTCTGCTCAGATAAGGTTAGTCCTGTTCCTGTCAGCACCTCTGTGGTCTCATAAATCTTTGCTCCCCCAAATGCCACCAAATCACTTGCTTGTTATTGGAAGTGGCCACCCCTACATATATATCGTTTGATGTCTGTGTCAGCTTCTTGTATCATTTTGTCAAGTCTACCTAAGGAAGATCAATGATAGAGGTCTTGTGGTTTTCTTCTGTTTGCCAGGAAGTGTGCATTGCCATTCCATTTTCAGTGACATTCTCTGCATTTTGCAAAGACTGGGTGATAAATTAGCTGTGGATATAACCAGCTTATAACCAACTTACATCTATGACTCCTTGTGGTCATGTGCTTCAGTGTTGCTGAAGTTGACAAAAACAGAAGCAGAAAGACTGGGGAACAGATTTAGTATGATAAGAGGAAGGGATATCAGAAAAAATGTCAGATGGTTTTATAGATAGCTTGAGTGTAGATCTATATATATCCACCAATTTAATAGAAGTGCTTATGGTATGTTGATTTTATATATTGTGTAGACAAACTTGCCAAATGTGTTGGACACTGGGATTGACAAAAATTACAGAAGTGATAGCAGTGACTAAAGCAGGGGTATATTGAATTTCCTAATGCTCTAAATGACAGTGGCACACATATGGTGCAGCAGAATGAAAATCTAAGTATTTGTGCTCTTCATATTTTGCCTCAGTTTTGGCTCATCACTGTCCAGCCAACATACATCTTTTTTTTGGTTTTTTTTTCCATGTAGCTTAGTTCTCATGCACACTTCCAACACTCAGTCCTACGAACTTTACATATATGGACAGATAGAAGCATGTAGATTTCATAAGTATCAATAAATTCTGAGCTTATGAGTAAAACTGTGTGATATGGCAGAAGTTGCAAGACGGGAATCTAATTTTCTCTGGTCACTTAGTGCAGATGACAATTTTCTACAATCCAAATGTTGTGTCTGGGACTTAGCATCTCCTTGGAAATCCTCATGAAGGGGAAAACTGTAGGGGAAAAAAAGACAAACAAACAAAAAAACTTGAAGAAAACTGTGATATTGAAGGGAGCAAATACTCTTTCCCTATCCTACTAATGAAAGTTTTACATGCTTTTGTTTTTTTGAAAATGTGCAACATTTTTTGGAGGGAGGAATCAATCTTTTTCAAAAAATTAGGAGATTTATGTTGACAGCTGGGGTGGGTAGATGTAGTGGTGCTTCTGTGTAGTTATCTAATTTTTGTTCCAAAAATGCCAAAGCAAATTCCAGCTTTTAACGTGCAATCAGTTCCGTGACTCAAACAGGGAAGTAACTTATGCTTAGATTTGTTTTCCGTGCACATTTGTCTACTTGGCTGCTCCTTCAGTCTTTGAACAAGTGCTGTTTTACAGTCAGTGGAGAATCTGACCCCATCATTCTTAATAATATTGGAAGCATTTGTGGCATAGGATGTTTGGATTTACATCTGGGTTTTTATTAATCTGATGTGAGTGAAGGCCTCCTGTGTGGTTGTGTTGACTGGTGGGTGGGTGTCCACTTGAAATGTAGGTGGGAGCCTTGTTTGTGGTGGCAGGGACCAGTGACCTCTGCTTGCAGCCGTGGAAAGAGCAGTAATGACCAGGAGCAACTGGTTTTTAAGAGAGAGATTTTGGAAACAGGGAGCCATAGGAAAAGTCTCTGAGAAGCATTTCTGGACTCAGGGAGCTCAGCCATGCATCCAGGGACTTTGTCACAAAGTGTAGGCATTTATCTGCTGCTAAATCAGCACTGCTGGGGAAGCCTCCAGGAGCCCCACACCTGCCAGGCCCTTGCTGGAGGGGCTTGGGGCATCAGCCAGGTTCAGCCTTGCTCACACAAAATTCTTGTGAGTATTCCAGTGTTGTTCCTCTTCTTCATTCCACTGTTAAATAAATTGTCTTCCCAAATTAAAAAAAATAGAAAAGGAAATTTCATATTAATTTAATATTCTGATTTTCCTTTTGAATATGTATCTGTACAATTCTGTTGCGCGTTGAGCAGTTATGGAACCAAAATGACCAATAAATAATGTTTCTGGCTTCTAACTGTTTAGTGGGGCAGAAAATTATTGGGAAGCCAGTATTTGTTCAGTGAACAAAGGAGTTAAACTATTTAATTTACCTAAATGAATGAACACCGATAATGGAATTTTCCTGTCATCTATTAATTTTCCTAAAGAGACCCCTAAAAATGATTGTAACAGTTTTTGTCCCTTCCATGCCATCTAAGGGTCAGACTGTGAATGTCATATGCTGAGAAAGAGTTGCTGATATAAGTAATACAACTGACATTTAATTAATGTAACCTCACTGGCATTATTTTCATGACTACTGAAGGATCAGTCAAAGATTTTAGCCAGCTGCATTATATCATTTTATTTCAATTTTCAGATGCTTTCACTAGTGAGCCTCAAAACTGGAGCATTGCTAACTACTCATTAGTAGTTAGTCAATATTTGTGGAGCTCTAATTTATAGTAATAAAATATAATATAGGAAGGTCTTCCTTATAGGAAAAACTGCTGTTCAACCTAATTATTACAGATTATTAGATTAATTTTTTTAGTTGAGTAGCCTAATTAAAGTAGCCCCCCCCCTACTTGCAGTTAGAAGACTATATCTATTATTTTCTATTCTTTCTCCACTGCTCCTGTTCAGAATTGCTGAGGAGGAGGAGAAGTGTTCAAAGTGGTCACTGCACTTGTATCAGTTGCCTATTCTGAAAATACCACATTTTGACAGATTTTTTAAAGCATTTTGCCCCCTGTTTTGGGAGATGATGGATGCGCCGTACAGATGACCTTAACACACGGCCGCACGCTAATGCTCAGAACCGTGCTTTTGTCTGTCTGCAACAATGGCTGTCATTAAGAAAGCTGAGTTTGCCAATATGCCCCCCTGTCCCAGAGCTGGACCCTTCCTGATTGGGCACCGGGAAGCATCATGTGCCTTTGACTGAAATGACATGGAAGATGTATGGTCTGAGTGCTGTCCTCAGCACCACTGCTGTGACGCGAAGAAAACCACGCTGACCCAAACAGACCTGTGCTCAAACAATGTCACACCAAACCAAGACAACATATTGGGAAGAAAAATGCTTGTAAACTGTGTGTGCTGGAAGATGTATTGGCCAGGCGGCCATAGGGCAATCTTTGAACTATTGAAATCTTTAGAAATATTGTTTAGTTCTTGAAGAATACTTACAAACCTAATTAATCAAGCATAGATGGTTATTTTCACTCTTTACATACTGCTTCCTTTTGGGACAAGAATAGGGCTGTCACATTTGTTTTGCTGACCACTTCCCAGGTGCTTGCTGGCAAAACCAGAGTTTGAACATACATTTTCACAGCAATCCTTAAATAACAGACTTTAGAGAGTTCCTGGCCTTCTCCTAACCCTTAATACACTTCAAAATCTCCTGAGTGTTTCCATTTTTTGGTTTGTGCACGTCTTGGGCTACAACATTTCATTTTCTTTTTGGTTTGATATCCTCAGAACAGTATTTTAAACCTGACTGAAATCAATGAGTGATGGAGCAGCTAATGGTTTAATTTTAATGTCAAATCAATAGTATATGTTCATTTCAAGAGACGTCTATATAAGAATTTCTGTATAAAACCTGTTATTACCATTTTTTGGGGGTTTTTTTCTCTTAAAGCTTCTACTACAGTCTTGTGGAAGCTGTTAGGAAATGCTCTTACCACAAATTCCTCTTGAATTGCACATAAGCTGAGGACTTCAATCTCTGATCAAAACTCTGATTCTTCGGGTCCACCATCCCACTGTTTTCTAAATTCTGGTATCTCTACTTTTAGATTATTGTTTTTATAATAAATTTTTATTGGTCTCTATGTATACCATGTGGCTAAAGCCACTTAGAGTACTTAAAATAAATAACTTCTCTTTTTAAATTATTATAAAAAGTTGTCATTATCTTCAGTAAGGCTTGAAAATAATTTGTACAGGCAGTAAACAATTTATGAAAATGTTAGAAGCTTTAAAATTTGCCTTAAGCTAAAATATACAGCAAGAACCATAAAATATTGCCTCTTGTTCTAATTAAAATCACCAAACCAGCATTTTAAGTTTTATTCCAGTTATTTAAATAAATTTAATACAAATTATTACTTTATACATATTTTAATATATAGTAGTATATTTTGTTGCATTGTAATATAATGAATTAGCATATTATATCACACCCAACATGGAGTGATTCCTGGGGTTGTCTTGTGCCAGGAGGTGGACTTAAGTAATCCTAGTGAGTTCATTCCAACTCAGCATATTATATGATTCAATAGCTAGAATATTGTAATTTAATACAAATTACTATTCTTATATGCTTTATAACATAATAATCACACTAATATGCTCAGGTGGTGTGCTAAAATGAGCTATCATTCAAAAGTAATGATATTTTAAATCTAATCTTGGACTTGACTTTAAATGAAGTTAAAAGCATATGTTTGAACTGCCTTCAGAGGCAATATTGTCCTGATTAGGAGATTACTTACTGCAGAAATGAGAATCCTTAAGAACATTCTTCAATGTATTTGAAGGCAATACAGTGGGAAAATATAGAACTGTTGAATGCACTCAGGAACTTCTGTGCAGTTCTAAGTGATCACAGTCATTAATATAAATTGCAAGTTTGCTCTGACCTTTTTTAAAGCACTGTTTGTGGCCTACCCCCCTAGTAATGTAATGTATGTATGTTGAACATAATAAACTGTCCATACAAAAGCATGTCCCTCCCAGTCAGGCTAGAGGAGGTGTGGGAAAATATTCAGCCGTTGCTTGTCAAGGTCTAGTGCACAGGAAACAGGAGCCTGCACTGCTAGGAATCCCCCCATTTTCAGAAATGAGCTGAAGCAAGCCATACAAACCCCCTGTTTTGTTCAGGCTTGAAACACTGAACTCCCCCAAAATTAAAAGCAAGTAGAAAAAGAGACAGACTAGGTGGGGAGTTAAACTGTTGCCAGTAAATGGTCTAAATGAGGAGAAGGCAAATTAAATTAAGAATATGTGCAATTTATGATTCTGTCTGGGTCTTCAGGGTTTCTGCATACAACCTGTTTTTTAAGTAAGGGTAGCTGTGTGGATATGTGGGCTGATCCTAAATATTCTGCTGGATTGAAGCAGGAAGCATTTCTCTCTCTCAGCACTCAGAAATCCCCTGTTGGCATTTAGAAACTCATGTTCTTTCATCAAGGAGTACCGGAAAGGCAGTGTTTTCATGTAAAAGGAAAGAGAGATCCTAACTTTAGATTGGTGGTTGTTGCTCTGCTGTATAATGCTTGGGTTTTCTTCTCCACCTGTTTCAGTCTGTTTTAAAGGAGATGAAAAATGGTTGTCATCATTCCCAGGCCATTTCCAAGTCACCCCCACCCAGGGGTCTTCCCCACCAGGTTGAGGATGAGGAAGGACCCAAATTTCCTTGTAGCCTGTGTGCCAGCACTGGCGCTGGATGAAAATGCTGCAGCATTTGGTGCAAAAGCGAAGCTTCAGGAGGCTGTGTCTTGGTGAGAGCAGAGGTGAGCTGCTCCCTGGGGTGTGATGGGGCATTGCCCAGGTTAATCAGCTCTGAGAGAGCATCTGCTGGACCAGGGACAAATTGGTTCTGTGTTGACTCTCTCCTCCTTCTTGAATGGACTCATGAAAGATTGCTCTTAAATCTCATCTTCAACAGCACCAAAATGAGCCTGTTTGAGATTTCCTTATATCAGCTAAAATTCTGTAGCATATTTCAGAAACCAGTAACCCTATTCATCACATTTTAAATGGAAATGAAAGACCTATCTTTAAAGTGCATTTTCCAAAGCTTGGAGCTCCCCTCTCCTCCAACATCAATTTAAATACTGATTACACTGGAAAATGAGAATTTCTATCATAAGGAAACTTATATTGAGGTTAATGCAAAAGAAGAGGAACTGAGCTGTAACTTTCAGCAGGTTAATTGTGAGATGTTACTCTGGCTGTTCAATGGCATAAGATGTTCAGATCCCAGTGGCCTTATGAGTCAAATGAAGTTTTGGTCACTGGCTCAGTACATCCACCTTCAGGTGAGGATGCAGGTGGCTTTCTGGCCTCACTATGATAGAAATTGGTCTTCCTTTGTGTCAGGTGGTCTACAGGCACCATTCCATTGGCCTCTACCTCTCACAAACCTCCTGCCCGTACCAGCTGCACAGGTTTTATGCATTTCTGTATTTCTGCAGTGAGAATAAGAAGTCTTTCTATTTCTTTGTGTGTGTGTGCCTGTATATCATAGCTGCTGAGCTAAATCCTCAGTTATGTTTATTTTGCTTAGTTTTTTCCACATTTGCCAGTGTCCTCTCAGGCACAGGTGAGGAAGGGGGCAGGAGCAGCATCCAAACCTGGCAACCTGAGCATCATGCAGTCTGTGTGTCTGGGTGGCCAAGGGTGGTGGCACTGCTGGCAGCCCGAGAAGCCCCAGTTTCCATGGCACTGAAGACATTTTCCAGCCTTTTTCATATTCCACCAAAAAAAAAAAAAAAAAAAAAAAAGCTCGGGGCAAACACCTTCTTTTGCAGAAATTTGGCATGACCGTCTCCTTCGCTGCTTGCCTGTTCTTCCACCCATCTTCCCACAAAGAGGTTAATAAATGTTTACTTTTTTTCTTGTTTCCATATGGTTTGTTCACAGGCTTTTGCTTGTGTGTGTATGAATGCTCACTTGCATTGACTGCTGTGAGGGAATTGTTCTACTAATGCTGGCCATCTTCAAATCAATGACTGCACATAACAACAGAAAGTGCCTCAGATGTAGTGGTTTCCACAGGACTATTGTTAGGCCTTTGTTAGGCATTTTTGAACCTAATAAATAATGTCAAAAGTCTCTATCCTAGCCAAAAATGTTCCCTTTGAAACAGTTCTAATAGTATTTTTGTTCTGCAATGTCTCCCAGTGTTGTGAAGAATTTGTGCCTCACAATAGGAATCTGGTATATCGCGTGCCGCTTTGCCTTTTTTTTTTTTTTTTTTAATTTATTTTAAGATGTGAACCCTACTTTCCTGAGCAGGCATTCCTAATTCTTTACATAAATGTCATTTTTTCTTGAATAACCATATGATTTGGAACTTCTGTGCTGTAAATGCTACTAAATTTGACAAACTACTGGAAGAACAAATCTTAATAATGATGGAATGAAGGGGAGGGAAGCAAATCATTGAACTTAATTATAGGCTATTTCAGTGAACCTCCTTTGTGTTTTGTTGCATAACTCATAATTAAATTATATCTAAAGTAAGATTTTAACAATTGATTTATGCACTGAAAAGCAATGATAACAATGGTCAAAGATGATCACAGTAGTCCCCTCTGGCTGTAATATCTATTAATCTAGACCATAATGTCTATTTATTCTGGGAGAAATTCTAATTGGAGACTGTCTGTGATTCATTATGCCTCATATAGCACATATTAGCAGTACATTTCATCTGTCCTTAATATGAAGTATAACTTGTGGATAATATTCCCATTTCAGTGGTGCAGTAGTGTGTAGCAAATCAAGCTAAGAGAAACATATTTGCTAGACATATTTTATTTCTGTGCATTTTACTTTGCTTATTTTAATTAGGCTCTGGGGAAAAATGTCACAACCCACATTTCTCTGCATTCATTTTCTCTGTGACACCAAAGCTGTTGGGTGCTATCTGTATTAAAATAACTATTTATATTGTGGTATTTTATTTAGTTATCTCATTTCACCTTAGAGATAAAAGAGACACTTTAACTTGTTTTTTCACTATGGTAGAAATAAATCTTAGATCTACTGTTGGAACTGCTTATTTGTGGTGTTACATGGATCTTAAACAAATTTTACTTCTGTAATTGTAAGAGAGAGTGAAACTCACTTGGGGCTTGATGAACCAAGCTTCTAACACTCCCAGTGGCAGTTCAGTGGACTTAGATCTATGTTCATTTCTTTACAGCTGATGCAAAGTAGCTGCCTTGGACTTCCAGAGGGCAGACTGTGGCCTGCTCCGGAGCATCTTTGGCAGAGTCCATTGGGAGGCAGTCCTGAAGAGCAAAGGAGTCCAGGAAGGATGGACATTCTCCAGGAAAGAGATCTTAAAGGTACTGAAGCAGTTTGTCCTCACATGCTGGAAGACAAATGGGCGAGGAAGAAGATATAGTGATAGAGGAGGGTGAAACTGGAAGGATTTAGTGCTTTCTTTGCCTCAGTCTTCAACAGTAAGATGAGTTGTTCTCTAGATCCCAAGCCGCTGAACTGAAATACAGAGACAGGGAGCAGAATGAAACCCTTGTAATCGATCATCAGTCAGGCAAAGGAGGTGATTTTCCTTCTCTGCTCACACTGGTGTGGTCCTGCCTTGGGCGTTGTGTGCAGTTTTGGGCACCACAGCATAAAAAAGGCATTAAGCTCTTAGAGAGTGTCCAAAGGAGGGCCATGAGGATGGTGAAGGGTCTGGAGGGGAGGCTGTATGAGAACTGGCTGAGGACACTTGGTCTGTTCAGCAGACAAAAGGAGACCGAGGGCAGGCCTCACCGTGGCCTACAACTTCCTTGTGAGGGGAAGAAGAGGGGCAGGTACCAATTTCTCCACTCTTGTGACTAGCAACAGAACTCAAGGAAATGGCCTTAAGTTGTGTCAGAGAAGATTTAGGTTGGATATCAGGAAAAGGCTCTACACCCAGAGGGTGGTTAGGCACTGGAACAGGCTCCCCAGGGAATGGTCACAGCACCGAGCCTGATAGAGTGACAGAAGCATTTGGACTCACTCTGAGGCACATGGTGTGACTCTTGGGGCATTCTCTGCAGGGCCAGGAGTTGGACTCAATGACTCTTGTGGGTCCCTTCCAATTCAGCATAGTCTATGAATCTAGGAAGGGAAAATGGTCAGTAACCTTCTAAACCACTTAGACACACACAAGCCTATAGGACCAGATGGAACTCACACCAGGGTACTAAGGGAGCTTGCAGAAGAGACCACCGAGCCACTTTCCATCATTTACCACCAGTCTTGACTAACTGTGGGGTCCCAAGTGACTGGAGGTTAGCTGATGTGAGGCCAATCTATAAGAAAATCTGGAAGGAGCTACAGGCCGGTCAGCCTGAGCTGGTGCCAGGAAATATCCTGGAGCAGATCATTTTGAGTGCCATCAAACAGCATGTACAGGACAACCAGATGGTCAGGCCAGACAGCATGGGTTTGTGAAAGGCAGGTCCTGCTTGACCATTCTCATCTCCTTCTATGACAGGTCACCCACTTAGTAGCTAGGGAAAGGCTGTGGATGTTGTCTGCCTGGACTTTAATCCACCTTGACACCGTTTCCCATTGCATTACCCTGAAAAATCTGGGTGCTCAAGGCTTGGATGTGTGTTCTACACTTAAATGTGTATAAAACTGGATGGCCAGGTCAAGAGAGCGGTGGTGACCAGAGTTACACCCATCTGATAGCTGGTGAGTAGAGGTGATCCAAAGGGCTCAGGACTAGGGCCAGTCCTGTTGAATGTCTTTATCAATGATCTGGATGAGGGGATTCAATATACCCTTAGTCAGTGTGCAAGTGACACTGGGAGCACTGATCTGCTGTTGGGTGGGAGCGTTGATCTGCTGGAGGGAAGACACGATCCAGTGTCTGCCTTTCCCACACAGGGGCAGGAGCTGTGTCCTGCTGATGCCTCTGCTCTCATGAGCAAGGAGAGACTTAACCACAATTCACCTGGAGGCATAGAGGATGGGTGAGTATTAGCTTGCTTTAATGTAGTCAGCTTCAGAAATGTGCTGTAAAATGGGTTCCAGTAAGTGTTTGGGCAGGTAGCCCATGCTGGAGCTGTGTTTCATTGGTACTTCAGATGGCTATCCTGACTTGAACATGTGGGTCTCTGTGTACAGCCATTAATCCCCAAGGTACGTAAGTCTCTGCTGTTTTTTTGCTCAGTTGCCTGGCTAACAGTTCTTGTTTCTGAATTCACATTTCTTTACTGTCAGTATGAACATTGCTATCCAGCAGAGCCCCGAGGAGGTGCTGTGGGGGCTCCAGTGGAGTGGGGCTGGCTGGTCCTGAGCTGGCCAGGCAAGTGGCCAGAGCTCTCCTCTGGCAGCAGAGCAGGAGCTGCACGAAACTCAGCCAGGAGCTTGGCTGGTGTTCTGCATCTGTTCTTGGCTGTGTGCTTTTCATGTCCCTGCTGCTGGGGCTGGGCTGGCAGGACTTCCACACGTGCACCTGGCCCTGCTGCCTTTTGGACCTAGCTTTGGGGGGAATTATTTGGAAAGACAAGAAGGAGACTGTGTGTGGTTCCTTGTTCTCTTTGGTAGACAGAAACAAAAAATCCTAAAAAATCCTGAAATATTAATTTATCTACTCAAATTAATGGTGACACGTGAAAGGAGAGCAAAGTTGTATTTGTTCTTCTAGTGACAGAATTGAATTGCAATGTGACAGTCAGGTATACACTCCTGAGATCAGACGAAACAGGCTTTTTTAGTGAGGAAAACCCCTCGTTTCTTATGAAAACACTGAAAAAACTATCCAAAGGGGACTTTTTTTTTAATTTCTCATCTTCAGAAGAGTATCTGTAGTGCACTAGTTGGCTAAATGATTCATTGCAATTGCATTATCAGGTGGACTTAGCACTTTTGCTCTTCAGCCATTAGGTAAAAGACTTTGAATTTTTGAATATATTTACTACCTGCAAAAAATTTACATTTGTGTCAGAAAAGTTACACCTGTATTTTTTGTCAAGTGTTCCTTCTGATCCACAGCTAGTTATTATTAGTGGACTATAATTGCTCTTCTAAAGTTACACATGATTTTCTCCTTCCCCTGATGTAAGGATTGGTCTTTCCGTATTGAAGGATAATGATCTGTGATTAAAGCTTGTTCTTGGCCACATGTTCATACATGAGTACAGGAGAATGGTCGGTATTGGAGATTACATCTGCCTTAACACTGTACAGGCACACATGATAAACACATGATTGCAGCCAAGTAGAAAAAAAAAAGACAAATTTGCTGCTTGTCAGCTGCCTTTCACAGAGACACACCAGCAGAAAAATTGACCCAGCATTTTTTGTTATCTACAGAGTGCTATAAATCACAGGGAAATATAAATCCTAATTATATTCTAATTAGAAAAAAACCACAAACTCACACTCACATTTGTCATGAAAAGCCTTTGTACTTGATCCTGAATTTTCAGTTTATTCAATTTATGGTGCTATTAGTGATGTCTTTCCACATTCATCATCACAAATTTTTTGCATTTGCACCACTTAGCCAAGCTAATATTAAAGCTGATTTTTCTTTTGCCAGGTGTCAATATTAGGATAAAGCATTTTGAAAAATTTCATCAGGCATTATTTGTCAATGTCCTCCTATAGAAATAGATATGAGCAGGATATTGGGTTGTTTTTTTTTCAATGAGAAAAATGTATGTAATCATGATAATAAATAGAAAAAGGGAAAGAAGATTGTGTCTATATCTATAGTTGGAACTTTATACAGAACATTAGTATAGTTTCAGTCTCAGATTATGCAAGTAGCATTTTCCTATATGTACTGTAGCTCTGTTAAGAGTTTAGCTTTTCATTGTCTTAAGCTGTCACTGCCCTGAGCACACAGAGGTTTCTCACATCCTCAGAAAACAATTGTGAGTGTGGCATCCCCATTTCATGATCTCAAACATTGCTTTCCTTCTCTTTTGCCTCTGGTGCAGCAGCCTGCTCTGATCCCCATTCCCAAAATCCATCAAGGGGACAATGATTCCCTTATTCTCTGGAACATGGTCTTCTGTGACTCAGGAGCTGCCTAGGGGGAGATGTCACCTGGAGGCTGGTTTAGCTATATTTGTCTAAATGGCATGGCATGAGCTATTGGTTGTGTGATGATCATTTTCATCACTTTTGAGTGGTCTGGTTTGAGACAGCTTTTGCAACAAGCCTAAAAATCTTGAAAATAGTTTATTTTAAAAGAGGCACTGATAACACTACTGTGACCCCCGTGACGTTTTAGTCCTAATAAATTTAATATAGGTAATAATTGGTAATAATTTCCAGGAACTATAAAAGGCTACTGAAAAAATAGTTTGAAATTCAGAGGAAAAGGGCGTGAAGCCAAGGATCAGTCTATGGGGCTTTCAACTCAGCTTATGTTAATAGTCAGGTTTGGTTAAACACTGAGACATCAATATTTTTGAGTATTTAATTTTTCTTCTTGGAAGCCAGTATATGGATGTGAAGTATAGAAAGAAAGCAGATATAAAAAAAGGACTTCATCATATCTCTAAAAACTCATCAGGGCTTGTTACAAGACAAGCTTCAATGTTATTTGGGATCAAATTCCTTGTCAATAAGACAGCTCAAAGAGATTTTATACTGGAAAAATGACTTTGTAAACTCTTGAAAATTATGATCTTGAATTAGCATTTAAGGAATATCTAGCTTTACAAGGGAAAACACATTATAAGAGCTATAAGTGATTGAAGCTGCTTTTTTTTTTTGGGAGGGAAAATAATGGGAAATAGTGTTATGTCCATTATTTCACAGTCTTGAAGAAATGTCCCTGGAGTGCACCAGATACAGCATCACCAGCCAAGCGAGGGAGGGGGTTGTCCCATTCTGCTCTGCACTGGGGTGGCCTCACCTTGAGTGACAGCTGGGGACAGTTTTGGATGCCACAATATAATGGCATATAAAGTTCTTAGTGTGCAAAGTGGGGCCATGGAGATGGTGATGTGTCTAGAGGGGAAACCATATGAAGAGTGGCAGAGGTCACTTGGTCTGTTCAGCCTAGAGGAGACTGAGGTGGGACCTGATGCAGTCTGCAGCTTCCTCATGAGGGGAAGAGGAGGGACAGACCATGATCTCTTCTCTGTGGTGACAGGGCCTAAGAGGACTCCATGAAATTGTGTCAGGGGAGATTTAGATATTAGGAAAAGGTTCTACACCCACTGGGTGATTGGGGACTGGAACACGTTCTCCAGAGAAGTGGGCACAGCACCAAGTCTGACAGAGTTCAAGGAACAATTGGACAATGCTTTCAGGCACATGGTGGGAATTCTGGTCCTGTACTCAATGATCCTTGTAGGTCCCTTGGGACTCCTGCTATTCTGTGATTCTGTAGTCACTGACCCAGTTCAGAGGTGCAAGTGTGTGAATACAGAACTGACTCCTTGTCTGCTGTGGAATTGTTGGAACTTTTGCTACTACCTTCAACAGAAGTGAACTTTCAGGCATTTTTCCTGTCTGAAGCTGCTCATAATGGAGTGGCCCTTTGCTACAAATGCTGATGCAAATGAATATGCTTCAGAGCTAGCTCTGCTGAGCTGAGGCTTTTTCAGACTTGGCGACTCTATTCCAATGCAATGCTTCATTTAAGAATCAAAAACAAATCAAATTTTGATAACAGAGAAATTAGACTTCAAATAATAAAAATGAGAATTGGGTTTGGATAAATAAATGGCTTTACATGAATCCTTTATTTCATGGAAGATTTACCTTAGGAATTAGATTTGTGTAAATTAAGTATAGAAGATTTTATAAAATGGCAATTTCTGTGTTTTATGTAAGCATGAAGAGAACATGCAGTCTCAGAGAGGCTCAGGCTGTATAAATGTTGATTTAGATAATCTGCAGGAGAGCAAAAATATTTTTCCACCTTTTTTTCCCTTAAAGTAGCTGTTATATACAAATAAGTAAGTCCATTTCAGTACCTAAGATGTACCCATTGCATCTAGCTGTGCAACATACAGTGATTCCCAAAGGTATGTTGTGAGAATTGGAAGCAGATAAATGAGAAGTTGTGGAAAAATGACATCTAATTCTGTCAGAGTTGCTGTTGGTTTTCCCTTGGTTAGTCAATTTGTATATTTCTTGCCTTTATTGTGCTTTGTATGTATGTTGCTAAGAACTGACTTATCTACTGAAATTCAGTTTTACCATTTGTACTGATAGGGGTTTTTTATTTCCATTTCACTATGATATTACATCAGCATTTTGTGTGTGCTCCCTCATACTTCCTCAGCTTAAAGATGTGCTCTTTTACATTTTTTTGTGTGCGTGACTTTAACAATATTCTGTTCACATTTCCTTGGATAGACCCAACAATTGCTTGTTGACCCATTTTAACCCCTTTTGAGCATCATCTTCAAAGTGTAACTGTCCTTGACAATGAAAGAGACCTTCCTATTGTCTGGTCCTTCCAGGCAATCTTTAGCATTGAGTTAAATGGCTTTCAGATGGAGGAGTTGGCTGGAAGGAAGGAGACAAAGTGGCCTGTTGTTTCTGAGTGACTTTGCTAGAGTTTCCCTTTTTTCTTTTAGAATGGTGCATTTCTATAGAAGATGACAGACGTTTTGACAGGTGCAATATGCTTTGAACTGTTGTGTCAGATAATTCTTTTGTCTTGATTTTTCCCAGCAGAGTGGTACATCTCCTTAGGATGCTGATATGCATATTGTTTGCTTTTCATTTAGTGTGGTGAAGCCTTCCATCCTCCTTTTCTCTCTCCCTCCCTAACTTTTTTAATGGCTTTTTGCATATATGTAGCTGACCCAGATGGGAAGGCGGAGTGACCATGACTTAAACCTCTCTCTCCAAACTTTTGATCATGATAACTGACACTTAAAACTCAGGAAATTATAATGGTAATCGAGAAAGAGCTGGCAAAGACACGCAAAAGCACAACCTCAAATGAAATCATGCTAAAATCTCATCTCTGACTGCAATGAACTATTCTTGGGTGAAAAATGTGGTTTCAAGGCTCTTGAGAGCAGGAAATATTTAGTTTTGTTCATCTGAGCATTGGCCTAGGTGAAAACAAACAGTAGTTCTATTACATAATCAAAACAGGTTTGAGAGGAAAAGAACTCCAAGCTGAAGTTTTAATACTTACATTTGTCTTGCTTCTTGTATGGTTGTTTTATTTCTTTCTTAATACTCTAACTGCAGAAAATATTTCTCAAGCAGGTAGATTAATTTATTTGGAATATGCAGAGCATGCTCTCTGTTTGTAGCCAGTTTTTCTGAAGTGTCAACTCTGAGGGTTTTTAGTCCTGCTATGAATTGTTATGTTGTAAATAGCATCACTGGTAAACTGGTTATGCAGAGAAAATATTGGGATTTGTGCCTGATGCAATCTTTCTGCATCAGTCCCTGATTCTGCCTGCTGCCTTCCTGCCTGTTTTTGACTTAAACAGAGTTTTTTTACTTTTACCTTTGATGTTTTCTTTTTATTTTCAGAGTTAACATTGCTTCTTTTAGTGGCCTGGGTACGACTCTCATTCATTGTGTCATGAATGACATCCGTGTTACTGAAAGACAATCTGACCCTGAAAAATTGAAAACAAGATCTTCTTTTGCAGTTGCTTCACATGGCACAAACTCAATGGGGTAGAGAGATTTAAAGGCTGCCAATCAAACAGAGGAATGGACAACATAATTTACTGTAACAGGGAGAGGTGACTTGGAAAGTGCTGCTTTATGAATCCTTGCAGAATATCTGGGAATTCAGTTTAATAGCTCATGGAATACGTGTTTAAAATATTTATAATTTTTTTTTTTTAAATCGGGGACTAGTGGCTGAATCTCTGTAAAGCATAGTTGGCTGACCTGGTGGCCTGATTTCTGAAAATGGCAGGAACCCATCAAACTGTGTTTTTTCACAGTCGGAGTGAAAGTATCTCATTGTAGCATTTTAGCCTACAAGGCAATTTTGTGTGTTATTATGGCATATAGTGGGTAATCTTGAATTGAAAAAAAAATATAATTACTTCTTCTAAATGATATTTTTCTGTGAGGATTTTGAATGGTGCTTATGATAGGCCAAGCAGTGAATAGCTGTATTTGTCTGTTTACTAGTAGATACCTCTACTAGTGCTGAAAAGAGTTGTACAGCAGTACTTAGGCATTTGAGATCATGGTTCTGAAATAGATGGCTGAAATATTGTTTGAAATTCAGTCTGCTGCCATAGATGTCCTAGTAATTGTTATACTTGACTGTAAAATGCTTCTTTGGGATGATTGTAATTTTCAGCCTCTACAGTTACTTTTTCTTCAAGTAATTCCTGTTTACATTGCAATTCTTACTTTTGTGAGTCACTCATACAAACAAGATACAAAATCTGCTTTATTAGCTATTCTTAGCTGAAAACACAGTATTTTTTGCATCTCTGTTCTATGCTCACCTGTTACCATAGTCTCTGTTTGTAGATTTATTTAGTTATCATACTGATTACTGCTTGAAACTCCTTATATCTAAGCAGTAGAAAGTATATTCACAACACCAGAAATTTCTAAACTGATTCCTGTAGTAATCTATTGTAGTTTTCTGTAGGCAGCTAAGAGCAGGTTCTCATGAAGATCGTTGGATGGTTTCAACAAGAGGCCTATTTACTGACACCAGCTCTAATTGGAGTGTGTCATGGGAAGCTCTCCTCTCAGGAGATCTGACATTGTTCTAGAAAGAGTCAAGCAGATCCAATGCTAAATTGCATCAGGCTCTTTTGCAAAGTAGAGCATTTCTGAAGCTGGGAGAATTTTGCCAAGGGACTCACAGGGCATGAATTTCTTGGGATGATGTGCATCACATTCAGTTTTATGGTTTCCCTTTCACCATTTGAGGACATTGCATAGCTGAATAGCTTGAAGGGGAACCCACGCCTTTTTCACAGGAGTCTAGTGTAAGCATGGCAGAGTCCTTGTTATGCTCATCAGTGAGATGGGTATTTATTACTTGATCAGTATCTGAAATTTCTATAGGGTTCTCATAAACAAAATGAAGGTGGTTGCTCTTTTGATCAGGTCTAGCAGGAAAATATGCAGAGTTCTCACAGGCTGCTGATGTCTCAAAATATGTCCACTGTAACAATTCACAGGCTATGCAAACTTCATGGTTGTCAAGTGTTCTGCTTGCCCTTGCCATATAGACGTCATGGTTGTCACTGGAGATAGAGCGCTGTACCTTCTACTCCAAGCACAGGGGCTCCTACTGTCAGGGCTGGTATCGTGTTGCAAGCATGGGGAGACTATGCAAATGGGATAACAGAATGCTGCTCATATGGGAGCTGACTGTGCTAATTCCCACGTTAATCCTGTGAGCGAGCGCAATATGAACGAGGCTCTCACCCCAAGGCTGGCTAAGGCCAAGCCATGTGTTCCCACCACTGAGAAAAGCTGTGGCTGCTCTCCAGGTAATCAACTGGACTCCTGAGTCCTCACTGAAATGTGCAGTTGCCACCTGATAGCATTTTCTGTTACCTTGAAGTGTTGAGTGTGGAATAATCTGTGAGGAATCCACTGACAAAAAGACATTTAACATCAACTCTGAATTTTTCCACCAATTGGCTAAAATTTTGATCACATGGTCAGCAAGAAGGCCATGTTGGGCTTACCTTTGTCACAGAATAGTTTCACTTGTCTGGCAAAATAACAATAGATTGATGCAGTTTTCTTAGAATGACAGAATGTGAGAAATAGAACTTTTCCCTCTTTGATGTTCAGGAACCATTCTAGGCTCATGGATTGGGAAAGAATCCACTACTGGGTTAAGCAGTTGATGATAGTCCTAAGTCCCTTTCAGCTGAAAATATTCCATTCCATTCCATTCCATTCCATTCCATTCCATTCCATTCCATTCCATTCCATTCCATTCCATTCCATTCCATTCCAATCCAATTCTACTCTATCATGATGATGATGTTTAACCATTGAGGTTTTTAATTTATGGAGGATTTCTCTCACTCAGGAATTTAAAGATTAATTGAAAGATATGATGCACGGAGGCTACTCAAATTTGCTTTGATTCCTACTGAAATATTTTATGTAGGATTTAGATAATTTCTAAAATGTTTCTGAATTACTTTGCTCTTTCTATTTCAGCTGTTTCCTGCTTTGATGTATTTTCCTTTTATAAAATATTGATTTTAGAAAAACAGTATGTTTCCCAAAATCATACTGGTTTTGTCACAATGTTTAACAAAAATTCCAAAGTGATTTTTTTCTTTTCAAGTTCAAATACTTTGTTCCATGTTTTCGTATCTGTATTTTGTAATTTATGATACAACATAAGAAAAAAGGAAATATGAACTATAACCATGAAATATTTGATGATGTCAAAACAAGGTCCATCACTGTATAGATCTCCGCAATAAAATGTTTTATTCTACTTCCATAGGAAATATCAACATAATGTATTTTAAGTTCAATGCGTAATAGGTGCTACCCATCACTTTTCCTTTATGTTTTTCTTTTCAGGTATCCCAGACTTGAATATGAAAGCCAATACACAAGCAGATGCTGCTTTCTCTTTCCACTGAATTTAGCTTATGTACAGATTACTGTTTAAGGATTTTTTGGTCTTCTTCCTTGACAGAGAATTGAAACCAATCACTTGGCTTGAGTTTAAATATTCCTGTTTGAAGTCTTGAGGTCTCAGGGGTGACCACTAGTATTATTAGGGTAACTGATAGCAAATTGAAGGGATCAATTTCTTTATTATTTAACTGAGACTTATATTAATAATGCCATTCATTTCAATGAATGCTGGTCTGGGTCACCTGATCTTGGAACACGACTGCTATGCCCTGGCTGAGGGGTTGAGGTTCTTATTAATAGATTCCCTTGGGGAAGATTAGAGTGAAATAACACTAAATCACTGGTGTTTATATATATATGTAGGGTTTATTTGGTTGCATTGGAAATTAGGCTTTTATTAGGTTATTATTATCTATAGTACTACAGCAGTATAAAAGGATTTCAGACTTTGACTGAAACTGATTTGCTGATGTTGACTGTAGAGAAAAGGATCACAGAAGGCATTTTAGTATTGTGTTGCAAAAGGCATTTTGGAGGAGTATTGCAATTACTGCAAAAAAGAGGAATACACATGCAAAAAGGCACTGGAAAAGCTGGATGTTATGTTTTAAGTTTATGAATATTTTATATTTATACTTTTACCCCTGGATTACTGTCATTTAATATTGTGACATTTTTTCTTTTTTTTTTTTTTTGAAGACGTTAGAACAGAAAGGATACTTCTTAAGAATTCTCTTAACTATTCACAAAAAAACCCCCAGCAAATAACTTTAGCATTTCAGAAAATGTCAGGATCATTAATAGCATTGTTTTCCCTTTATGAACTGATTTTTGAGTATTGGTTATGTTTGCAGCAATGAATACATGAATGGACAGCATCAACTTTCTCCACTGGAGCACCAGAAATAGGAAAAGGTATACCACAAAAGTACTATTAAAACAATTTAGGAAGAAAGAAAAATTTCCAAAGATCTTGCAGAATATGAGGCAAAATATTACTGAACCTACTACCTGCAATCTACTGTTGAACCTAAATGGCAGGAAGACACATCAATGGGATGTTACTTTGAAATAAATCTAATCTTCAATTGGACAGCAATTAAAACGTGGAAATATGATAAATATGTCAGGATTCACACACTCCCTGTGTGGACTGTACCAATCTACAGAGGACAAGAATGTTTTCACTGAGCTCAGATGTACCTTCCTTTCAGTGAAGCTCTTAAAAGCCAGTCCTGAAGGGCACCCTGTTGTTCCCTTATACAGTCCCTCTGGTCAAGGGCAACACCTCAGTGGCTGAGGATGCAAAATCATTAATGCTATTTCAGAATTCATATTTGTATTCAAATATGCACTTGTGCTTCTCCTCTGCTAATGAGTGAGCTCTTTCATGGTACCATCACAGCTCCCAGGATCAGTTAGTTACATTGATTTCAGGCACAGACACCATTTTCCTCATATTTGCTACAGCCTTACTCTCTCCCTTCTCTAAATTGTATTGTATTGTTTTGAGATGTAATTTGAGAGAGTTTTTGCTGTCTTTGATTTCCTATTATGTACACTGTGGGAGAAACGGAACCAATCATGACATAGTCATGTCTGCAAAAAGGAAATTTACTTTGATAAAATAAACTGAGACATGGACACACTATTGTATTTGTGGGGTGCGTAGATGAAGGAAGGAATGATGAATCTGACTCCATTTTTCTCAGAAGGCTAATTTATAGTTTTTATAATACTATATTATATTAAAGAATGCTACACTAAAATATACTAAAGAATACAGAAAGGATACTTATAGAATGCTAAAAAGATAATAATGAAAACTCGTGACTGTCTCCAGAGTCTTGGCACTGATTGGCCAATGAGTGAAAAAAACCCACACCAGAATCCAATGAAACAATCACCTGTGGGTAAACAATCTCCAAACACATTCCAGATGAGCAAAACAAAGGAGAAACAAATGAGGCAATATTTGTTTTCCTTTTCTCTGAGGCTTCCCAGCCTCCCTGGAGAAAATCCTGGGCAAAGGGATTTTTCAGAAAATGTGTATGCCACAGACACGCTGCATGTATAAGAAGTAAAACTGGGACATAATTTACACTTGCTAATGAATTGTTTCATAGGAATGTACAACTTGAAAAATGAACACCTAAGTGGTGAGCTATCTTTCTCTGTCCTATCATTGCTTTGCTGGAATGATGCATATTCCTGGAGGAAATGCAGATGAGATTAAATAGCACACAGCTTTTCAGCCTCCATTCTGAATGTCATGCACTTTTCTGGACATAATACAGATGAGAATATAGATCTTGCACAAGCTTTAAAAAATATGTTTCTTAAATGGTTTTCATCTTGATGGCTTTAAGGTAGGTTTCCTATATCAAGATGAAGATTCCTGATGATGAAATATTTGACTTATGGCCCAATTTAAAAATATAGAGATTACTTTAAATTATCGTGGTGCTGAAAGAGGGATGACATTGATCATCTGTTGTTCAATTTAGTTTTAATTTTTCTGATGGATGAATGTTGAAAAACACCAGTTAATTTCTGTGTCAGCATTTCACTTAAGTGCTGATATGGGTTTCTCTAGTACCTGTGACTTGGATAAGATTGGGGTGGATGTCTCAAAGTGATAACAATATTTATTTTTTTAATTATATGCAAGGGACTGAGAGAATCCAAGATCTGTATTTTCCATAGCTGGCAAAACACAAGTAATTTTTAGAACACCTGATTTGAACAGGGTTTGTTCTTGAACTGTTTCTATATAAGCAGGACTATTTTTGTTCCCAAATCAGGGAAGGACAATGCAGCATAGCATGTTTACAGTGTGTTTCATCCTATTTTACTATCTGAAAAGGGTCTCTGGTTATATGTATTTGCCTGATCCTGCATCACTGCCCAGACCAACTAAACCAGGCATCTTTCCAAGGCCAAATCTTCCAGTTATCTTTCAGAATATCTGTGACCTGGCTACCTAGGAAGGAACACACCAAAAGAGAAGAGTTACTTCAACCTGCAAGGAACACCCTTGTTCCTACCAGAGTTTTGCTCCTGGGAAGCCCAATGCTAGCAGAACATCACTGCTTCTCTTTGACTGTAACTTGCCCTTAGCTGCCTCAGAATTCAAAGTTTTCAGGACATAGAGTGTTTATAAACTTACATTTCCCCAACATATTTTATTGTACATACAAAGCAGAAATAAAATGTATATTTATTTTACTTTTATTTGCTGACTTAGGAAAGTGCAATGTCTGATGGGTCTAAGAACCCATTTTTCATGAAACACTTTATTTTTGGTCAGCATTAATGATGAGGTTCTCATTCTATTTGCATTTTTTGCTATATTTTACTCACCTGTAGGTACCCAATTTTAATTTTGCTACAACACTTCTCTTTGTTTCTCACACAACCAACCACATGAAATGTTTTTAAAATTTATCTCATAGTAGTGCAAACTCAGTGCAAAAAGGGATAAACAGTTGACAAGGAAACTTGGGAAATTCTGGACCCTCTGTCACTTCTGACTATGCCATGATCCACTAACTGAATGAGACAGTTCAGCCAGGGAGTAAGACCTGCCAAAGTGAGTAGGGGTATCAAAATCTAGGCCATATTTCTTTGCAATTATTTTTCTTTATTATTTTATTTGAATTTTTTAGGTTCAAGATTACTTCCCCAGAAGAAAAGCAACTGGTATCATTAATATATAGTTGTATGGCTTGTCAATCGTAGGATGTTTTCCAATTCTATTATGTTTTTTTTGTAATGAGGCAATGGCAATGTTTTGCTTTAGATGTACTAGAAATTATAATCGAGAAAGAAAATGGAGCTGATGTGTTTAATGGGAATGAGAAGTTATTTTCTTCCTAGTTTCTTATTACTCTACGGCTTAATTCCTGGCAGCATTGCATTAATGTTAAGCACTGGTCCCCAGCACCAAGTGGCAATTTATCATCTATCTTGGCAGGCTTCCCTGCTTCATCCTGCACCTGCCTCCTTGAAAGAAAACAAGACATCAGATACTTATTCAAATAATGCAGTAGCTGATCAGCAGAGTATCTACACAATGGTGAGTTATCCATGATAAAAGGACAACTTTTTCATGCATTATATGTGACATATGTGTCCTTTCTCTTAAGATTTATGACATTCATGACGGTGACTATTGTTACTATAATCAAATCTTTTACAGCCTAGCTGCAAAGGTTCAACTTATTGTCAATAGATTTCTATATGAGTCAATCATGCAATTTCATAAATGCTTTGAAACACCTGCACTCTCCTTGGAAGTGCAGAAATAGCAGTATCATGATCTCATCTTTCAAGTCATGAAACTGCTATGTCTCAGTAATTCCCTATTGGCAAACAAAGTGAGAGATGAATCAAAACTATATGTTCATTTGCTCCGTATGATACATACATCTCTCACATATATACACGAGTGTGTATATTTATAGATGGGTTTGCACCCACATATATAAATGTGTATGTACATAAACTTTCTGGAGAATAAATTATGACCTTAAAACACAAGTGAAATGTCAAGGGAAAGCTGTATCTATGAGTCAGAATCTGAAGAGAATAGCAGGAACTCTTCATAAAAAGTATAAATAAAATCTTCACAAATATGAAAGGTCCTGTGTTTTACCAGAAATTTGCATTTTACAAGACTCACTGGAAACTAAATGCATAACTGCTAGAATGCAGGATGTCATATTCCTGCTGGCATGGAAAGGGAGTCCTTTGCTTAAAGACTTAATTAGCCTGAGGTGTGGAAACCAGTTCTCTGTGCTGCCACTGATCCCCTGGGACTGTCTGGTGGCTTCTCTGAGCCTCACTTCCCATCTGTAAAATAGTTAAATGTCTCTCTTCCTTCTGCATTGTCTGTATGAGCAGTTATCAAAGACACATGCAGGCACTAGATAGCTCCTTGTATTGGGCCCAGATCATTTAAAATATTAGAACAATGCAGCTGCATATGGCAGCATCATTACTGACAAAGCCAGCTTATGTTCCATTAAGGAATACTTTATTATCTATGATCATTAGGAATCCATAACAACAACCCACTCTGTTAGGATCTGTTACTAAAGGTAATTCTTTCTTGAGTGCTCTCAATTAATGAGAAAAACAAAGAGGGGGTAGAAGCACTCAGTGAAAAAGGAGCAATGAAAGAAAAGTGGCAAAACTATGAGGATATGTGTATATCCAAGTGGTGCAGGTGAAGGGGTACTTACTCTATAAAAGTACATCGTACAGTGAAGATGCATCATGCAGAACTGCTCAAATCATTAAAAGACAAAATGCTTCTTCCAGGTATCCATCTCAGAGCAGACATTTGAATTTAGGAATCTCTGTGCCAGACAAAAGTCCTGGAGTTGAGAAATGGCCCATCTTTCTCTTTCTTCTGAGAGCTGTTAAAGTCAGACAATTTTTTTTTTTTTAATGTGGCAACAGAGAAGGACTACAGTGGTGACAACAAAGTAATTTAAGCAAAGCTGTTAATTTAAAGTGCATATTGGGGAGGATTTTAGAACAGAATGTCACATTTGCCTACTGAAACACCATCCACAAGAGTCATTTGATCTGGGGGCTAGATCTGATCTCTGTCTCTGAAAGAATTCTTCATATTAACATTCTGATTAGGAATTTCCTTTTTTTTTTTTTTTTCATAGCCTGGTCTGCAGCTGAGGTCCTGTTTTATCTGCTGCCCAAAAGGAAGGTTTTTTAGTTGTCTGCAGAGCTAGTTCTATAGCTGTCACATAAATGGGTTTCTAATTTGTTGTAGAGTGCTGAGCATTAGGAATATTTGCTACCTCCTGAATATCTGCAGATCTGGTTCTGCCTTTATCTCTGGGGTTCTGAGAGGGTGCCTGTATTTTTGGAAGGCTTCTTGAAAGATATTCTCATGTTGTAGTGCTTGCAGTGATGCAATCAAGCAGTGCCTAAAAGCTGATGGGGGGCTGAACTGCTGTTGCAGCATAAGAACTCTGCTGGTATGTTGAATGCAAGCCTTTTAACAAGTCTTTTACAGGACTCTGTCCTGTCTAGAAAATTGGTTTTCATTCTTTCAGGCTAGAATTTTGCTACATTTATGTGACCTTGGTGTTTGACAGAGGCCACTCTTCCTCCCAAGAGAGCAGAAAAGGAGGAGAAAACCAAAGCATACTAATCAGAGTTGCAGTGCTCTAAACTTCTGAAGCCATGCTTTGAAAGGAGCCAGGGCCAACTACTGTGGCCTCCTGGAAGCTGGCAAACAACATCACTTTAATACTTAGACAGAACCACCAAATTTGAAATGTCTCCTGGGTTGTAGTGGTTGGGGTTTTTGAATATTCTGTTCTTGCCATAGCACTGGTGCAGCTCAGTAACTGTGGGCAGGTTTGGTAGCAAAGGCTTTTTGTGGCACATCATCCCCCTACAAATCAGAGCACTTCACTCCTCACAGTGTGACCTAGGACTGTGCTGCTCTTGCTCAGCATTCCACAGCTGGGGCTGGACTGGGGAGGTGGTTCTGGCTTTTGGACCTCAGAATAAGGAGAAAAAAATACTGGGAATGCATGGACTTTGTGTGTCATACTGTATATATGGCTATTTGATTTCTCAAGTTCCCTTATGTGTTTGGATACCCTAATATTCCTAATGAGTCCTCGTGTCCAACTGCTTAGTAAATACCAACCTTAATGCTTGTGACTTAGAAGCTTTGTTCAGTGGCCACAAAGGCAGAATAAATGCATAAGGCTTTGTGTATCTAGTTGCTTGGGCAAGTTGCCTTTCTTAGCAAATGCAAAGATATTAAATTTCTATTCAGATGATTAAAAAAGAGCTTCTTCATGTTTTACCGCATGACTTGCTCTGTTTACGGTGCATTAGGTGTTTACTATAGAGATAGGAAAATGGCACCTTCTCCATCTCCCTCTCTCCTCCTTTGTAACAGAGGCTTCCTCAGAAGGACTTGCTGATCACCTGCATCTCCAGCAGCATCTAACAATATTTCATTAAATAAAAAAAAAGGTGATACTTATGCGCACCTTTATTTTGTTAAGTTTTGATTTCTAAAGGTAACAGCCAGTGTCAGGTTTCTCCAACTGCTCCTTCTATTTCTTGTTTTCAATTGAAACAGTGTGCTGTGTCAGCACAACCTACAGCTCGCTGCCACATTCTCTTTTGTGTGGCAGCCATTTGACACATGAAACTGGCAGCTGCTCTTAAAGGACCCTGCAAATGAACCATATTAAAGATACAAAACATGGAGAGGTCCTTTTTCACAATGGTGGGAAGCTTTCTTAACTACATTTAATTCAGGGGTAGACCTTTACTGCCATAATTAAAAAATGGAATGAAATAAGAGAGTGTGTTGCATGCAACAGGATTGCTAACACCAAAACAATGGGATGAGATGGGATCAGAGCAGCCCATGAAGGGTTTATAGGCTCAGGTCTTCCAACAATTATCCTGACACCTGAGCTGTAGTGGTGTGAACTTTTTGATTGCATGACACAGTGTTCTCTGCCTGCTGTCACTGCAGATATTTGTGTTGTGTTTGGCTCCTACACCTAATTGTCACAGAGGTCAGAGCCTCTGGGAAGAGTGTGGTGATGATGATGGAAAGAGTCTTGGACCCCTTGGAGCACTCCTGTTTTTCAGTGAAGTTGCACATGACCTGAGGGCCTGCATAGACCATAAATAGATGCAATCTGTGCAGTGCACTGAGTCTGCAGTAGAACCTAGCAATCAACACTTGAAAAGATATTTTGTAGGGGATTTTTTTTCCCCAAAAATTTATCCAAACCTGGAAAAAGTAACTTTCAATTATTTGCACAATTTTAGAGTGGGAGGTTTTTTATTTATCTGAAGAGAAAGAAAAGATCCCATAAGTTGAGTCAGGCAGGGTATTTCTTTTGGAATGGAGTATTTTAACCATAAAATGCAACATTTTTACACTTGAGTTTCTGTGAGGAAAGCTCACCCTAGCTTAAGTCAGTGCTAGCCCAATCTGTGCTTCAACAATCTGTGGGAAGTAAGGGGAGAAAGCATGGCCAGAGGAGGGGAAGCAACCTGAACATCATTTTCCAGAGCAGAATAGGCAAACCCAGAGAATGAGTACCAGACAGTCAAACTACAATTAGGGAGTTATGGCTGCCCATTCCCACTGTAAAAATTTCCCATTGCAACAGTTTTCAGTCTTTTCCTCTGTGCTTTGAGCTGGACCAAACTAACACACATGGTGAGAAGAACTTCCTCTAGCCCAAAAGGAAAAGAGCTGCAAGGTCTTCAAAAATTCCTAAGGACTTGACTCCTGCCAATCTATTTTACCCTGCAAATTTGCAGCTTGCATTGCATTGCTGAACAGTTGCAGAGCTTCAAAGCAACAGCTGTGTCCTCTTGCAGTGGTGAATGCACTTAAGTGTCGTTCCCAATGTCATTCAAGATCAAAGTGAAAGTTTAGATAAATATTACAGATTTTGAGTGAAAGTGGGAGAATGCATAGAATTCATTACTGTATTTTGCATTGCTTTCAGCGTTGCCCCTCAGAATTAAACCTAAGGAGGACAAAAGCCTTGTGCTGTGTTTCTTCAGAACTTTTAAAAATGTTAAAGATCCATAATAATTTTTTTAAAAGATGTCCTACTGATTTTCTCCAGGAAGATTCTGTTGCTTTAATTACTTTATGGGCCGGATCTATCATTTTGATAAATATTTATTGAACCAGTGTTTTATCAGAAATCAGAGAACTTAAGGGGTTTAGTTCCTCAGGCTCCTAACAACCTCTCATTTTAGCTTGTATTGAACATTCATCTTTCATCAGGATTGCATAAAGTGGTTTGTTAATTTGTAGCAGAAGATTTTTGTCATACTTACATATTTAACTTGGCTCTGTCTTATGAATGATGCCAACCATAGAGCATTCAATTGGAAAATGCCTGCCAAAGGTCTGTATCATGAGTGTCCTGGTCAAGGCCAGGTGTTGGATTCAATCATCCTTGTTTGTCCCTTCAACTCAGGATGTTCTAGGACTCTAACTATTGGGCAAAGCCAAGACATTCTTATAAAGGATTTTATGCTTGCAAGGGAAAGAGGAAAAATGGTGTGGTCCCCTCCCAAGATCCCAGCAAAGCTTCCCTCCCTGTAGTATGAGCAGCACCAACCCAAGGCCAGGAGAAATGTGTGTGTCTGGGCAGATGTCGAACAATCTTTACTCACTGGAGAAGGAAAATACTCAGATTTATGGTTATCCTATCTTCCACACAAAAGCCCAAGTGTAGTCCAAGAGAAAACCCTGTGAGACATTTCAGGTAGTATCAGTTGGCTCCATCAGCCTGGAAGGCACTGGGTGTTGGGAAAAACAAGAAATTGATCCTGTTTAAACCATAAATAGGACCAGAACATCTAAATCACCAGAGCTCCATGGAACATTCCAAGTAACCTGGTAACTTTATCATTAAATTGGAGGATTTGTAAATTATTCTGTCATGTCCATATCAGGTGAGGGTCAGTGACATGAGAGTAACATGTGTCATCAGGGCTCTGAAAATAGCTGTGTGCTCCTTTTCCAGAAATATCTGAGAGAGTGCTGCCTTCCTGTCCTGAGCAGGCTTACGAATCAGTTATTAAGGCTGAAGCAGTCCCTTGAAAGAGTGATTCCACTCTGGGTTGAGATATAAAAGTTGCAAATTTTGGCTGTTTTATTTGGTTAAGGGCAATGTAGTGATATTTTTTTCTGTTTCTCACTGATGGAATTTCAGGAGGAATGTGCAATAGTCAGGTTTGGTGTCATCCAGAAGACATGCACAGCAGCAGTCTTTCCTTTGTCTTTGATGCTGCTATATCTGGCCATTTGTGCTATTTGGCAAATGATACACAAATTAAATGAAAATAAAAATGCTCATAAAAATGAGCATACAATTACAGTTTAGATTGGCTTTGTTTCACTAATATCTAAAGTAACCATGCAAATCAAAACTTAGATATTCAACTGTAATATCAACATGTGAACAATTTTGAAATCTGAAAATATGTGGTAAAAGCATTTGTGATTATATTTGAACAGTTCATAGGTTATGTACTTTCCCATTCTGCCCACAGTGATCCAGGTAAAAAAATACAGGTGAAGCTAATCAAATATATTTCTAACTGCAGTTTATTCTTTCTTTCCTGCTGTGCAGGATTTGTGAGGTGCTCAGTTAAACCTCTATGAGGATCACCTTATACTCAGCCCCATCAAAACTTTCCACCCATATGGAGTCTTATGGTTTCCTTTAATGTGAAGCAGCTCCTACCCCTCAACTGTAGTGAAAGACACTGAAAATTGTGTGGAGCCCCACCAGCCAAATAACTTTGCATCTCTTCAGCTGCTCTGGAATATTTATGCCTTATTCATGTGAATATCTTGTGTGTGCATTTCCTATCCCTGGTATTTCCCACTACACTGAAACACACAGAGCTGTGTTGTTTTTGTCCACTTGTCTGCAGCAGGGCTGAGGTCACCCAGTAGCACCAGCTTTGCTTCAGCCCAGCCCCAGGCTCTGGAGGGAACTAGACCAGGACTGCTTTGACAAAAAACTAAGGAAAAGAAGCAAAGGAAAGTGGCAACCCTGTGTCTGTAGCTCACATCTCTAGAATGTCACTGAAAGCAAAATTTAGTAACCAACTATCAATGCTATTGTCAGAAGCAGTCTTCAATCTTCACAAAGTTACCCAACATTGAAATTTTTTCATTTCATTCCACTGAACTACATTTTAAAGTCCTCTGTTTAGAAGTCTTCAAATCATCATTGTTAACTGCCCAATGTTTTCCTTTTGTTTCTTGAGGTTTCGCAGTGAATTAGACCACAAAAAGAACATTCAGCTATGTAGCAGAATAATATGTTGTTGTGGGGATGGTGGCAGAAATAACAGCATGGCAGTTTCCTCTGTATGGTATCAGATATTTCTGTGTGTGACCCTGTTCAAATTACTCTTTTTTAGACTGACTGCTTAGCAGGGGCTGTCTAGGTAGGAAATGTGATGCTGTTTGTCACAGAGTCTGTCAATGTGTGAATGGAGCTGCTAACCTGATTTACAGTGTTTTAGCACAGCTACTCCTGGGCATGTGAGGCTAGAGTTACATAACAATTAGAGTGAAGCCATCAGTGGTATTTTATTTATGAAAGGTCTGTACGCGTTCTATAACTAGGCCAATCTAATCACAATAATTTATGAGCTGTAGTTGGCAGAAAATAGCCTCAAAAAGTTAATTACCATAGACAGTGACTCAGGAAAATCTGATCTGTAAATGTTTTGCAGCTAAAACAGTGTTGCTTTTTTAAATTTCTTGCTTTAAGTAATTTTAAAAACCTCCCTATGCCTAGTATATAGAGCTCATATAGAAGACATGACGCTCCTCAAACGTCTCAAAGGTATTAGCCTCAAAACAGGCTTAAAGCCTCACCTAAGATTATTAAATTAGATCTTTTTCTTCTTGTTCGCCATGGAGCAAGGGGGTGTACATGCACTTCCAGCAAACAGGCCACTTGGGTTATCTTATTCTTTACAGAAAATGTCTTTATACCTTCTTTGTGATTCTTTGGGAAGCTTTGCCTGTCTGAAAATCAAATAGTAAACTGCAACCTGAACATGAGCTCACTTAAATTATCCCAGCAGCAGAAAAAACATAGATTATAATTTTTTTCCCCTTGTGAGTTCTCATGTTCAAAAGTACAGCATATTCAGTTCCCTGCATTTTTAATTGCATAAAGTTACTTGAAGGTACAGCTTATTTTGCAAATGATGGTACTTGCTGCTCTTTATCAATGTGTTATTTAATATTTCTTTAGACTTTTCAGAGTCATCAAATAATCATAGGTATCTATCCTCAATGTCTTTTACTGTAGGGAGGTAAAAATCTGTTCTCTCAGTCTCAAATTTTTTTTAAATTTAAGGGATTTTGTGTAGGAGCCAAGACCCTAAATGTAATATTTTCATTTCCTCTGCCAGTAGCAGGGCAAAATACACTGCAAAAGCTGCCCAAACTGGGGGAAGAGAAGTAATGGAAGTAAGGCGACTGAAAAGATGCAGCCTGCAAGGGGTGTTTCAGTGTGAGGGACACCCTCAGATGCTTGTTCCAGGTCTGCACCCAAATTTATGATGTAACCTGTGGTTTGTCTATCCAACTACGCCCTCACAGCCAGACTGTTGTGTGCCATAGCTCAGATTTGAGGGTTTTGCAGGAGGGAGAGGCAGATTGGCTCCCATCAGTGGGAATAAAGCAACAGTGAGTCACATACAAGTTTAGGGCAGGTGAATGCAATCCGCAGGAAGAGCTTCAAAAATCAGCTTTCCACTGTGCTAAGGAAGTGGTCTTTATTGCAACTGCTGGCAAACTGCCTTCAAATGGCTGACAAAGCCCTTTGCAGTGGCCCTGGAGCCACTCAGGCAACCTGCACTTGGTCCTTGCTCTTGGGTGCACCTCCCCATGACTCACTGGGCACTGGGTGGGAGGGTGGCAAACCTTAGTCTGAGCTAAAATTGCACTGTGTCCATCACTTCAATAGAAAAACTCTTGTGATGTGCTAAATCTGACAAACAATCCAGATTACAGGCTTTTTTTAATATGCTTTCATTTTCCTTTCTCAGATATATGTATATACATAAAAATTAAAAACAGGCCTCTTAAAAGACCTTTTAAACATTAAACATGGTTTTAATAGAAAACCCAGTTACTCCACTGATCTTGAAATCTTCTAATGATGTTACTGTCAAATATTTCTTCACTTATTTTGATTGGAATAATAGGAAAAGTAAAGACCATTATGCTAAAATAAGGGCTTGGTTACTTTTGCTGATCAGTTTGTTTATATTTAGAAAATTATAAAAATATCTCTGTCGTTGCTCAGTCTCATTTATTATAACATTTGTTGACAAATTTTTATAAGACTGAATCCACCCTGGTGAACTGAGGCACGCACTTTACTGCAAAATTGCCTAAGATTCAGGATGGTACAGGTAAGCCAAGGATTGTTTCCTTAAGGCCTTCTTAATTTTTATATATTGTGTTTGAATTCTCGTTAAAGTGCACCAGCCTGAATATCTGATAACAAACAGTTCTGATTCCCTTGATAAACTCCTGGCTTATCCCTGGGTTCTAGTCCCTTTTATTATCTGATCTCTACTCACGCTTGCTGTTGGGTTTTATTCATCTGATCTCTCAGTTTGTCTTTATTACACATCTCACAGGTTGCTCAATGAAGGCTGCTTACAAATAGCACTTGCTTTTGAGGGTTTAATTGCTCAATTTGGAGACCTTAAGGATCTTGGATGGTTTATAATCCAATTATTGAATTTTTCTTTTCTCCAATATTACCCGTATTTGTGTTCATTCTTTTTCTGGCCCTTAAGTATAGTGAATATTCATACTGATAGGATACTTCATAGATGCTATATTGGGCAAATGGTATGACTCTTATAAGATAATGGACACAGCTCTGTGTATTTGTGTATAATTTTACAATTTTCAAATCACTCAAACATTTCTATAAGTTCCCTGAGCATGAGTTTAATTTTTCTTTTTGTCAGTAAAAAGAAACATAGCAATAACTGCTGAGCTATGAACCTTTATATCCTCACATAACCACCATTGGTGAAAACTCTAAAACAACTAAAGTTCTGAAATTAAAATCAACTGGAAACCTTACTAAACTGTCAGTTATATCACATACTTCCAACAACTTCTTGTACTAGTAGTATTTTTCTGGGAAGTTTCCATAGAAAATTGAATGAGAAGGGTTTTCGCATGGTGATAGAAGGTAGGAGCATTTTGGTGCAGAGGAAGGTAGTGATTTGATTCAATCATTCACATTGGGACTGTCACTTCCTACATCAAATAAATGTGAGAAGACAATGGCAGTAGTTGTCAGCAACATGAACAAAGAGGGGCCAGATCTGGTATTTTTGGTGGTGTAAGGAGGATGGGAAACAATATCAGTTAAAATAATGATGATTTTGACAAAACCCTTGAATTTGATGTGGGAAGATAAGGCTGGGCAGCAGGGTAAAATAATGATCTTATTTGCTCTGGTCATCATACAAAGGCTTCCTGACCCTGGCCTTGCTAATGTATAAGGTGGTTACTAATGGTGCTGCAACTTCAGCATTAAGGGACTTCAAATGAAATTCCTCTCCTGCCCATTTTATTATTTTATGGCCTACAACATGTAAATCACAGCAATATACACTCCATTGCACACAAGCTGGGCAGATGCAATGCTGGTTTAAGAAAGCTTACCTGAATCTAGTTGCTTTAAGAGATCTGATCCTTGTACATCCTTTTGAAACTGGCCCAGTGTTTGAAAATTCCCTTCTTTAACTCTGATTATTTTTGAGCAACTTTATATAACATTTCTACAACTACAAGCTGCATAAAATGTTTCTGAATCCAGTGCAACTACTGTGCAAATGGGAGAAGAATTCAGGCTCTTAGGCAAATATCTAAAGCTTCATTTTTATCCTGATCTGGTGAAGGCTACTGTGAATCTGGTTGTCGTAATATTGAATTACTGGAATAGTAACTCTGAAAACAAATGTTAACAATGCAGGTCCACGGTCACTGTCTCCTATTGTATCCCAGTTTTTTCTGCTGAGACTGACAATGCAATTGTAAGACTATGTGGGTATAGTTTTTGTTGTGATTAAACAAACTCTTGCTAGATCTTTTTGACATTCAGCTGTTGCTGAAGATGTTAAAGCAAAAGTAAATGTACTAATCATTGGTAACAAAGCAGCCTAATCCACGCTGACCTACAATTTGTTTAGGATCCTTTGGAGCAACAAAGAGATTAAAGTATATAAAAAAAGAAGAGGTAAATAGTGGGTCAGAGATTAGAAGTGAAAAAGGAAAAGGCTGGCTTCCCCTAGACCACACACTGATAGTGGACTTTTGGTCACTGATTGTTAGAAAATGTTTCATGTTTCACTTTCCCCCCAGAACCTTAGAAAGGGAAGGTTTGATTGGCACTTGTCATGACTGATAGAGAGACGAAGATGCTTTGGTAAAAAGGAGAGGGAGGCAGCCGTGTCAAAAGCAGTAGTCAAAGGATGATTCCTCCTTTCTGGGGTTTTGTCTCTTTCTAAATTATTCAAATCTGGGTGGCATCTTAGGATAACTGGCATTTTGACACAGCTTAAAGGATTGTCTCACTAACTCTATTGAACTAAGGCTGCCATCCTTTTTAAGAAAAATTATAAAGAGGCAGATCTTCTATAATCTGATATGTATACAAACCAAAGGCAGCTTGATGCAGGCGTCTTAAATATTTTGGAAGGGGGGCAGCAATTTTATCCATTTTGTGACTGATTGTCTTCCACATCCATCTGCAAGAATGCTACTTATTGGTCTAAAAAAGGCCTTTATTTGATTTTCTTTAGAATATCCATAGTTGTTTGCAATGCATCTGGTGGTTACAGATCCAAGTCAGGCCAGCTGGATCAGAGTCAACAAATGTGGGGAATTTTCTCAGTCGAAAGATGGTACCTCACCGGCAGGGAATCTCTTCCATTGATGGTCATCCTGATTATGGATTTTTCTTTTAGGGGCAATTTCCTTTCTTTCTTTTCAGAAAGGGACCGTGTCCCCTCTTAGTGCTTTGTCTGAACCATGCTGGCTAGTTTAAATGGGCTCCCCAGGGTTAGGAGCTCCTCTGTCATTCTAAGTTGCCATTTTATGCTTTGGTGTCCTCTTCACTTATCCATAACCAGAGCCAAATCCTGCTCACTTTATTCACGGGAATCACCCACTGAAATAAATAATTGCATAAATTTTGGATTAGAAGGATTAGATGTCCAGTGGCATTCTGTGCTTAACTACTTAAAATCATTCAGCAAAGCCCATGATTCCCACACTGCTACAACCATTGCGCTTGGCTGTAGCTAGAAGGGAAAATATCATCTTGGCCCTTGTATGGATGTATTTCCTTTGAGCTCCTAGCAAACCAACCAACAGCCTTCATTGTTTGGCTCATTTTTTTAAATTCCTCCCGAAGAAAACCTTTGGTTTTCCAAAAAGAACAACTACACTGGGCTGACTCTTTGCACGTACAGTGACCACGGTGTTTCAGAGGTCCTTTGTCCTCACCCAACAACAGTCACCAAGCTGAAGGCTTCCCAGTGGATCAATTAAAGTGCTAAATGAAACTAATTGGATAGACACAACTTGTAATGAGATAGGGCTGAATTCTAGAAAGATTTGTCTGATGGGTTTTTTTTCTGGTAGCCAGATCAGCTTCTAAGATGACTCTTCTAGACTTTTAACAGAACAGAATATGCACATTCATTATTCCAATAACATATATCAAGATAATTGTACAAAGTTTCTTGGGAGACAACTGAAATGAGAGTAGCCACAATGCTGGGAATGTGAGGTAGACAACTTCTTTACTTGAAAAGTATGAACACTCAGCACTTTGAACTATTAACATCTTGATTTTCTTAACTGCTAACCAGGGAAGAACCAAAAGATACACACCCCTAGTCCCTAATTTTATTTTTTTTCCTGTTTTGAAACAGTTCTGCATCTTTATGTATGATTTACTTTTTGTTACCTAGTGGTAAAAGAACTAGTTAAGATTCACATGAAGAGAAAGACAGTTTTTTGTTGCAGGTAGGACTTCTGAACTCTGCAGAAGGCCTTCATGATTCTGTGTGGACTTTGCTAAGCTTGCCAACCAGGACTGCAGAAACCCCCAATGTGCAGAGCAGTGAGAGGAAGAAGAAGCACAAGTGTTTCATTGCCCTTCACAGGGCCAGGAGTTGGACTCAATGATCCTGATGGGTCCCTTCCACCTCAGCATATTCTATTTTCTATGGTTCATATCAATTCGTAAGTCAAGAAGGCTCAGATCATCTCCACTTTCCAAGATGGTGAGCTTTAATTGTAAGCTTGTATTTGATTCCCCAGATCAAAGGAGAAGAGGGTGGCTGTGCCACTAGAATCAACTCCTGCCTGCACCATTTCCTATTCTTTTGCCATATTTCAGACGTGATTGTGATTACCAAATAACCCTTAATCATCCCAAATATACTTCTGAAGGTTACGTCCTCTATAAAGTGATATCTTTCATGATAGCAGAAGAGACAGGAGGTCTATTTTCAAAACTAAATAATACACTCAAAACCTGAGTAAGCCTTCCTTTTACACAATTGAATCTATGTGTGTCTATCAAATAATTAGATTGTCATGTGCAATTGCCCAGAATAAATTCAGATTCTGCATGAGGGGCACATGTGAGAGTTATAAATTTTGCATATGCAATTTAAGCTGTTTTGCTGTATAATCCTGATCCAAGGAGTTTTCAAATGCACTGTTTCATCTGATTAGAACTGAAAACATTTTTGTTGATTTTACCCAGTGATTAGCAAACATGAATTGTATTCTGTAATGTGTAAGTCTTCAAGATTCTGGAATTAGGTCCCAATTTTAAATAAGCCATCAACAAGTAAAGCAAAATATTCAACGATCAGAATATCCTAAACTGGAATTATTTGTCCAGGTTGCTGAAATCTGTGACCCTAAAAAGCCAGCTGTATGGTCTGTATTTTCCCCAAACTGTGAAATTAGATTCCTTTTATGGATCCATCACAGTAGTATGGAGCCATTAGATACATCATCCTACACTTGTCAGCCAGTCTTTCCTGTTCATCAGGACTGTAAGGCATATTAAGCACACAATAATAGTACCCTTCAGGATGATTAGGTTGTCACATTTTCCAGCTGAATAATGTACTTTGCTCCTGAATCCCACAAGCAGCAGAGGGCTTCTTTGAAACCCAGGTCCTCCGTGTTCCACTTGCATAAGTTGGTGCCAGGGATGTTTCTTTCTCCTCTGCCATCGAGTTTTCTTCTCCAGTTCTTCCAGTGTGGTACCTATCAAAGTCTGCACAGATGCCAGGTCTTCCGACAGCCATGCTTCATCTTGCAGTGCCAGTTCCTGGAAAGAGGCTGAAATGTTCTGGCAAGCAGCAGAGTCACAACGCTGAGTGAAAAGCAAGTTGTTCAAACAACATCTAATGGACTTAATCCCCACTTCCTGCCCTTTCAGGATAACAACTGAGTTTCAAAGGCAGTGAAAACTAATATACAATTCCTAGGAGCAGTTTGACAAAGTTAAAATCTCCATCAGACTGAAACTGGTGGCAAATAAAAGTCTCTCAAGAGACTAGAAAGGTGAAAGACAAATTTCTTTTGTGATCGTTTCAATCTACCCAGTGACCTTCAGCCTGGCCATGGCCAGGCATGAAAAACACAGCCTGCCCAGAGCAGTTCCTGACCTCAGCAGCCTCTTTTCCTTGCTGTGTATGCCAAGGCTTGGGCAGCTCTGGAGCTCTTTTGGTGCCTTTCAGGGAAAATTCATCTGTGTCCTGTAGATGTTTAGCTTAAGTGGGGGCTGACATTGTTGGGTTAGGGGTGAAAAGCAGACTCTAGTCTTCAGGTGGATCAGAAGATAAAAGTATTAAATTAAAGTAGCAGGTTTTTTTATAATGTGACTTGTTAAGGTAATACTTGATTGGTCTTAAAGTATAAACATCTCACATTATTGGTGACTGTGAATAGCACACTCTGGAGAGCCATATCTATAAATAATGTTTACAGAAAGAGAGATAATAATTGTTTGAATTCTTTTGTCTCAGTTTCCCACAGCTTCTACACAGCTTCCCAGGATTTTCCTGGGAGAATTATGTCTCTCTGTGTACAGAGGATATGTAATTACTACAGAGGACAAATTAATATCCAACTGTTAACTGTTTAGAGTCAATAGGTATTTCAGGGGTCAATCTCAGGTTTATCATTCTTATGTTTACCTCTTCTGGCAGCTGTTCCTTTTATTTGGTGGCATCTCTACAAAAAAAAACCCCACTGAGGTGTGCTCCCTGTTGCTTCTCTGGAAACTTTCCCAAATGGATGATGGATGACAAGGTATCACTGACTTCAGGCCTCCTCCTGCTATGCAGAAGTACCATGGCTGTGATGCAAAGTCATGTCTTGTTTTAAATGGGTCAGTTTTGTGCTTGCCAGTTGTATATCATGCAATGCCATTATCACCTGAGCCACTTTGTTTTCCCCACCCTGTATCAGGTCTGCTTTGCACTCTGTTTTGTGGCATTAAGAAAGCATGAGGACATTGGCACCACATAACTCCACGTTGTACCTTTCTGGCTGTCTTGACAAAAACACAACTATGTTGTGCCTAGTTTGGATCCCATTTATAGACCTGGAGACTTACCACAGGATCTTCTGCTGTCAGTGACCATAACAGTGCCATGTAAATCTTCTGAGGTGCCACCAGGAATTTAAACTTTTCCACTACCACAGGGATAGGTGTGTGTGCAAAAAATGAGCTTTGGGGTTTCTTGCCTTGTTGTCAGCTGTGCTTATTGTTCCAGTGCTCCTCTTCTGGGCTGGGGCATCCTCCTCCTGAATCATTGCTGACAACTCGTAACAACACAAGTGGTGGCCCTGCAGCCACTTTTCCCATCCACACTTGCTATCGGCAAGATTCCCACTGAAAATGCCAACAAAGCAAATTGTATGCTATTGTGCCCTCCTGCTATAATCATTTCTGTAGAAAATGTACCTTTAATAAGTGCATTGCAAGAAATTCCCTTCTCTTTTGTGTTTAGCGTAATGAGCCTTCAAGACAGCATTTTAAAGAAAGCATGGCAGTCACTGAGCTCCTATTTCTGTGTTTATTTATTGAGCAATTTACATTAAGCCTCAAGTATAATTAGCTTTTTTGGATAAACACTAAGCAAACTTGGAGTCTTTTAAAAACATAATAGGGCACTCTGCAGTGGTTCTCTTTTTTAATACTTTATTCAGAAAAGATATTCCAGGATGCCACAGGTTCTCCTGTCTGACAATGGTTAGTAGCTGGTGTTCCTAGATCCTTTCTCAGCTTTCTCAGCCTTGTCTGCTGGCAAGCAGTTACCCACAGGAGTCATTAAGGAGCTTTATCTAGCAAAGGATGTTAGGGTGTGTTGCCAGATAATTTGGCAAAATTGACACTTTTTACTGTCTAATCAAAGCAAAGCAACTGGCCTTGACTCATTCAGGTCAGGAGGAGGATTAACAGGTGGAGCCCACAGTAGAGGTGTAAATACCAAGGCAGGCTTGATGCTGGTGTCTTCAGGTGTGTGTGGATAGCACAGTGCAGCTCCAAGCCCCATTAAGCTGGTACTCCTGGACCTCTATGCCTGACCCTGCAGAGTCAACCTCAGGTGTGGAGCTGGTGCCTGGGATCCTGGCAAAGTTCTGTTCCTGCTCAGGTTGTTGCAGATAATTTTTATAATGCTGACTCTAGAACAGTCTCCTGTGTGCTGTTCCAAACTTCTAGATGAGAGTCAGAGCATGTCTGTCCTCTCACCCCTGACACATGTCCCTCCTTCTGGTAGAGCCCAGTCCTGAAAAGTGGGCGCTCTGAAGATGCACAGAAATATCCATCCCTTGGGACTTAGTGCAGCCTCTGCACTGCTGTTCCTGCCCAGGTACACACAGTTGAGTTCAGCAGAGTGGAAACCTCATTTGCCCACAGAACTCTTAAGATGGAAGAGAGTCTTTACAGGTTGTCCCTTTATTCAGCAGAGGCATTCTACTTGTGCTACCCAAAGAAAGCCTGCTTCTCTCTACTGGCCAGAGAGGGAACATGATGTGGCCTCATTTAGGCTGACTGCTAGCACCAGTAAGAAGTGTTTTCTTCCTTTGGTGGGCTGCAAAGGAGCTGTTACAAAGCCTCTGAGCTGGCACCCCAGGAGCTGTTACTGCTTGGCTCTGGCAGCAGCACTGGTTGGAGCTGTGTGCCCTCTCTGCTAGAGTGACAGCACAAACTCCTCAGTTTTAGAGGCTCTAAGCAGACACTGGCAGTTCCTTTCACCAGAAGAAAAACAAGGGGAAGTAAAAGGGAGAAGCTGTGTTTATGCATCAGGCCTTTCCTCTTTCACACCTCCAAAGTGAACAGTTGGATGTTGCTTATTTTTGGAACAAACAACGTTCAGTAAACACCATCTGCCTCTGAAAAAATGAGCAACACTTGCTAAAATGGAAACAACAATATGCATTAAAATACCTCTCAAAGAACAACAGGCCCCATAAAAATATAACAAAGGCTGAGGTTTTGTTCAGTGCCAAAAGTGTTGATAAAAAGAAGGTTTTGCATTAAGTCTAAAATAGAACTATTCCTAACAAAATCCTAAAATAAACCAGAAAAGTTACTTTATTTTTCTTTTTTTCTGGGTGAAGTCCAAATCAGAAATTTAGCAACTGCTTATAAATCTGTTTCCATGATGAGATATGTGGAGTGCCATACAGAATTTGCATCATTACTTCTATGGTGTCATGAACCCATTTTTGCCTTACACAGAACTGAAAGCAGTTCAGCTTGATGGGCAAATTCCAAGTTGTCCTCTCAGATGTCACTTGTTCAGCATTGTCTTTCTGGGAATTGTGAATGCCCTGTCCTAATCCTTGTCCTAGCGAAAAATATCACTAAATGAAGACCTTTGGATCAGCTTCCTCCCTTCAAGCCAGGAGGGTGACTTATTGTTCTTTTGCTTCTCAGAGTATCTCTCATGGAATCGTCACTCAGTATCACAAAGAGAGACTCTGACAATTATGTGGTTATGAGAATTGCTCTGCTGAGCATGGCATGGCTTTTCTCTGGTCCCCTCTTAAGTGGGCTGTGGAGAGGGACTTGCACAGTTATTCTGTGACATTGGCATCAATATCATATTAAGGTTATGCAGGCACTGCTCACTTCTGAGGTCAGCCTCTGTGAGCATGTCCTCACCTGGAGCATCATCCACATAAAAGACCTTTAATATGCCTCAGACTGCTCCAGGCCTCATGCAGGTTCTGATTTGCAAGACCTTGACAATTTTGTTGTGTCATTTGTTGATATTGTACCTCATCCATATAGAGAAAAAGTCATGGGCCTCCTTTCGCGAACAGCAGGAAACCCAGGCCATGGACTCCTGAAAATCTCAGTAAAGTGGTTAACAAAACCAGGACTGTGTTAATGGAAAACTGCACAGTCTGTGGAGCAATGTGGGTGGAAGTGAGTTGGCCATGGTGTAGGTGTTTTAGCTAGCTTGGACAGCTTCTGGGATAGAAGAAATCCTTGTTGAGAGATGTGTTGAATAATGCAATAGGGAAGAGGCACCATCCTTGTAGCCCTGCCTTCCAGGCTCTCTGACAGGACATTAAGGGATAGTGCTTGAGTCTGTTCAGTGCATTTTAGCTAAATGATCCTAATTAGTCTGGATCAGCAGCAAGGCTGCTTAATAATACATCCTCCTCCTGATCAACTGACCCTCTGTGGTCTTTAGAGACAAGGTTTTTTTCTGCATTATTGACAAAGATGTTAAATAGGAGTGGACAAAAACACGTCTCAATAAATGTTGTTCATTTGTAATGACATTTTTAGACCTGTCAGCCAGCTTTTAACCCACTGAATAGGTAGCATGATAGTTTGGTGTTATTCCAGTGTTTTAATCAAAGTTTCATGTGATACCAAGTGAAATACACAGTAGAAGTCCTCAGTCCATTACCTATATCAACCAAACCAGTAATCTTATCCAGAAAACAAATCAAGTTAGTTTGACAAGATCTGTTTTCATAAACCCGTGTTGACTGGCATTAATTATATTTCCCTCCTTCCATTCTTTATTAATCAAATCCCTTATCAGCTGCTGCACTGTTTTGCCTGGGCTTGATGTCAGGCTGACAGGTCTATAATTACCTGGGTCGTGCCATTTACCCTTTTTAAACAGTGGCACAATATTAGCTCTCCTCCCAGCTCTGGTGCTTCCCCAGTGTTTGGGAAATGAGGAGCCAAAGACCTGCTTCAGTTTCTGTTAAAACTCTTGGAAATGATTTTCCAGGTTGGCTGATGTCTCACTTTTGTGCTTGCTTTTTAATACCTTTATAAGCTGCTGTTGCAGTGGAGGGCATGACATAATCACCCTCTGATTTTGTTTATATCAGTAAATTAAACAAAAGCTCAATATAGCAATTTGGTGGGTTTGCCTAATTACACCAGAGTTCTACATATTGAGCATGTCTGCTTTTTCCTTATTGCTGTTAGTAGCATTTTTGTCCATTCTTCTTAAAATCAGTAGTGTAAAGCCATTGTTAGGAGCTTTTGCTTCTGATATAATTTAAGTCTTCCAGTATGGAAATTTACCTCAAAGCACTTTATGAGCTTCAGGTGAACAGACTGGATTCCGTAGGGTAGGGTAGGGTAGGGTAGGATAGAATAGAATAGGCTAGGCTAGGCTAGGCTAGGCTAGGCTAGGCTAGGCTAGGCTAGGCTAGAATAGAATAGAATAGAATAGAATAGAATAGAATAGAATAGAATAGAATAGAATAGAATAGAATAGAATAGAATAGAATAGGTTGGGTTGGAAGGGACCTCAAATATTATCTAGTTCCATACCCATGCCATAGACAGGGGCATTGCCTGCTAGATGAGGTCAGTCTCCCATTTGATCTGGCCTTGAACACCTCTAGAGAGGGAACATCCACAGTTTCTCTGGCCAGCCTGTTCCAATGCTTAATCACTTCCAAGAAATTCATCCCAAAATCTTACCTAAACCTCCCTTCTTTTAGTTTAGAATATTTTCCCTTTGTCCTATCATTAGTTGCCTTCGTAAAAAGTTGCTTACCATTTTTTTTAATAAGACTCATTGAAATCCTGAAAGTACTGAAATTATCCACAGTTTGACTAGGGATCTCGGCCTCATGAGGACCAGCAAATTTCCAGAGTCCTTCACAGCACACCTGGTGTTCCTAGATCATGGGATGGTGCTGCCATGCCCAATGTACAGAAGAGCCAGAGCAGTCAGGCCTTTGGAGTCAGCCTCTCCTGGTTTCATTGTGCAACCTTTCTTTGGGGCAAAACAGTGTTGTAGGAGTACATTGTGTACTTTATTGCTTCCTAATTGACCCAAGGAGCAAATTGGTCTTTCCATGCAGTGTCTGCAGGGTACCCATTAGAAATATATTTATGACCTAAAAAAAAAAATGAAAAAGAGAAAGAAAGAAAGATAGAAAGAAAGAGAGAGAGAGAGAAAGAGAAAGAGAGAGAGAAAGAAAGAAAGAGAGAGAGAAAGAGAGAAAGAAAGAGAGAAAGAAAGAGAGAAAGAAAGAAAGAAAAAGAAAGAAAGAGAGAGAGAGGAAGAAACTCAGATATTAAAAAGGGGGAAAAAGAATTGTTTCCTTGTCTTAGTGGTGTGGGTGGCAGATGTGAGAAAACATGAATCTCTCCTCACATTCCTCCTTGTTTTGTTGAGGAATATTCAGTTTTGCTGCGTTTAAACATTAAAGATTCTATTGGGAAAAGCAAGGAGAAGATAATGCTTTTTTAGACAAGTTCTTGCTGTAGATTTCCATTTCATGTTAGACTGCATAGAAGAAAGCAACCTGTGTGCATGAAAGGCTGGTGTGAGGGGTGGGCAGGGTGCTGGTATCAGGAAGGGGAGGCAAGTGCTCAGCATGCAATCAGATAAAGGGAGCTGTTTGGCATTAGTGTGTTGACTTTGTCCAAGCTGCCAGCATCTCCAAAGGGCCAAAGCACACTCTTCATTTGTCACCCCAGCGCACCTTTTGTGTGAATAATTTCCCATTGGTATTACCCAGAGCTTGGAGTCGATAGCTGGACTAGCCTCTTTGCTTGTACTATTATTTCCAGCAAGCTTCATACATCTGCAGTAAATCCAGGAGGATTTGCAAGTGGGCTGAGGAAGTATGAGTGACAGAATGAGCTGATAAGGCCTGAGTCCCACAGAAACAAAAGGCTTCCCATTTTGTCCTGACAAGACAGGCGCTGCCTTGGAATTGATTTGATTTGATCAAGATTTTGCCAGCCGACCCCAAAAGTTCATGCAAGTGAAGAATTAGGCCCCCAAGCTCTCTCTCACTCCCTAGTAAACCTTCACATCAGTGCCAAAGATGAGAGTATCTGTTGTGAGTTTTGTTGCCTGTTTGTTTTTATAAAGCAGGATCACTGAGGCTTTTCCTGCTGACGCATTTTTGATGGTAAGAAACTGAAAAGTGTCTAATGACCCACAGCTCTGTGGACAGAGCATCTTGAAAGAAACCTTAGTTGTAAAGCCAGGCATCAAGCTACAATGCTATTGAACTTTAATACACTCTGAAAGGGTAAGACCTAATGAGGTAAAACATAATAACTTTCTGCAAATCCTCCTTGAACTTGTGCCTAACCAGGGAAGCATGAGACAGGGGTAGCATTAATCAGAATGCCTGCCTGATATTATAGAGCCAGACATTTTCAAAAGTCAGCATAAAGTCTTTAGGAGGGTGTAGAAAGGTACAGGTCTACTTCTAGTTTGGCAAAAGTGAAGACAAATTATAAAAGGAAAGCATGACCACCCTTGACAGCTGGGCTAGCAAAGGAAAAGCTGGTGCTAAAAAATTAAAGCTGTCCAAAATAATGGGGTCTTGAGTGAAATGCATTTCTTCATAACAGATATCATTGTTTGAGCTATACAACATGGTAATGTGCAAGTTTTATCGAGGTGCTGTGAAATAGATTGTCCTGCCCATCTTTGGGGCATGTGGGAGGAGAACACACCTTTTTCAGTTTCATCATGCTTTACTGAGAGTCTTCTCTTACCTGCACAATCGTTATTGAAGACATTGTGCTTATATATTTATTGCCCAGGGACGCTGGAGTTTGATTATGTACAGTTGAATTTTTCCCCTCCTGGCCCTTCCTCTTTCATGGCAGAGCTTTGGGAATGGTGGCCTGGCTGCCCCTTGCTGTTACAATGACATCCACACCCTTATTTGCAAAGACCAGGTAACATTTGTGTAACCTAGCAAGAGGTATCCAAAATATTAGGATTTCTATGTGTATGTGTATGGGTGAGAGAATGAAGGAGGGGGGAGAAGAGTGGAGAAACTAGTTTCAGATCAAAGTCTGAATCTTAAATTTATAAGGTGTGTCTCTTTTAAGGGGGAATAAAGTGAGTAATTTATAATGCCTCATGGATTCCACACCTAGAAGTGACAGGACTGCCTGTTGGAGATGCCTGTAAAATAGGGTGCCCTTTGGACCCCCATAACAGAAAAAAGGTCTCCTCTTTCATATGAAAGTGTTGCTGTGTGCCTCAATTTGCTTTTTTACTTGTTTAACATGGGAGTACAAACTTTACAGACTCTTGAACCTGTTCTGTGCTTTTATCTTCCAGTAGTGGTGTGTTAAATCTATCTCTGCCCATAGTTCATGGCAAACATTGAGAACCAGTAAAAGTGTTGGACAGACCCATTTAGAAAACATTTTTGATTGAATGTGTTGTCATATTTTTCTTGCAATAGGGTAAATTAAAAGGATTTATTTTGATTAAAAACATGAAAATTTGAAGTATTTCAAATGCAGATGAGAAATTAATCCCTTTGCATTTACAAAATATTGATGGACTTTAAAAGAGGCTGATTTTTGGAAAGAGAGGTTGCATTCACCTTTGACATTCAGTTTATGTCTTTTATACAATATTAGTCTGATCCCTGGTTCCATATGAGATGGTTGGCTCTGAAAAGCAAGTATGGTGATTCAGAATTATTGCCAGGAGCCTGAAGGTTTGTGTTCCCAGCCCTGATGTTTTAATGGCCAAGTCCCACCATAAGTTAGTTTCTACTCCAGCAAAGTTTCCTCAGCTCCTTGTAAGTAGTATACTGGTTTTAGAATTTAATTGAGCCCCTGGTTATTCTTTCCCTTGTAGTTCCCGTTTCTATGTGTCTATAAACATCTATGATTGCCCCGTCAACAGCATTACTTAATTGGCTGAAGATCCTAATCCAGCTTTCCTGAAAGGAAAAGCATCCTGGACACAATTGCCAATTATTCCATTATCTCTATTGACAGCCTGGTGTACTTTGATGTCCTTCAGAGCTCTGACACAGATATCCCATGGGAGACCATTGTCTCCAGTTAAAGCACAGTGCTGAAGAGCAGTGATTTCTGTGTCTGCTACCACAGTGTTCACTGGCTTTGGAAATGTTACTTAATCATTTGGTTTCCCTATCTGTAAAATGGGAAAAAATATGTTATTCAGGGAAGGTTAAGAGGGTTCATCTTTTGATGTTCATAAAATGTTACAAGATCTTCTTTATAGTTTAATGAACAGGCAACAAATGTAATTAAAAAGTAAATGGAAGTTATGGAGCAGGGTAGAAATAGAGGTTGGTACTGATTTAATGATATGGCTACCTCCGTTTTTCTTTGCTTTGAAATATTTTGAAATGACAAGGCTAAAGTTTCCTGTATAGTTTGACTTTTACCCTCTTTCTTGAATCATGATGTGGCCTTTAAGCATGTAATACTGTAGTATTTTCCATAATTTCCTGACCTTTAAGTACTTGACTTTTCAATTTTAATATTCTTTTAATATGACAAGCTTACTGCAAGTATGAGAGCTCTAGTTTACAAAAGCAAAGTAAGCCACTTTCCCCTCCTCAGGAACAGGGCGTGCTGCCAAAGCTGACGTGGCCATGAGCTCTTCAGGGCCACAAAATCCCCAGGGAAGTGTCCCCGATGCCTGGGTGTTCCCCTGAGTGTGTCTGAAACCCTCTTGTATTTGCCTGGCCTTTTCCTTCACTACCCTCGTTCATATCCACTTGCTGGGCCCTCTTCTCTGCAAACTTTTGTCTTTTTTCATGGGTTGTGCCCTGTGCACCCTGAGAAACACACAAGAGTTCAGAAATCAGATATACAGGCACAACTGGGTGCATGGAGTAAATGCTACAGGTGGTGGTCAGCTTGGGAACAAAGAACCAAGCACTAATTTTCCTGTTCTTTGCACTAGCAATAAAGCTTATTTTTCTCTCAAGTGCCTTTTTGAGGTATGACCTTAGAAATATTGGATTAAAAAGTATTCTAGTACCAGTTACTTATTTTTTTCTTTGAAGGGATTAAATTTTAGTTTTGCAACCCTCTTTGAAACATTTTGTTAGAATTATTTCTGGTTTCAGTAAAAACAACATTTTTAATTCTCAGCATTGGGTGAATATACATTATTCTACCTGTACCTAAGGAAATAATAACCTTGCTGCTGTGTCTCTGCAAAGCTGGAATAATTACCTGTGACAGTGTTTGCAGGGATCTTAGGATGAGGGAAAAGACAAGGATCTGACTCTATGTTTCAGAAGGCTTGATTTATTATTTTATGATATATATTATATTAAAACTATACTAAAAGAATAGAAGAAAGGATTTAATCAGAAGGCTGGCTAAGAATAGAGAAAGAATGGAATGATGACAAAAGCTTGTGTCTTGGACAGAGAGTCCGAGTCAACTGATTGTGATTGGCCATGAATTAGAAACAACCATATGAGACCAATCACAGATGCACCTGTTGCATTCCACAGCAGAAGATAACCATTGTTTACATTTTAATCTTGAGGCCTCTCGGCTTCTCAGGGGAAAAAATCCTAAGGAAAGGATTTTTCAAAAAATATCATGGCTACACTTACCTGCTTTGGAATCAAGACTTGGGCTTGTCTTGTGCAGGGGCAGGAGTTGGACTCGATGGTCCCTGTGGATCCCTTTAAACTCAGGATGTTCTATGATTCTCTGACTTCATATTTGGTACAGGGTGACTAATTAGCGTAGCCTGAAGGGTGCATGCTCTCTCTATCTCATAAATCTCACCTGTTCACGATGCTGTTTCAGTACAGGCATACTCAGATGGATTTATTTTGAGTTTGGCAGCTGGTTTTTCCTAGGCTTTTCTTCCTCTGTGCAAACTGTGTGGTGCAGAGTAGGGGCCTGAGCATGGCTTTGCGTGCAATCACTCTGGGCTCCCTCCCTGGTAAAGGCAGGGAGAGGAGACAGAGCCTGATGGTGGGAGGGCAGAAGAATGTTCCTGGCTGTAAAGTGCTGAGCAACAGCAGGAAAAATATGGCAGACCCAAACGTGGGTCTGCCCAAGCCCAGAGACCTCTAGCAGCCTTTTAGGGTATAAACTATGAGAGGTACAATGCACCAGCTCCCCCTGACCTCAGTCCCTGTGACTCCTACTGGGGGCACTGCAAGCAAGCTTATATTGAAAGCTATGGAGCTGTTTTTAAACGCTTCTTTACAGCAGAGAATAATTAATTAAACAGGTGGTTCCATGAGCAGTGCTACTAATGATGGCTGCTTTCCAGGATTTCTCTCTCGTGTGGATTTCCAGGCTGTAACAAAGGTTGAGCTCATGCTGAGGTCTTTCCCTCAATGAGGGAATTAATAGGGCCTCCCTCCCTCTCTCTACTCTGCTGCCTATTTTCATGAAACTTGTAGGTACTTAATTCCTGTCAACCCTCTACACCTCTGTCTCACTTGGTCAAAATTGATCAATGATTTTAAAGCTTCCTGGGGATGGGGAGAATAAACAAAGGGAGAGAAACAGATGCATGGGGAACATAGCTGCAGAAAATCCGTTTCCTACAGTTGAAATTATTGCCCAAGATTGGAGTTGAAAATTGCTCTTTGGCCATGCTGGAGGAAAAGAACAAGTTAGAGATCAATGGTGCTGGTGAGGCTGTCCATACAGTTTTGGTGTTCATGTCTTAAAAAGCTGCCATTCTTTTTAGGGGGGACAAGAATCACTGGAAAATCTTTTAAGGAGTGGTAAAAATGTTTGACAGAAATACCTAATTTAATTTTCTCTGAGCATAATCTTTACTGCAGCATGTAAATCATTTTACAGGGAGGATATAACACATAAAGGGTTCTTTAACCTTGCAAAAACTGATTTTGTTGAGATTTAAAACAAGTTCAAGTGTCATGTAAGCCAAACACTGGTTTTAGAAATAATGAACCATGCATCCACATGGGATTCTCCATATTCTGCCAGCTTCAGATAAAACCAGGAAAGTCTTCCTGAAATCTGTGCTCTGGCTAGGTACAAATAATTGGACCAGTTACACAGGAATATATGACATCCTTTGGCATTTGTGATTCACTAAAGCAGAGTAGATGGTTTAGGAGACTAATCTGACCTTAAAAGTTGCTTAAATAAGTACTGAAGTTTTCTTTCCTGATCCTCCATCTCTGGGACAGACATGACCCTCCATCTTTCACTTCCTGATATTGTTAATTGCTTCCTGAATTGTTAATTGCTTCCTGAATTTGATTAAACACTCAGATGTAAGGGAAGTTGCAACTTTATGTGATACTTAGGTGAGAAGAAACGTCAAGGTTTTATTACAAGTGAAATGACAGCTTTTCTTTCATAGTTTGAGGTTTTCCAGAATCACCAGAGGGCGCCAATGCAGATCTTCCCAGAAGTGATGCTTCCCAGAGGGTTGGAACATCTACATCTCCCAAGTCCATGACGATGTGCAGACAAAAAAAGGGCAACTTCTGAAAACTTTTGTGGCAAAAACAGGTATAGGTCCTGTGGAAATGCTCAATACTAAGCACAGTACAAATCTTTTCTGGAACCTCTACCATTAATGCATTGGTTGTCTTTGACTTAATTTTTCTTAGATGTGGACAGTTAGACCTATGCAAAACCAGTTTGGCCAGAAAATAGTTTTCTCATTCCTTTCAGCATCACAGTTAAGTTTAGAATTAGAAGGAACACCATGTGATAACAACAGTCTTGGAGCATCTGTCAATTTGTGCTTGAAATAGAAATCTCTGCTGCTGTTTTGACATGGAAAACCAAGACATTTTTGTTGTTTTTATCACACAGGTTTGGTTCATCTGGAGTATATAGGATAAGAAACAATGCTATTCAGACATCTTTATTTGTCCTTTTGTACCCTTTAGGACACAGCAATAAACAAACAATGAACATTCCCTCCCAATAGGAACATTCCTTGCACATGTCCCAAAACACACCCTGAACACAAATGCACTCTTTTAAAAGGAAACAAGAGATTTATGTTGTAAGCTTGTTTAGATACCAGCCAGAATACCACATTACCACCACATTGTGAATCACTCCTTCTCTCTTTACAGTAAAATAATTTTACTGATAACGATTATGATAATAATTCAGATTTTATTCTGGGACAATTTTGCAGATTATTATCTCTGTTTTCCAGTTCTCACTCTAAATGAACAAGAAATTGGGACCCAACACTTTTCCCTTATCAGGTCCTGAATTTCCTAGTGATTTCCCTTGATGTGAAAATAGGATTTCTTTCCTGTGAATGTGATGATGAGGTGATAGAAATGACAGTCTGTGGACACAGAGAAAGAGGTTGGAAAGGAACCAATAAGTATTAGGAGGAGTTTGAATGCAGAGGTGACAGAGTTGGTGCCATCCACATAACCCATGAGCTCAGCCTGTGTTTGTGGCATGACCTGACTTTCTCCACCAATTTCCTCATCCTACTCCCAGTGGTTTTTCATGCTGTGTTAGGTGTGAGGAAGCAACTTCATACTTCGTCTTCTTGGATGACAGGCCTGGAAAGAAGCAAAAAAACTTGAGAATAGGGAATCCTAAGTGGTGTTTTTTAATTACTTGGTCTCATTAAGAGAGAGAAATAGGAAAAGGTTTGTCTTTTCTGTGATATAGCTGCTTAATACTGAAAGACAAAAGTTTTTTTGTATACCTGTTTCTTCTGACTGGAGCAAACCAAAGGAATTTGATTTCTAGTGGCATATGTGGGAGAACCTATGAAGGATGCTACTCTGCAGATCTCCAGTCTGAAGAGGTTCTTTTCCCTTAGCATTTAAAACAAATAACAAGCCCTAGCCACACTCCCAGACTACTGCCTGACCAGGATGAAACTCTTATGCTTTATACATGTTAAACATCTCCTATTCATGGCTAAATTTGACTTCGTGCCCTGGGCCAGGTGAAAAGACATTTCCAAATAAGAAAGAGAAGGGGAAAAGAAAAAGAAAAAAAGAAAACCCACAACAAAAACAACCAAAACACAAGAAGCAAACCACAAAGTGAAATTTCTGCAACAAGAGGTGTCTGTGGCCAGTGTTGTTGTGCATCTAAAAAAATCGTTCTCTTTATGGCAATTCACAGAAATTCTTAAGGAAAAGTAGGGAAAGGAGTTCTTTTATGAGCTATTTTATCCTTTTTTTGTCTGCTCTTGCAGTCGACTTTTTGGCAAAATACTGCATCTTCAGCCAGGAGAAGTTGGCGATGCACAAAAGGGCTTTTGAAGCAGTAAGTGTAAATTCAGACTTCTTTTCTTTTCCTTTCTTCCTTTTTTTTTTTTCCTCTCCCTCTCCTCCTGTGTCTGTAGACAGCTAAGCAGAAATAATAAGCACCATTGCTTGCAGTACACGTCCCATGAATTACGCTGACATCAAATGTAACTTTAGAATGGAGGCACGCTTTATTCTTTTCGACGAACTGTTCCCCTATCCATTCTTTATTTACATGTCGTGAGCCTAAGCGCTGCACAGCCAGTCAGAACACACACACAAGAGGGGGGAGAGAAAAAAGGAGGCCATTAAACAAATTAAAAGGGATGGGGATGACTAATACAGTACTCTTGGAATCTGCAATTTGATTAGTCTGAGTTTAATACACAAAAGCAGCGCCGAAGCAGGAGGGGAGTCGAAGTGCTCTTTAATAACCTTCTACAATTAAATTATGGTGATGAATTTAACTATTCTGTGCTTCTAAAGGGGTCTTATTATCTGATTGACTCTGAAAGAAAGTCAGTATTTAACCAGGGTTCTTGAGTCCAGCTATTGGAAGTCATACAGTAGTTTTATGCATTAACAACTATTTTTTTTGTTGTTGCGTGCCTCTTCCCATTTGAATTCATCTGTGATTTGAGAAAGATGGCTCTAAGGGTTATTCCCACTGCTTTTGATAGGAGTGTATTCTGGCCCTCTTACTGTACTGCCCAGAGAGTTAACATGAAAATTATGTAGATGGATTTATCTCCTTTTCTGTATTTTTGCTTGTAATTTTTAATTTTCAGATATAATTTTAATCTACTTCCCTCTGCTGGTCTTCTCTATTGTCTAGCAATGCATCATTCAAATGTAGACTCTGTAAAGCATGCAGGGATCTTTAAAATAGACTTTTGACATTAAATGGCAGGAATATCATTCCACAGTTTATCCTGACTTGTGGTTTTCCCTCTGTCCTTTCCCTAACATGCTTTCTCATATGCTGAAGGTGAAGATGTTGCATGTAAAAAATATTTAAGCAGAGAGGGGAATTGAATGCATTCCTTAAAATGTTATATTTCTTTTTTTCTAGTAAGTATATCTCTTGTGGCTCTTTGATCTTTGACAGAGAGACAGAAAGAAAAGGACAGAGACTTCATGATTAGCCTGATGGCAAAATCAGAGAGCTGATTTTATTCAAAGTAGAGGGATATGATGGATGCAGAATTTAAATTTTCCAGCTTTTACTTTGATGGCCAAAATGCTGGAGCTACTTTGCAAATTTTGATCTGAATATTTGGAGAGGATCTAGGCTGAGGGGATGAAAAGAGAGAATTATGCAGAGTACTGACTATTCAGCTAGGGCCTTATTCTGATACTTATTTTCATGCTAAGTTGCATCTTTCTCTGCCAGTAGTTTCACTGAAAAAAAAAAAAAAAGAAAAAGGAAAAAGAGAAAGATACTATTTCTGGTGCTAAAATGGTGTGCTATTTGAATGAGGGTGCTATATGCAGCACTCATTTTGTTCATGCCCTGAGTATCAGAGCAGGGCTCGGTGCCTCTGCTCCATCCATTTCAGCTGATGGCTCTGGAATGGCCCCTGGGGCAGCTGAAGGGCAGCACTGCCCCACTGCCTGCACGACACCGAGTGTGGGGCCGGGCTCCTGGGTCTTCATTCAGCCCTTGTGCAGCTGCTGGCTCTGCTGAATGAGCCCAGAGCGGAGTTCAGAGCTCTGCTGCTGCACAGAGGAGGGAAGGAGCTCTCCCCCTCTCACCCCGTGCTCACCACAGTGCTCCCTGCTCCCTGGCAGGTGAGAAACGGGGGGTCCAAGGGGCTGCTTGCCCTCCTTTTGTGGCATTTTGCAGGCTGTAACACAAAAATGTAGGAGAACAAAGTATGGTGGTTCACAGCTATGGCATAGCTTGCCATGGGTAGCTCATGCAGAGGAGAGCACTGCTTAAACCAGCAGTGAGAGAAAAGTGCAGGCTGCACCTCTGGCAGCCCAGTGCTGGGTGCCCTGATTGTCTTAGAGGGGGTTGAAAACTGCTCTAATTTATGTTAGCTGCCCCTAGGAAATGTGAAAGCAACTGAAGGTGGTCACTGCAGCAAAGGAGAGGCAATGTTGTGTCCCTTCCTTCCTGACAGAACTGCCTGCACACCTGGGGAGAGAATGTGGGTGCCTGTGCTGTGCTGCTGGCAGGACAATTCCCTGCATCCCCATGCCAAGGGATCTTGTTCACCCTGAGGTTCCTCAGGTCCCACTGGACACTGCAGGTCTCAGCATGGTGAGTGTGCTCAGGTGCCCCCTCCTTGCTCTGCTCTTGGCTCTTGAACTGCTGAACTGTTTTGTTTTGGGGTGTGTTTCTGGACTCTGATGATGTCTACACTGTCGCAGCCATCTTTTCATGAAAATCCTTTCCTTAGTATTTTTCCTCCTGAGAAGCTGAGAAGCCTCAGAAACAAAATGTAAATATTGATTATCTGCTGCTGTGGAATGCAACAGGTGCATCTGTGATTGGTCTCATGTGGATGTTTGGAATTAATGGCCAATCACAGTCAGCTGGCTCAGACTCTGTCCGAGCCACAAACCTTTGTTATTCATTCCATTATATTCTATTCTTAGCTAGCCTTCTGAGATGAAAACTTTTCTTCTATTCTTTTAGTATAGTTTTAATGTAATATATATCATAAAATAATAAATCAAGCCTTCTGAAATATGGAGTCAGATCCTCGTCTCTTCCCTCATCCTAAGACCCCTGTGAACACAGTCACACTACACCTCTGTCAATATGGATGGAGCTGTGGACAGCTTATCTGCATTTAGAGTCTCTATATTTTTTAGGCATGTTTTTTACTCACAATCTATCTTTACCTCTGTAGAGAGTCAGTTAAAACCAAGTATTTTAGACCAAGGGCACTGGAGAAAAATTGTATGAATGTTTTGATATTGCACTTTCTTATTTTGTCTTAACAGTAAAATCCTTCTTCATGCTTATTAAATCATGGCAGAAATTTCCTTGTGGGCCAATGATGACAGGCAAACATGATGTCAGTTTTTAACAAGATGCCAGGCAGAGGTTTAAAAGAGCTGATTTTTATCAGAAGCTTTTATACTACTTGAGTAGTAAAAAATTGCATTGTGAGTAACATCCATGGCTCATGCATGATAAAAAGGGCAGCACACTGCATGAAACCTGGGGATGCTGGGCTGGGGAGTGCTTCCTTTAAAGAAGACTGTGCTCCCAAATTAACTTGTTCCTATGCTAAGCATAGCAGAAACAGTGCTGCTGCTAAGCAGAACAATCACTCAACCTTTGTAGTCTGCCTGCTGGTTTGTTCAGGCCTGCTTTGTGCTCAGCCTTGGCTGGGTCTGGGACGGTGGTTCAGTGACTGTGAAGCTCCGTGTTTAGATCCTAGCCAAATCAGTGACACACAAAATCAGGGCAGGCAGTGAATCCCCAATGTGCCAGGTTTAGGAAATCAGCGCTCTGCATAGATGAGCCAATATCCTGTATTTATTTTGCTGTTTTCTGTACCCATTTCTCTTGCATCTGGGTATTTAATACATATTTCCAACCAGCAACACACCAGCCTTAAATTAAATTCCCTGCTATGAATATCAAAAAACAGGCCCTTCCTTCTCTGTGCTGTTCCAGCTTGCAGCAGTCACCAAGTACAGGACCACACTCCCCGCAAGCCTCCTCCCTCCCTCCCTCCCTCCCTCCCTCCCTCCCTCAAAGCAATTTCAAACTGCTTGACTGAATGCAGTATTTGAATGAGAATTTCATATACGGGCTCAGGCTTTCTCTTTAGCTCACTGTGAGAGAACAGTGCAGAGAAAAGGATCCATTGCTGTGAGCACACTGGCTGTAATTAACTTCAGTATTCACCAGGTAAAACACCAAGGAATTAATCAGGCACACCTAAAATTAGCATGGTAGTACTAATATTGAAAAAAAAAATGTTTATAAAAAGGGGAATTTACCAAAAAGATAAATGGGGACTTCTCTCTCCTTCCCCTTAGCCAGCTGTGGTGGAGTCACAGTGCCAGGAATATGCAGGGAAACGGGGCACAAAGGTTGTAGTGAAAAGACAAGTGAGAAAAAAAAAAATTTGGCTTCCTCAGGTATCCCCATTTCCCAGTCTGCTGCCAGCCCCAGGGATGTGCTGAGCATTGCTCTGTTCATTGCACAAAAAGGAGCTTGGATCTGGCCCTTGCTCTCCCTGTCATATCATCTCTTCTGTGAGCTGCTCCATCTCAAAGCTGTCATTCCTGCTCCCTCTGCACTGATTCTTTGCAGGCCGTTCAAGATGCAGGCTGCTTTGGTGTAAGAAATCTGTGTCTGTTTTCCAAAAGACATTTGTTTTCATGCCAACACTGCCAGCTTTTTTAGCTTGTTCCTTTTTCTGCCTGCTTACCTTAGAGATATTTAGTGAGGCGGTTGTCCTCCAGCTCAGCTGTGTGTTGCCAGGCTGACCAAAGCAGACCCTCTTCGTCTCCCTTGTGTTCTTCTCATCACCCTGAAACAGCTCCAGGTTGACTCTCTCCTCCTGCATCTGGGCACAGCAAGGGCAGGAGAGCTGGAGATCAAGAGTGAGACAGGGCAGGGGGGTGAAGAGATGAGAGCAGGACACATCCAGTGGCAGCCACCAGGATCAAATGCAGCCCAATGGCTCCAGACACACCCATAGCAATGAGGCAGGTCTGAGGTCAGCCAAGAAGTCAGACCACAGGTCAGGGTCAGCAGTGTCGCTCATGTGGGGCCAAGGACAAGTGTGGGAGCTCAAGCACAGCTCAGGAGCTCAAGCACAGCTCAGGAGCTCAAACAGCTCCCAAGCTCCTGCCTCAGGCCCCAGTGAGGCTCCATGCTGTCCAGTCAGCCAGGCTGGCCAGCAGTGCCAGCCCAGGAGCAGGGGAGCAGCAGCAGAGCCTTTTGGGGTGGTCACAGATGGCTCTCTGGAAGTATGGAAGGGGGGCAAGTACACTTCCAGCCATCAGCACAAAAAAAAGGCTTTCCGCTGCTACTTATTGGTAATTCCCTACTGGAAATCTCCTCAACAGACCTTACATCACATTTCTCACATCTGCATCATAATTATGGCTCAAATTTCTCTCTTGCTTGACCAATCTCACATGAACTTCCATCTCCTCTGTCATTTGTCACATCCCTGTCTAACAGCAGAAAATCCTGTTCTTAATCCTGAATTAGAAACCTTTGGACATTGACCAGAACTTTCTCCTCCAGTCCTCCCTAGCTTCCCATTCTATGAAAGACTCTAATTCTTTCTCTTTTTTAAACTTTTGCAAATTGAACAACTGCTTCTCCTGCTAGGTATTTGCTCACCTGAGCTTAGTTCTTCTGGTAAGGAAGAGGAATGATTCTTTCATCCTGTGAATACCAGTGAATTTGACAAATCTGTGGCTTACTATGACTCAGAGGTCCTTCTGTTTCTCTCTATTTCATTCCATCCCCTCCTTTTGTCTTGTTTACTCAACTTAACATTTTAAATATGGATAGTTATAATATAGTTATAATTGCAGGAGTCACTTTCAATTTAGAATATTGAGTCTGGAATTGCATTTAGATTTTGATTTGGGTAATTTGGGCTGTGTTTTTCAGACTGTGTGCTGATTAGTGAGAGTTCTCTCTCTTTTGCATCATGGTGGGGACACTTTATTGAGTTCTGCTTTGCATGATGAAGGTGTTTTGGCCCTGCTGCAGAAGTGGAACACCTGTAGATCTGCAAAACAATCACAGATGGGTAGAAGAAAACAAGTTTTGCTTTCAAGAAAACAAGGTTGGTCCTAAACTTTCAGTTGTTGATGGCGTGGATCATTGCTATGGAAGATTTTAATCTGGCAGGTTGGAGGTGTTAAATCCAATGGAATTCTTAAGGTTTGAATATTTGCTTCCATGTTTATGATCCTTTGAAAGCATTGGGTGAGATGAAGTTGGACAATGAAATTTTTTTCAGGTAAGGTGCCACTGTAGGTCAGCTGGAACCTTCTGTTTATTGGGAGTTCATGCAAGTAGTAGAAAGACTTGGTTTCTTAGGATAAATGTTTGTACAACCTGACAAAATTAATGTTGTTGCATATCACATAAATTGTGAAAGATGTGTATTTGTGTGTGTGTGTCTAAAAGGGAGAGAAGTTGTATACATAAAACTAAAACCATCCACGTTTCACCTTCTCCTGCCCCCCAGCATTTCCAACCCAGAGCATGCTCACCTGACTTCTCAAAGAGAGCACTCCATTTCAAGATGTTTAAATCTTAGGAGTTGGCAAGCTGATCCTAGTGGTGTCCTAAGTCCACTTTACTCTCTTTCCACAATCTTTTGCAGAAAAAGCCGTATTTTCCAAGACAGTGAAAGGTGGTTTAGTGAAATGGATAGGAAGAAGGGACCACGTTTTCTAGTCCCTTGGTTACATCAATTTCCACATCGATAACTGAGCTTGCTCAAGCACACACTTCCAAACAACCAGAGCTTTGTGGCAGAGCGTAACAAAAGCCTCAGTCCTTAATGTGCTGCCAGGCCAGGCCATCTGTGTGCAAATGACCCCGTGGTGCTGCCAGTGTCAGTAAGACCTGTGTCAACCTGTATTCTGAGGGCTGTTTGCACAAATTTGTCAGGCTGCAGAGGGCATTTCTGCACAGTTTGCTTCTCTTTCAAAGCATCTAAGAGGAATGTCCTTGTGTTAATGGTGAAAGCTGTCCTCTTGTTTGGAGCCCTGCCTCGTTCTCTGCATGTCTGGCAGGTACATGGAGAGCAGCCAGTGTCCCATGGGGGCACTGAGAGACCTCCAGGCACCTGCTGGTGTAGGGTACTCCTGCTTTGTTTGCTTTTAGTTCTGCTGAATGGAAAGCTCTGGAGAAATTTGGCTTGTCACCTTTTTAAGGGGATAACTTACTGGAGCAGAGGAGAATTTTTTGGCTTCTCACCTTTTTAAGGTGAAAACCTACTGGAGCTCTGATGTGCATCAGAGCTGTGCATCAGACTGGCTGTGTAACCTGTGCTTTCTGCTGTTGCTAAACTCTTATTTAATAATGAATTCATTAGTGGAGGGTAGGGGTATAAATGTTTAGTGAGAACCTGAGATCATTACCTCAGATAATTAAGGAAACTTTTCCTTTCTCCTTCTGTATTTTCTCTGGTGAGAGTTTGTGAAATGCACTGGTATTAGCCATCAAAATATTTATTGACTTGAACAGAAAGAGATACTGGCTGTGTATGCAGGTTCTCCAGGGAGTGGATGAGGGATGTGATGTGGTGATGTGACAGCTTCTTCACTGCTGATTTTCAGTACTGAGCTAAAAGTGAGAACTACTGCCTGGGAAGATGCTGAATGGGAACAGAGATCAATAGTCCAGTTAGCCTACAAAAACTCCCAAAGATACAAATTCCCAGTTTGCTTGATGGTAGAACAGCTATTTGCCACTCGCATATATGACTTGCTTTCTTGCTTTTTTTCCCCCCCCTCATATGTTACATTATTCTGCACCCAAATTCAAATGAGCTTTAGTATCAGTCTTCAAAATAGGAAGTCATCTCTGTTATATTTACTTCATGGTCACCTTTAAAACTGAAAATAGACTCTTGGCATATAGAAGTAAAATTGAACGGGAGTGACTTTACTCTGGATGGGACCTTGAAAATCCTTTCCATGTCCTGACAATCTCATTCTCATGTGTGAAGAAGAGTTCCATGTTGCTGGAGATAGGTATCCCTGCTCATCCCTGCTGCAAATGACTGCTCCCCAGTGATTCTCCCTTGATGCTTTGACACATCTGTACTCTGACATGCCTGATGCTGCTTCTTCTGCTTGTACAAAACAAACTAAAAAACTCCTTGTTGCTAAGCTACCAACCTTGCAAGACAAACTTTAACCAAAGGTTGCAACCTGCTGCTCAGCAAAGCTCTGGTTTTGAAAGTCCATCGCCCCAACACTTTCTTCCAGCTCCCTCTGAACATTTCCCCCTGAAAATATCTGTCACTGCCTGAACAAGGCTGTTCGCCCCTTCACTCCCAAGGCTACAGGCTGCCTTTGGGGCTGCAGAGCAGGCAGCTGATGGTGCACAGTGGTCACCTCCCTCCCTCCTGCCTCTTTTCCACCTGCCTTTCACTCCCCTTGGAGGGGAGGCACAAAAGGAAACTCCACTTTTCAAGACTGTTCCGTTTGCATCAGGCCAAAATGTGTTTTCAACTGAACAATCACTTTCTGTGCAGACAGTGACAGCTCAATTGGTCCAAGGAGGGGGGTGGGAGGGGTGCTAAGGTTTTCTTTCACTTCTTGTGGTGTTAGACCATGTCAAATGAGACTGTTGAAACAACACCCGGGTTGTCTCCTGGCCTGGTCTGGGGTGTGAAATATTAGGACAGCAGCAAAGTGTTTGCATCTCTCCACAGCTGAAGAACACCTCCCACACAGCTTCTGCCCCTGTCCTCATTCAGTGGGAACCTGAAGAGCACCTTTCTATTGACAAAAGCTCCCCTGGATCCCAGGTTTTTGGTCTTGGACTGTCTTGAGCATGTGAACAGATCAAAGACATACTTAAAGAGCTTAGCTAAGCTCTCACCTTTACTTGGGATACAAAGTTGGTTGAAGTAGGATGTTCAAGTTTCAGGTTATGCTTGATGTTGCTTTTTCACTTGATTCTTCCTTTCTATGTGTCATTTCTATATGTGCTATTCATATGTCATTATCATCTTGATGGAACTGCAATAGAAACCAGTGTAGCTGTGAATTTGAGGGCAGGAGAGGGAATCCACAACTTTGTGGTTATAAGAAGTAGAGAATGCCTCCATATTTGCTCTCTCTCCCTGTAAGACACAAAGTATTCTCTTTTTGCCCAATGTCTGCATTACAACTTCAGTTTTTAAGTCCTTTTCCTAGAAAAGACATTCCTGGGTCGTAACCAAGACCTACTTTAGCATGGAGTAGGTATTGTTTGGGTTTTTTTAAACTGTCATTACTGATTATTTTTGGAGGTTCTGGACATGATCTGAGGCTGATAAAAGTCTCTAAGAGATCAATCCTCCCACTATTTAAGCTCTCCTCCAGAAAAGTCTTCCTGTCTATCACTACAATGAGAAAGAATTGATCTCACTTCTGCTCTAACTCCTGGAGTCAGTAAACAGAAGATTGAAGACAAACTTTTAAGAGAACTCACAATCCTACACCCTGTCCTACATGGGGTGTTGCATCTGAAGAGGGAATATTTTATAATGATCCTTTGAGGGAGCATATATTTTCAGTAGGCCAGTCTGAAAAACTGATAAATCTTCAAGTGTATTAAGAGAACAACATGACCAGATTTTCTCCACTGATCACATTTACTTACCTTAATCCATGTAAAACCTCCAAGTGGATGTGTAAGGATCTGTGGTCTAGAGGGAGCCAGCCCAGCTGGGTGTGAGGCAAAGCAGACACTCACCAGCTGTGTTAGAAGATGCTCTCTGGAGGATGATGTGAGTGGATTCAGCAGCAGCACTGCCGTGACTGTGGATAAGCTGTTCCCAAACCTATGCTAGTTGTTATGGACTGAAACACTGAAACAGTTGAGCACTGAAACATGTGGGTGTTGCTGTTCAGGGCTCCATCAGCTGTGGAATCTCTGCACTGACCTCCAGTTTATGATGTAGACATGACCATCATCTCCCATGTGACTTGGATCTTTCAAACCTAGCAAATGTGCTATAGATTGTGGTAAGGACTTTTCTAGTCAAAAGATGGGTGTTCCTTATAATTAGCCAGGTAAGCAGTGAAGCTCCATGAGAGACAGTTGGGGGAAAAAAAAAAAAAAAGAGAGAAAAATAGTAATCGTCTTGTATGTGAATGACTTTTAAGTAAAAAGGGTTGGTTTGTGAAAAATAAGCTTTAAATCCCATCAATTCTTGCCTGTTCAAATCTTTTCTTCTCTGTCCCTATGGCCCCTCCAGAAGATCATAAAGCCATTTAGATTTTGCAGTAAATATCTGGTGTGTCATCTCACTGAGAAAAATAATGAATTTAGTATCTCGGTGGAAAGACTGTAGTGTATTTTAGCTCATTATAATGGAAAGTCATAGACAGATGTAAAATCCCTCCTTTCATTCTGAATTTCTATATATTCATAAATGTTTGAATTTTCAAAGTTATTCTTCTTCTACTACTAGTACTACTACTACTACTACTACTGTTGTATTGTGTACTAGGAAATGACTAATTGATGACGAAGGTGGTGTGGAGCCAAAAGAAGCTAAACTACTGTGCTTTTGTGTTCAGTGAAGGGAAAGAGTAAGAGGTTTTGAGGGTTTCCCTCAACTTGAAAAATGAAAGCAGAGCTTAACTACACATTTTAAAAGCCACACTCTGAGACACTGGAGTTCTGCCCAGAGGCAGCTGTCTAATTTTCTGAAAACTAATATTGTGAGTGTTGTTGCAGGAGGATGCTGATGAGATGGGTACTTGAACCCCTAGAAAGTTTTGATGACCTTTAAAGAAGTTGCTTCTTTATTGACTTACAGTGCAAGTCAACAGATTCATGCCTTGAAAAGTGTGAGGAGGGTGACAAACATTTCCAGTATCTATAACTTCATTGTTTGTTGTGATATTTGGTTGGTCCACTCCACTTACATAAAGGAAAGCAGCCTCAGCAGCAGCACTGACACATGTGTGAGGTATTTTTTTATTAAGCAATTCTATGCATAACCCACTAATAAATTAAATAACACATGTTCCTTTTCCATCAGCTTTTGGAAGTAAGAGTAGTGTTCAAGGTCTGAAAGGCCTGGAGAGAAATCAGAGCTCTGAGGGAAGGGGAAGGTCAGAGGTAAGCAGTGGAAATGGGGTGTATGCCTTCATTTTTGGCCAGGTAGTTGGGATAGAACAAGAAGATAGCACTAAGTGTACAGTCTACTCATGCTACTCAATGTACTTCTTTGCACAGATTTATTTCTTTTTTCAGTTGTTAGCTTCATTTTGGAAAGTGGCAGAGGATTTGGGATCTGTCCCATTTTGGTCAGCCAACTTGGCATAATGTAGAGGAGTCTAAATATAGCTGTAGGAGATGTTGCTCATTAGGCAACTCAAACCACTAGACAAGATAAAAATATGACAAATACTCTGTGGATTTAATTTCAGATTGAGCTAGTCTCCCTGTATAGAAACTCTGCTTCTGTGGTAGTTGCTTTTATTTACTTCCTACAACGCAACATTTGATTTTATCTTAGTGTTTTGTATGTGCTCAAGTATTAGGAAATTTTCCAAGTGTCATGGTAGTGCTTGGAAGTTTTTCATGTCCAGCATTTAAACATTTATTTGGCTCTTCAAATGATGCTGGTTTGTGGCTGATGCACATCAGTGGAGCTGTGCCAGCTTCCTCCAGCTGAGACTTTGGCCCTTCAGTGCTGGCCTTTTTGCAGTTCTCTTATCACGATGCTGTTTGAACCATCCAGACATACAGCACCAACTCTGTTAATGCAGAGAAACGGTACTGGGAAATACAGAAAAAGAAGTATAAAAACCTCCCTGATTTAATCCAAACCTTACAAAGGCGTTGTTTCTTTGGGCACTTTCTTTGAAAAGACTACCATTTCAAACAAAACAGAAGGAAATTAGTAGGAAGTGATTATGGAGACAGGAAATCTCAAAGCCATGAAACTGTAAATAAAGTGTTATTTGTACTACTGTACTTGGTGCCCTGCTTTGCATTCCCAGCACGAAATGTTAGACAAGGCTTTAGCACTAGAGCAGGGACCAAGTTATTTGGATGTTTAAAAAAAAGCCAACAAAATAAGTAAAAAATCCAACCACGTATTTCATATGATTAAAGGTAGAAAGTCTTTTGGACAGTTATTTGTATGGAATTCTTCTGGACAGATTTTTATCTGAAACTTGAAGCCCCCCAGCCAGTCTCCATCACAATTTGTTCCTCTCAGCAAAGGATGTGACTTGTTTAGACATCAAACACGTATCAAGTGGCTCAATGTTAGCATTCTGAAGCATCAGCTCTAAGGCAGGCGCCAGTGCTAACATCATTACACAACTCATGTGGCACTATGGTAATCCAGTTCAGCACTGCCTGCATTTATTGTTTATTTTTATCAGACCTATAAAAGCTCATTTTTTCCATCTGTCAGCATTATCTTACATGATCCATTAATACAGCTAGGAGGGATGCATTACACCATGCACTTGCATATCCGTTAATGAACCGCCTTATAGTAGTGGTTGTAGTAACAATAGTGAGTGAATGAACACAGATTTTAATTGCTTCCATAATGATGTGTTTGCTTTGGGAGTGGTTATTGTCATAGGAAAAGTTAACCAGCAAAATTCTCCCTGCATCTTTAGTTGTTTTTATATGTGCATCCAGAAAATATCCCTTTTCTCTCCTTTCTTTAACTGCCATTTGTTTTCTGTTGTAGTTTAAAAATTATTTGCTCAAAGGGATAATAAAGCAAAGCACTTGAGCAAGGGAGCACATAAAACTTCAGTGTGGTGTGAGGAAATGCTCTGAAGCACCTGAACTTTACAGGAGTGAAGATCATGTGTTTATATGTTGTGAGAGGCTTCTGAGTCCTGTGAACAGGAACTAGTGCCTGAAAGGCAGACAGTTGACAGAACAAAGCCTAAAGGCTTCTTGTTGCTTCCCATTCCTCTTCAAGCAGAAATAATTTCCCAAAATTGCCATAAGACTTTTGATTCTCCATGGTTTTTCACATCAAGAGAGTCTGGGGGTAAAATTTGTAACTTGATGTAGAAGGGACATCCATTTGGAGGAAGCTCCAAGGAGTCTGGTAGTGAGACCTTCAGTGTGCTTAGTCTGGCACATTCCCATATGACAAGGAAATTGAGAAGACACCAGCATTATGGTTATTGCTGGTAGAGAAAGCTCTGCAAGCTTTTATCGAGGGCAGAAAGATAAGAACTGGACAGAGCAGTCTAAAAGTCAGCTCATGTTAGAAGAGTTTAAATGCAGCTAGGTGGCTCACCCAACCAGTGTAACTGCTGGTACAATTTCAGTGGCTGTAGAGGCAGTTAAATGGATATTATGTCTCCTGAGAACATTTTGCACCTGATGTAGTCAGTCTTTCTTAAAATGTGGACACAAAGCAGGACAAATATGAGGTGGCTGAGCCCTACATGCAAGTCATCACCGTTCTGATGCCTTAAAATCAGCAAACACCTCCTTTGCAAAGGGAGTGGGAAAGGAGGAAAGGAAATGAGTGGAATGAAAATATTACACTTACTTCCCTGTGGTATAGTAACAGTGTGTTGCATAAGACAAAAAATATTTGTGGTGGTCTTCTTTACTGATTTAGAGGATGTTCTTAAATTGTTTTCAGTGCCTATTTGTGAACAGCAATGCCTAAATTACAGCTTTAATTATTCGTGGCCTCCTTCAGCTTTCCTGCCCTAAAGCATTTTTCCCCACCAATCTGGTGTCCTTGTCAACTTCTTTGGAGAAAGCATTAATATTTTGGGGGATTGTTTTGCTGGCTGTGCTAATCGGGTTTGTCTCTGCTTCCATCAGGGCTTTTTATCCAGTCTTTCCCCCTTCCCCCTGCCTCCCTCCCTCCCTCCCTTCCAAGCAAGGCAGCAATCTGTTCTTTTTAAACCCTTCATCATCTTTGCTCTCTCCATCTCAGTTTCCCCAGATTTTGGAGATTGTTGGCTATTATGTAACAGATGGCCTGACAGACCTCCGACTCTTTGCGGCGATGTTTGGCGCAGAAAATAGCAGCACTGGGGGAAGCATTCAGCAGCATGGACGCTCATGAATTTTAACTCCTCAGTGACAAAGGAATTCAAGGGGGTAAGAGCCAATCTATCAGTAGCCAAAGTAATTAGAAGACTTAGATGGCTCTCTAGTGCAGAGTATCCCTTCTCTGCTATGGGCTGTTAATAGTAGATTAGGATAGTCTACGTCCCATTGATCTCTAAACCATAACTATTCTTCAAAACAATGGGACAGCTTAATCCAGAAATTGAGACATTTGAGCAAGCATCAGTGAGGGCTGTTCTTTTTGGCTTGTAATGAAATGTACTTTGCAGCATCAAGAAGGGACAATGTATATTGAGCAGAGTTACACTTTGATTTTTGTTTCTATTACATTCCTGGTGAGCAGGGGAAATCACTTGCACTAAATTACCAATATTCTGTCTCTAGACATTTAACACTTGAGGAATTCATTTTCTTGCCCTCTTTACATCTTCTATTTTCTTTGGTTTTTTTGTCATTATTGCTTCTGTATGTAAGAGTATTAAAAGAGTTCTTGTTAGTGGCCAGAGTTTTGGCACCCTCATATAGCTTTTTGTCATTTCTAGGAAGTTTCTGAATATATCATTCCCTTTCCCAGAAGTCTAGTTGCTTGCCTTTCAGAAACATTTCTGTGTCTGACCAGTCAATGGAAGCTTTTTCTTAAAGTAGGGGAAATGGGGAGAATAGACAGTTCAGAAGAGCAAAGAGCATCTTTAAAGCAAATCTATCAGATATTTAAACCAGAGCTGGTTTATAGTACTTTTAAGATTAGGATAAATAAAAATAACTGGATTAAGTTACTTCAGAGATACAAGAGCAAAATTACTTTAGAAAAATAGAGATGAGGTCAAATGAGCCTCCATGGAACTGAAAATAAAGGTAGTCTATAGTGGCTATGATGTATCTCTGTCCCTCTGTGTAATCTGCGTATGGCTGAGGTAGGTGCTGTGTGTCTCCCACAACATGCTCCACTGGGGCATGTCCAGAGGTACAGTGTCCCCACGCTCTCAGTAGGGACTCCAGGACTTACTTTTACCCAGAAATGTTTGAATTACCTTGAATAACCTTACTATTTTCAGCACAGGAGAAAATCCAGGGGTGGTAAGCTGACAAATGTCTCTCATTTCCTCTCTTAAATGTGCTCTGACACCTCTACAGATGAGGAGTGGGCTTTCCTTAAGCTCCTGTAGTTTGGGAATACTTGTCTCATTGGAAGTCATAGTGGAAAAGTTTAATTCCAGCCTGCAAAGAGTAGTTACAGCATGTATCACTCAGCAAGATGTGTGCTCAGCCACAGTTTGCATTGGATCCTCATCCAGAGCTAGTCCACAGCCCCAAACACTGGTAAATGGTATAGACTACCTTGTAGGGACAAAATTCTCTTTGAAGGGCTTGATTACCCCTTTTCCACTGCCCCTACCTGTATGCAGATGCACATATGTGGATAAACCCCTCTTCCCTCAGCACATCTCCAGCCTTCAGTGCTGTAATACAGGGTGGCCAAAGAGACCTTCCACTGCACCTTTGGGACACAGAAAATCACTCCTCTCCATGCCAAATCTCTGTCCCTGTGCAAGTGCTGAGCTTCCCAAGGATGGTGTATGGAGAGAAGGATGCACAGAGAGGTCAGCCAGAGGCTCCAAACTCAGCAAGAGGTAATGATCTGCCTAAATTATATGAGCTCTAGTAATGTCATTTAGCAGCAATAAGTCTCTGTTTTAATTAGAGTGACACTGTCCCAAATGGCCATTTTAACAAGGTTTAGAGATTCTGGACACAGAGCTTTCCTGCTTTTGCAGGCCATAATAACTAGTTAGTTGTGCATAAGGTCAAACAACAATATCTGGTCAGCAAAGTCTTCATTTTACAAAACAGCTTAGAATGGGATGAGCATATTATATAATTGTTGTAAAACTGGCTTCTCCATCTCTGCCTGCTGTTAATCCAAGAGGCACAGCTAACTAATAATTTCCCTAAAAGGAGCATCAGCATCCAGTTTTGGGGAAGGAGAAACCTTGGTAAATGCTCCAGCTGGTTGGAGGTACCAAGCAGTGCCATGATCCCCACAGCTGCAAGCACAGGGGAACCTGGCTCTAGCAAGGGCAATGGTCCCTCCTGCTCATGGCTGAGCTCCCTCCTTCAGCAGCAGGGACCAGGATGGCTGTGATTTGGTGGCCTGGGATCCAGGGGGCCAGGAGCTCTGCATCCACCATGGGACAATGCTGAGCTCTCCCCTGGTGAGATCTCTTAGATGCGAAGTTTAGAGTAGTGGTACTTACTCCTTCTGGAAGGCATCAGATGAGAGCTGTACGGGATTTGAGAGGAAAAGCCATAAAATCTGACAGAGATAAGCTTATGAGTGAAACCTGCAGTGTTACTGCCCTTTATGTGTCCATTCTGCATCTCAGGTGAAATATTTGGCATCTTTGAATCATAACGAGAAAGAGCTAACTTCTGTCTCCAGCTTTTCTATGGAAGTATTTTTCACGCAATTTTGCACCTTTTTGTTGTTGAGGTTTTCTTTTCTTGCAGTAATTCCTCCAAAAATCTTTCCATGTAATGTTTAGGTAACTATGCCTTGAACTTTAATAGTTTGGGGAACTTTTCTTATTGCTAGTACTTGGCAGCTCACTGAGAAACACAGTAAGATAGAACTCTCCTACTGAAATCATATCAGACATCCCAGGATTTCTTCTGATAGTACCCATGCTATTCTGCTTTATTTTTGCTGGCCTGATTTTCTGCTGAAAAAAGTAAGGTTGCTACTAAAAATTAAGGTTATTCTCTCTTTTATTTTCTAATGTGAACTTCTCTACACAACTATGTAACAGCAACAACAACAATAATAATAATAATAATAATATTGAAAAATCTTTTAGCATTATTTATTGTTGACTTTGTCTTGCCTAGAAAAGCAAGTTTCTGAACTTTAGTCAAGCAAACAGATAGAGATAGCTGGCATCTAAAATCAATAAAAGACAAGTGGAGTGCAATTCATGGCTTCTTTGTAAGTCAAACGTTCCAGCCCCAAAATAAACATCTGTAAAATAAAAGGTCATTTTCCTTGGGCATCACATGTGAAAAATACCTGAGGGCAAATAAATGTGGGGATCACGTTCTTATCAACTCTTTCTGTTAATAATAGCCTGGTCACTGGGGACAGTCTGTTAGTGTTGGCCCACTGGGTCAGATAAACAATCCTGAGTCTCTGCCTCTCTTCCCCCGCTGTGACCTGGCCCATCTGCTTCTCTCTGGCCATATGGTACAGAACTATGTGGGACTGGAGACATTATAGTTTTATGCATCTCAATGCTCTTTGCTTTCATTGAAGTTTTGCTGACATGACATTCCTTTGAATATTCCTGGACAAAAGTGGGGTTTGTTTTGGTGTTGGTTTTCATCTCAGAGCATGAATGAACACCGAGGTTTAAATCAACAGATGAGATTTGTAACAGACACATCAGGTGGGTAGGAAGGCTGGCTTCATATTTCCTCCAGTTTACCTTTAATGAAATATTATTTTTCCTGATCTTAACAACTCAAAGAGAGTCCAGCACATGAAAAAGAGCACATTTTGCTTGTTTTTTGTCATAAATAAGCTCAGTCTAACAGACTGCTTGAGTGTCATGGAGGAAGCACAGTCTGACCTGAAAGCTGTAAGACTGCTTTAGAAAAAGTGAAGAAATTAAACCCACTAGGACAAACTGTGCATAGATCAGACATTCCTCTCCTTCTCCAAATGAGGCAAGGGGGTTTCTGAGATGCTGCAGTTCTCTGCCTTGCTGTTGTTGAGGTCTCAACCCCAAACACAGCTCATGGGGCCTGTCAGCCATGCTCTGGCAGTGCTGCCCCTCAGAGATCATCTGGCCAGCAGAACGTGGCCTCAGAGCCTCCCTGAAGGAGCCATCCCATTTTCCAATCAGTCCTTGTGTAGGGAGAACACACAGGTATATCCTCCACTGAGGGCACCTTGCAAATGTCCAATTAGGCCTAATGACAGCTCAGCCCAGGCATCAAAGGAGGGAGAGACAACAGCAAATGCACAGTACTCCTCAATGATCCCTTTACCAAGAGGAAGATGTAATTATTTTGTGGTTTTTGACATAATAAAGCCTATATGTGCATCCTGCACTCAGCATCCTAGGGTCCCTCTCTGCTGGGACCTGTGGACATTGCAGCCACCACATGCATGGCACAGGCCTGAATTAGAAAAGTAAAATGGGGATTGTTGTACAAATATTACTATAACAAGCTGATTTACAAATTCTCTGAGGTAAGTACTCAATAACACAGTTGTCTTTCAGTTTCTGTAAAACTCTAAATAGAAATAAACCCCCAAACAGTGAAGTCCATATTCATGTCACTCCCTGCCCTTCTGTTTCTCGAAGTGTCCCCTCATCTTTTCACCTGTAGTCCCATAGAATATGTCATGCTAAAGTCCAGAGAATTATAAAATCAGTGAGTGTCCTCAGAAGAATACAAGGTTTTAGGCTCTGTTTTCACTTTACCAATCAATTCTGTTAGTTCTAGGGAGGTGCCTAAAATTCATTCATTAAAAAAAATAAAAACATCATGACAGGCTCTAAAAATCTAGAGATTTAGTGTCTGAGGCTGTGTTTAATGCCTAGAAGTCAGAAATTAAAGAACAGATTTTCATGGAGCATCTGAAAATTCAGATGTGATTGAGAGTCTCAGTGCTGGAATTTGATGTAGATAGGCTGCCTTTCCTGCCAGACAAAGAGCTCGACCACCTGCTGCCTCTGTAAAATAGACCCCCAACCACATGATGTCAGAGTGAGTTTTGCCATGTCCTGGCCCAGCATTTAATGGATCAAAATGTGTAAGTCCATCACCCTCTGCTGCTGAGTCTGTATGTGCTGTAAGGATGCTAGCAGCACCGTGGAGGGAGAAACGGGAAATAAAGAGGGAGGAAGGCAGACAGCCTCATCCTCCTCTCCACTCGCCCTGTTCACCAGTGAAGCAAGACTCCCACTACCTGAAAAGCAATACTATTCTCTGCATTAATATCTTCCTGATTCCTCTGTGGCTGGGAAAATTTTACACGTAGAAATCAGGGTTTAGAACCTACTAAGCAGAATGTCATTTCACAAGTTGTTTTGCACCGCAGTAGTTATTGTAGAGCAATCCTTGCTGCCCTGCTGCTAAAGGGAAATCCATATTCCTCCCACAATCCCAGGTTTCACTCTCACTTACCTCTTTTCCCTTTGGAGAAACTAATACTCTGGCCTAGATTGCATGTTCTGGGGAAGGCTTTCACAGCCTGATTTGCAAAGGAAAAGAACAAAACCCCACCCCAAAAATCTCCCAAGACAAAAATTAACAGCAGGTAAGAATGTGGCACGTTTCTTGGGTGATATGATAGCATTTACCATGACATTGTTATTTCCTCTAAACAGGCTACTCCTTTCAGCAGAGGTGAGGAGGGAATAGATGAAAGAAAAAAAATGTTTACTTGGCAGCTGCATCCAGTGCTGTCTCAGAAATCCTCTGGACCAGGGACTTCTTGTATTCGGGGCTATGTGGAGGTGTTTTAAGATTCCCAGAATACACAGATGTTATATTGTATGCATCCTATCACAGAATTCCATAAGAAATATGAATAATTGCTAAAGTGAGTTCCTCAACAACGTGCAACAATCTTGTCATAGCCATGATCTACCTCCCTCTCTACAGCATCTTTGTTAAAATGTGCAAATAGAGTTACAAAAAGTTTCAGAATAATGTGCTATTAAGAGTTTATGTAGTCTTATGTTTCAATCAAGAAACGTCTTCTTAGTTTGCAGTATGATGCGTACCTGTCGTCCTTCATAACCTATTGTGGAACTAAAGTGGCTATTGCAGTATACTTTTCACGATTTAAGAAGACATTCTAACAAAACCCACAATGCCAAATAAAAGTGCAAATGCCAAATACTGATCTATTCCCAAAAATTATTCTAATCCCAAATGCACATTGCTTGTCTCACCACTTCACTCCCTGGTGGGAGAACTTTCACAAGTGCCCTGGGCCTGTAAGCCTTTAGGAGCCATACTGTGTATTTTTGAACAGTTAATACTTTAATATATCCTATACTGTGTATAGCCTATAACAACCTTCAGTAACAGAATTTCTTGTAGGAAATCAGACTCATGCTAATCCAGTATCCTGATGCAAAGAAGGACCATATACGTCGTTCCACTGAATGATGCAGGCAGCCCAGGAGCTGCTGATTAGGATATAATGTGCTCTTGGGGAAAGCTCTTCCCAAATCCATGGAAGGGATGATGCCCTCAAGCCAGAGCTCATGTCTCATTGTGACTGTTTGCTTCTAATGCTCGATAGTTTGATTCTGTGTTCTCTTCCCAAATTAGTATTGAGTGACCAATCAAACAAACCAGAGGTTTGAACAAGATTGGAGTGAAGTTGGATTAATAGATCATGTTAAGTACTGGGGAGAGAGGCTGATGAAGGAGCACAGAAAGTGGGTGAGTGGTGGCTTCCTTGTGGACTCATTTACAAACATCTTAATAGAAGAGTGATTCTTTTTACTGTTCTCTTTTTCATTTTCTAATGTGAACTTCTCTATACAAAATCTACTCTTAACACAGGTTTATTTTCATCCTTAGATATAAAAATCTCTATTACTGCCTCAACCCCCAGTCAGGATTTCTTATGGCTTGTCAACATAGGAATGAAACCAAAATCGCTTTGACACACATCATGTACAGTACAAAGACTGAGATGGGCTCCGAGCTTGAACTTGTGCTAAGCTGAGTAATACTAGACTGTTATCTTGTCATTAAGAATTGCTTTGAGTCCCTATCTGTCCAGCAACTCTAATTAATGATCATTTAACTGTACTGTCAGCCCCGTTTAAATCTGAGTGTTGCCAGTTGCTTCCTTCATGCGGGCAGCCAATAGGTGCTGGGGGAGTCGCTCATGCATGGCATTGTCCCAGTGGCGCTGGGCCTATAGCATCCCAGTTTAATAGGGCATTCAGGGCTCATTAGAGAGGAAACACATCAGGAGTGACCGCTCCACTGCCACACGTTGCAGCTAATAGCCTCGCCGAACAGAATCGTTTCTGTTTCTGCTCACTTGTTTTTGAATCCTTTCAATGTCAACAAGTGGTCATGTCGGCAGGAGCCTGCCATTCTCCCCAACAGTTTTATCCGTTGCTCTCCTGAGCCAGACTTGTGTCCTCCTCCATTGTTCCAGCCACAATGGAGCCTGAGCAATCACAAAGGCTTCACAGCCATTCATCATCAGCTCACGAATTCTGGGGTTGAGATTACCCGCCAAACTTTTGGGCCATCGTTTTGGCATGATGTGTGAATGCCCATGAAGTACAAATAGTTTCTGAAGTTTACACTTTTGTTGCAAATGCATAGAATGTTGGTGGGGGGCTGAGACGAGGGGACTAGATGGAGGGAAAGAAGAGGAAATAAAATCCAACGTTGCTCTGGCTAAAAATAGACAAGATCCTGTAGAGGGAAGATAAGAGACAATGAGATTTCTGCTGGAACGAGAGGTGTAGAAAGGAGCAACCAGGGAAATGAAGGTGTGTCCAAAAATGTATGATCACCCTTTTGGCTCACAGATTTGGAAACAATCCCTTGGCTTTGGCAAGGAGGCACAGGCAGCTCTTGCATTGCTGAGATCCGGGAAATATGGGGAGAGGATGCCCCTGGGTGAGCTCCTCTCCTTCCATTCATGCCAATAACCAGCATTTTTCCTGGTTCCTGGAAACACAACTGGCAAAACGTTTCCTGGAAGCACACACCTGATGCTTGGTATTTGTATTAGGTTAGCATTTAGACCTTGTTGTGCTGAATGGAGAATGAATGGATGTTTCACACCTGTAAACATGAGATTTGAAAATGTAATTGCTTTACCAGCATCATAATGCTAAAGTCAGAGAGGAGAATCAAAGCTATACCATGTGTGTGTGTGTTTGTCAGTTTATTTTATGTGTTACATCCATGGTGTTGTGTTCTTCTCTACATCACAAGTGCTGGGCTGAATCCCACCTGCTTGGCTGCTAGGCAAATCAGACATTAATTTATATAATACTGACTGCTGCCCAGGCATACTGCCTGCACCCCAAGCATCCTCCAGATGATGCACTGGGGATGATGCAGAAGGAGTGCAGTGTCCATGGTGTTTAACAATGCCTTTGGACGTTGGCTAGCCACAGGGGACAGAGCTTGCTGCACCCTTCCACCTCTTCCTTACCATGCTCTCTTTTAGGCAGTTCCCATTGTGCTGATTTTTCCTGAGTCAGGACTAATGGCTACATTCCAGTCAAGAGAATTTGATTTGGAAATTTTTGACATCATTTGGAAATCCTTGTGAGTACCCTACAGTCTTTTCCTCATTTTAACATGCCAGGAAGTTACAACGAAATTCAAAACTGTTCACAAGAAAAGTGAAGGTGATTTATTTTTGTCTGTCACTGAAAAATTAAGTTTTTCATAAACCACAATCATAGCCAAAGATGCTTCTCAGTGCAAGCACTGAGAAATTGTCTCCTATTCCATTTTGCACTGTATATCAACTAGAGACTTCTCTTTTTACCTACTGCAATAATCAGAATGGGAAAAAAATTGACTGCCTTTATCCTTTTTTCATAACAGGTCAGTATCCACTTTATGACCCAGATTATTATTATATAAGTACCAAGAAGCATTGCATGTGTTTCAAACACATTTCCTGACAAAAGTTTTGGGTGTAAAGCTGAAGTGGTCTCCGACATCAAAGGTAATGAAAAACACTATGGGCATTTTTAGGCCATGTTTTATGTGATTATTGTCATTCAAAAACAGTTGCAAACCACTGATTGTGTAAGTATTTGTGTTTCCTGTTGTCACATTAAGATCTGCAGTTACAAAGGAGTGGCTTTGGAAAGTGGGTTGTCTATGAGATTCACAGTCATCTATTGGAGAGTTGCACCCAACCAATACTGCAGCAGAGCAGGGGATTCTTCTTGTCTTGCAGAATTTTGCATGCTGCTGATGGGCACAGGGATCACTGATTGTCTTGTCTTTCAGACAAGATAAGCAGGAGAATATTACAACAAGGAATCTCAGCAGATTTAGATGTAATCTAAGTGTGTTCCAGACATCAGGACATTAATGGGCATACTCATGTCAGCACAACATCTTTAGGGATCCTCAGAAATACTAGAACAGGGACCCCACCTGTCCATGAGGTTAGGCAGCAGCTTTGCAGAATTTATGCATAGATGTGTGTAGTGGTGCAATGGAGTAAAACCCTGACTGTGGTAAACCAGAGGGGGTTTTGGCCTCAGTGTGTTTTCAGGTACTTGTCCCAGTCAATCCTACCAGACTCATAATGGTATGCATCTATTCAAGCTTTTCAAAGACAGAATTTTTCTTTTTTCCTTTCTTTCTTTTTTTTTTTTTTTTTATTTTCCCTCTCTAAAGCTGCTTAGGAAAGAGGTAACTGCTCCTTTTCACAGTCAAAGCAGGATATTCTGAACAGAATGTTAACTAGACTTGGGGCCAGACTGAAGAAGGGTTTGAGCAGTTTTCAGATCTGGGTTTTTGTCTTCAGGATCATACGTAATAATATAGAAGGGAAAGGGTATCTGGAAAATTTGTAGATATCATACTTTGAAGTTTCTTTAGTTATCCTAAGAGTTGGAAGTTTTCTCTAAGAGAAAGGAAATCATTCTGTGTAAAATTTTCTTTTTTTTCTTTTTTTCAGTTGTTCTGTTGCTGTTGAATTTTGCAGCAATTTTATGAGATTGTTGATTAGTTGAATGGACTTGAAGGCTTTGGAATTGAAAATGTTTCAGGCTGGGTAGGTAAAGCATTCTGGTGCTCTTTACAAAGCTCTTCTCTGCCATGCATGTAGCCCTCTACTGCTAGATACCAGACCTCTCAAGTCCTAGTCCTGCAAACACTTAACTGAATGCATCTGCCTAAACATAAACTAGTCCTTTGCTTAAAAATCTGCATGTTTTGATGAGGTTTTGTTATTCTGAAAGAGAAATTCAGTGAAATTTATGTGAATGCCTAAATTTGTAGATTTGGAGAATGCATATGGACAGAGCAGTAAACTGAAATATATGCCTGCCTCAAAAAATGGAGGTTTCTCACTTAAAAATGCCTTTATTCATAGATTCTAAAATCACATCTAAACACATACTGTTTCACTGCATAGAGAGATGATGATTGGAAGTTGGTTTTTTTAAGTATAATTTCAAATGAAAGTAGGAGGCAAATATTCTGAACTATACTGAGCACCTGACTAGGGGCAAGCTTTGTTCCTGAGACCAACCACATCAGTGAACGATATTGATTTCTTGTACCAGATCCCACACTGGTATTTCAAAATGCCACATCTGAACTGTGGCTTCTTATCATCAGCATTTCTTATCATCAGCATTTCTTATCACATTTTTCAGTGGTGAGTAAGAAAATTGAGCACCTGATATGTGACATAGGTAAGTAAGAACCCAAGTCTGGTGTTGCTCAGTCTTACTTTGCATTCTGCATTTCCCTGCAACTGTTGTTTTTTAGGCCAAAAAGTTATATCTAGCTTGAGTCAAATCTCCCTTAGCTCTGTATTGATGCAGAAGTTCATGATATGTTCTTTTGTTTCTTTGCTTCATATCTGAAACTTCTGGGTTCAGATAGTAATATTTATGCAGGGGAGTAACCTTAGATATAACAATAGCACAAGATAGCTTAAGGGAGAGGGGAAGCTTAGGCTTCAGTAACAGCCCCAGGGAACTGATGAAAGGGTTAATATAACGATCAAGCATTAGGCAATCCACTTTTCACTGCTGCCTGCTCCTCTGAACATGGGGGATTGCTGTTGATTCAGAGTTCTACGGCTTCAAAAGTGAAAATCCTTTCCCCCTTTCTATGGATCTGATTTTTGTGACTTGAGAGTAGTTCGGATTATCTGGTGAAAATCCAAGTGAGCAAAACCAAACCCTAAGTTCTAGTGCAAACTTTGTGCTTTAGTTGTTAGTTTCTCTTTTTTCTTTCTTTTTCTTAGGGCAAGTAACTTAAAGAATAGCCTTTCCTTGTTGATTGCTCTACCATTCATCGGACAGCATATGGTTTTTGTCTTGGGAATCATCCAACATGTCACAAAGGCAGTGATACTGGACAGTTACTAGGCAGCTTTTGTATACTTTGGGGATAGGGGAAGATGGTATTTTAATAGATTTCCTTGGGGATCTCTTAGAAGGCTAATTTAATTGTTGAAATCAAATTTTGGGCTCCTGTCACAAATCATTACTTTATCTTTCATCCATCTATTCCCTTGTTGTTCAAACTAATAAAACATGCACACTGCTCTCCATTCATGTGACCCCCTTCATACGTTTTTAACTGGTAACCCTGGCTAATAATGGGTAGGTGGTCTGTTCCTGGGGGAGAATTTTTTGGAAGGAATGGATAGTTTCTCTAGCTACCACATCAACAAGGGTGGCAACTCTCATTCACTTAAGATTCAAAGCTACAGAACCACATGAGTGTTGGTGAAATTCAAACATAAAATGCCTCAAAGAGGAGGATGCAATCTGGGGCACCCCCTCAAATATTTGCATTCTGGATTCTGGCAGGCAGATTCTGGGCAACTGAGTCATTGGTGAAGGGATCTCGAGACCCTTCTTGGTGAAACCATTTGTCACCATTGCTATGGTAGCATTTAATCACTTCCAGCTTTCACTCAATAATGCTCTCAGAAGACAGATTGGTGAATATTCCTGCAGCTGTTTGATTGAAGCCTCTAAGATGAGGTGCATTAAGATGGTGGGAAGCAGCCTGTGGTCTCACTGCTCCAGCTGCTCCTCACCTGATCCAAGCAATGTGTCACCTGCAGAAACATATTCAGGCAGCACCTGCATCTATCCTGTCCCTGCTCTCCATTCTCCATAGTATTTCTCATTCCTTCAAGAACTTGCAGCTCCCTGCTAACACTTTGAGTGCTGCAGCTCTCCTGAGAATGCAAAAGTGGGGATCTTCATTCCAGCAATTTAGACAGCAAGGAGACAGGGATGAGGGATGAGGAGCTCGGAGCTGGCAGAGGCCTGTTAAGGCAAGAAAAAGCAGAGTTGGAGCAACATACCCTATGAGGTTGTTGGTGTAGTCTTGGGACATCCTTAACCTTTTGCTAACGCTCATCTGACCTTCAAACTTCTTAAATGTGATGCTTCAGCCTTCTGGTCATCCCTTGCATTTAGAAGTGGAGAATGGAAATGGTGCTTATTTCTCACTGTTCAAACACATTGCTCAAATGTCTCTGATTGTGTGAGTGATTGGGTTAAGTGATTGTGATTATTTATAGACAGGATTTCTGAGTAAGGCCCAGCTCTACTTGCATGGAGATAAGTGGGGTTTTAAAGAAAGGAATCACTGCATCATTCCAAAGTTCTCTTTAAGGCCCAGTGTTCCCTTTGCAGGCAGTGAACAAGCAGCATCCGTCCCTACTGTTAAGTATTTACCATGCAGAAAAACAGAAAACAGAATATTGAGGAGCATCAGATTCAAAAATAAAAATGTGTGTATGTTCAGACCAAGGAGGTAATAGGCAGCAGCTGCGTGCTGTTTGCTCACTCATTTATTTGCTGCAATTCTATGGTTACTTCTTGTTTTTCACAACAACATCCTTCTAATTCTGTTCCCTTTCTTCTTAAAAATATTCATTTGCCTTTTTGAACACAGAAAAATTGAATTTAGAAACACAATGAATCACTTAAATAACATTTAGATAGAACCCTTATCATCCTAGAATGGGAATCCTTGCAAGTTTATATGTGGGCTTCTAAAATAAAGAGATTTTTTCCTAGTTAATTTTGTGAAAACAAGGACAAATCTAGTGCTTTATGCACTCAGGAGCTGATGCCTGCTAATTGCAGTTCTTACACATTTCTTTATTCCCAGTGCTAAGAAAACCCTAGCTTTTTTTTTTTTTTTTTCTCATGTTTCATCAAAAATGTTTTTCTGGAACAAACCAAAACAAACAAAACCCAACCGGTCTTTTGTTGGTTGCTCCACTTCCCAAAAGGGTCCAGGGCACTCAGTGACACAGCATCTGTCTTAGATGCTATTGAAGGCATTCAGCCTCTAAATGCTCTTCCACTGACATTCTTTTATGCTGTGGTATTTGAAAAACTCATACAACAGGGCTCGACGAAAGGAAAAAGGCATCTTTTGAATAGGGTGGAAAATATTTAATCTTCTCTCTACCTGATTTATCTCTTAAATTCTCAGGAACTTGTCTGGAAAAGCCAAGTATCCATATATCCTTATTAAAATTAATGTTGTTTTTGCTATTAAAAACAGGTTATTGGAATAACCCCTGTACGATTTTAAATTTAAAGCTGAGGTCTTCAAGCCCAAGTGTCCTTTCACTAAATGTGTTCAGGATTAGACCCTAGATTTGTGCTGCTTATTTTGAATTCTGTGTTCACTACTTTTAAAAGAGAAAATGAATTAATACAATTTCTTCCTTAGCAAAGCCTGTGAACGAATGCTGGTCTTTTCAGCACTGTCCCTTTAAACCATGCAAGGTGTTTATTTTGTGTATGAAGAAAGACTTTACTGCTCTGGCTAACATAATCCTGACTGTGTGCAGAAATGGGCTGGGTGTGTGTGTGCGTGGAAAGAGGAAGGCCAATTGTTCTTTTTGTTTATAAAAACCTTTTTGTAAAGAGATTTTACTGTAGCCCTCTGTATTCTCCTTCATCACAGAGAAATCCAGTGAAATTGTATCTATTTCCTCAGACTGCTGTCCTAGATACCTTAACACCACACAGATAGTAGATGTGCTAAATGAGAGGGGATTTTTCTTTTTTTTTATCACCTCTGTGGAAGTGTTTGTTCTTGCATCTTTTATTTTACTTCATAAAAAGGGAGAAAAAAACCAACATAAAGAAAGAAAGAAAAAGAAAAACTTCACAGAACAGTAAACCTGAGACACGGATTCGAATGCCAGACAGTTGAATGAACAGGATAATCGGGGTATTTTTTTTGACAGGTGCGACAGCCTGCCTATGACTGGCATTATAATCATTACCATTTTAATAAGGCTCTAATAGGGGGGCCGATAATTCAATGGGGTGTGAGGATCCTAATTCAACTCCCAATCCCACATGAATGTGCTAGAATTTGTGGGCTTTGTTTTCCTCTTTTGTACCCCTGAATGCAAATAATTACTGGCTATAGATTCAAAAATTCTTAGAACTGGAAGCTAAATTAGCTCTCCTAATACTGCACAAGAATGTCAATACTCAGGGGGGAAAAAAAGGAAGTAAGTGGTTTTTGGTTGTTTTTTTGTATTACACTTGTGGTACTGCAAAGGTTCTTTAGCTTAAGTGGTTTGGTTGGCAGTGTGAATAATACCAGCACTGTTTGTAAAGGACGTGCAGCTCTCTTTTCCCCTGCTCTCCCCAAAAGGAAAAGTAAATATATTTGTCTGAAAATCATTTCTGGAAAATCATATGCTGCTTTCTACCTGCCTTTTTTGTTGATGTTGCCTCGCTCTGCTCCAGATGTGTCTGTCCTCTCTGTATTGTTTCAGCAGGGGCAAGTGGCATGGTCAGAATCTCTGGCTGTGCTTTCACAGCAGCCCTGTGGGCAGTAAAGCAGTCAGTTTATCCCATTCAGAGGATCCCACAACACAATTTCAAATCCCAAACCACACTGTGGTTTGAGGCTGAGTGCTGAAGGTAGCCTCTGGATGCAGGAGCTGCTCAACATTTAAGAGTGTTTCCAAATGTAAGAGAGTGCACCCATCTCTGCTTAGGACACCACTTACATTTGTTTAAGAGAATTTGAGTAGATATTTTAAAACCCAGGAGTTTAGGGGTCAGCAGCTCTCCTTCCTTGCTCTTACCAACTCCTACCATGTGTCTGACAGAGGATACAGGACCAGGTTAGGAGGAATAGACTCCTCTCTCTGTTAACAACCAGAACAAAAAACCTTTTATTTTTTTGTCCCTGCTGACCTATGCAATGAATTTCTCTATTCATTTGTGATCAATAATATATAGAATTATTTCTGTCTAATGACCAACAGTGCTACATAGGACAAGTCTTTGAAAAACTGAGAGGGATATTTCCATATAACCCCTTGCAGCTGGAATCAGCTTCTCCCACCCCCTATTTCTGATCCTAAATTAGCTGTGGAGTCTTGCCATGCTTTCAGTCCTCTTTCTCTTTCTGCACATGCATTGCCTGATGTGTAAGGAATATGACCAGCACTTGGTGTATAAGGGAGTAAAAGATAAACAAAGGCCCTTCATGTCATGTAAGAGTGGGAAATAACTGAGGTGGACAAACCGATCTGTGAAAACCAGCCTGAACCTTTGCCCCAAACTGAAATGCAGAGTTTTGGAGCTTGGCCAGAATCTGGTTAATATTTCTCCCTCTCTGTCTTTTAATGGTATTTATGGTTTTGCAGCACTTCCTGGTTTCATCTGGGTCCAAAAGCAGGAGACTGAAATATCATTGAAGAGGCCATTCACAGTGTTTCCAGCTGGCTAGGACCATGGAATGAAAGATCTCTCACAATCAGGTCTGTTCTAGAAGGGCTTCTTCCCAATTTCTATCCTGATGAGGTTCTGATGAATAGCCAAACTGTTAGAAAATGATCCTAATTAAATTGAAACTTTAAAAATATGCCCATCCACAAAATAACTGACATCCTTCACATGATGAACCTGTGTACAGAAAATTACCTCATTAGGTTTCTTTTTTGCCTTTTTGTGCAGAAGATGTTATTTTTTTCTTGACATTGGACGGCTCCTCATGGACTTGATATGTATAGAGGCTATTTGTGCTCTCTTTGTGATAATGTTCTTTATGGATTTCAAGTTTCCATGGACACTAAGATGCAAACCCAGACAGTTTCTGTTTTGATTCAGACATTGAAACAACTTCTCAATCCTGTGGTTTCTTTGAGCAGAAAATGACAGGATTTGGAAATGATCACTGCCCTTCTGCAAGTGTTAAAAAGAATATATGGAGGTCTGTTCCCCATTGCACATGGTTTAATTTAGGCTGGATGTTGTTAGAGAGCAAATGCTGGGACAGGCTGTGAGGAGCAAAACCTATAGATGGAGAGGATAATCTTTCTCTGTTTTAGCTTACCTATTGTTGCCATTGTGGCTAATTATTGTTTCTGTGTGACAATTTTCCTAGTTTTGCTAAAAAGGTTGTTGAGAAATTTGTGAAGAAGCAACTGATGATGTTCCTCTTATCCTCTGTCCTTATTCAGTTCTCTGGGGGCAAGGTGAAATCCAGTAGTTTGGGGACAACCTTGAGAGTACCCAAAGCTCTCCCTGCTGACTGGACCACTTGACTTTCTTTAGGCACTGATCCATAATTTTATTCTTCTCTCTTTGACATCACAGGAGGCTGTGCTAGACTGGCTTCTGTCTGGCAAGCACTGTCCTTGGGGCCTCCCTCTGACTGAGCAAAGGTTCCAGAAAAAAAAATCACAATTATTTTAAAGATCCATGGTGGATGTGTACTTACCTGCTAGTCCTTTTATCTATCAAATTTGCTGCTGTTATCATCACTGTGTCATCACCATGTCCAGAGGTGGGCCCAGAGGTGAGCATGGCTCTGGAGCAACTGTGCTGCCCCAAACAGCTCAGCAGTCTGAGAAAAATACAGCATGCCTGAGGAGCATAAGGGAACCACATTTTTCTATCCTGTGGTGGAGAAAAACTGTTTCTAAACTTAGATTATTTGTTTAGGCTACCAAAAAGAGAGTACAGGTTAATTTATCTTGTTTTATAGTTCTCCACGCGCTCCCTGTTGCCTATTTTGAGTGAGGTTTCCTCATGGGTGATGTTTCAGCTGTTGCACCTACATAAGGCATTCAGGGAAATGTTCCTGTGGGTTTAACAGGAATGGCTATCAGTTTGAAATCCATGGAGACACCTGAGCCACCAGGACTCTTTCCACTTGATTCCAGCCCAAATGAGTCCAAACCTGCTAAGAAACACACACACACACACAAAAAAAAAAAAAAAAAAAAAAAAAAAAAAAAAAAAAAAGCAAAGCTTTGCCTTCCCTATTGAAGGACAAAGCAGGAGGGAAAAAGGCATGTGAGGATGCTGAAATCCCTTGCCCTAATAGGAAGTAGGGAAGTAGGCAAGATTTTATTGTGTTGTTGAGCTTTTCATTGGGTAACAAACTTTCTTGCAGGTGGAAGATAAGGTAGTTAAAGTTGTCCCAAAAAAACCAAAAGAAAGCAAACACCATCAAGTTCATAATTTTTAGTGATGTTACTCCAAAGAGTTATGATGCAGCAGCCAAAGGAATAATTTCTGCATATGCCTGGTTCCAGCATTTCACTTCCCTCTGCTGTAGCTTGCCCTTGTCAAAGCAAAATCTGATACTGAACTGTCCCTCAGCAGATCTGTTCAGGGTTGATGAAGTGTTTTGGAGAAAAGGCTGCTGCTAAAAATGCTGCTGCAAAAGTTTTGACCACTAGCACTCACTTTGATGTATCAAAAGTAACCATTTTTCCCTAAAGTGCTGAAAGTTCATTGTGCAAATAATTTAGATTAACATTAAGTACAGGAGGTTTTAGAAATCATTCACCTTGAAGACTGGCAAAACTGGCATATTCACAGCAGAAGTGAAAGACATGTTTTATCTGTGTTGTCCTTTGTAATTATGCTGCTGAATAACAGGAGTATTATCACACCAGGGTTAGTGCCAGAGGATTACCCAAAGTTTTTCAAATGGGATGGTAAAGTGGTGCAAACAGGTGCATAGACAAAGAGCAAAAAGAGGGGAGGAAAGTGAGAGAAAGAAAGCTGAAGCCTCCTAGTTTCAGCCACATAGCAAAATTAATGGTTTCTCTAAGTGAATAGCATAGCTAGATTACTATTGAGCCTGTAAAATTAGAGAAATGGGTCAGATTCTTCATTTCACTTCTGTTTTAACTTAAGCAAAGGAGCTCACTTTAATTGTGCTTTACCTAAAAAGAAATCTTTTCATTGCAATAATTTTGCAGTGGATAAAGTGACTCATAAGAAGAATATGGACTCTGAAATTTTCTTCCCAAGAACTCCCTTTGCAAACTGGGATTGCTTTTTGAGCAGTCCACATGTGTATATCCAGAGAGAGGAAGGCATTTCTAAATGAAGTTAAAATATCTTTACAAGCAAAACAGTCAACATAAGTACCTGCTCATTATATTTTGTTTGGTGTCACTTTTTGATAAATATTTGTGTGTTGATTTATTCGTGTATATTAGAGCAAAATGGATATTTCTTAACCTCTTCAGAAAATAATGATGTGTGTTTGCACAGTTCCTTTGCAAGACTGAACTTGCAGAAAGTTTTTGGTGCCAGTTTTGAGTATGAAATGTATCAAGAGATGCATTTCAGTATTTACTGTTAATTACCACAAACAAAGCTGGTAAGGTTTTGGATATGGATGTCTGAAATATTCTGGGGAAGGAGAGAACAGGACATTTGGGAATTTTGCCCTCTTTCTTGAATGGTAGCTTTGGGAACATTTTGTGGTGGAAGGAAGCAATACTTGAGGAATTTGGGTCACTGGGGAAAGTAGCCCATCTCAGATTTCTGTTACCTCTGTCTGCTGGCTGTCACTGAGAACAGGGGAATATTTTAGCTTACTGATTGCCCTGCTTTTGAGGTAAACCTCCAGGTAACTATAGGCTGGTAACTACCCCTTTGATCCCCACAAAGATCTGCAAGTGTAGTAGAGGGGTAGGTCTGAGATGACATATTGATGTTCCTCCTGACTAATGCATACAGTGGGATTTCTATGATTCTGAGCAAGATGTTGAAGGCATCTATGGCTTTGTTTTGTAATTAGAACATGAAAGGAGCTCTCCTGAGAATATTTGCTGTAAAGAATTATCAGTATAAATATCTGTAATTGCTGCTCCCTGAATCATGTGGTGGGGGCAAATCACAAGCCTCACAGCTATGCAAATAAACAGCAGCCTCACGATGCCCTGTCCCCTCTGTGTTCCTGTCGGCTCTGTTCTTGTGCATCACTAAAGGGCATTGAAATTGCACAAGTCAGCCCTCTCAGCGGGCTGGGTGCCCCGCTGGCTCACAAGAAAAGGGCCAGCAGGGAGTTTAGGGGCAACAGAGTACACATGTATGTGCTCACTCCCCATGCACGCCCTGCCTGTCAGCCCAGCAAGACCCATCACCCTCGCGATTGTCGTTTTGATCCCACTCCTGCAGCTGACATGCTCCCAGCCCTCCAGCCAGGGCCATGCAGGACTGGCACTTTCCTGTCCCAGAAAGATAACAGCAGACTTTGTGGTCTTTCAGATTCAGTTTCTATCTGAAGTTAAAATAATGGTGTTGTCTTGGTGACGGTAACTAAACATCGTTATCTTACTTTGTCTGTGTCATATCATAGCCAAGAGAGGGGACATCTGAGATCATGCCTAGGTTTACAGGCACTCACAAATCAGAAATTCATTCCCTTTGAGTTACTTTTTCATTTCTGTGCATGCATGTGCAAAACCAGCACTTTTTTATGTTATGGAACAACTTTACTGGAACAAAATATTTTGGCATTATCAAAACGATTTTTTTTCCCCGGCTCTTAGTAAAACAAAAAAAATCAGTAAACTCAGTTTTGTTGACAGGGTGTGTATTGCCTAATAAGAAAGTATTTAATTTGAAAATGCAGAGTAAGTCTAGTTACATGGTTCTCAGGACAGTTTCTAGTGGGTGAATATTTCATGATCCTGAAGGTCAAGCTCTGCATGAAAATTTGTGCCTCCTGTGTGATAATGCAGCAGCTGGGATCAGCAGCAGTGTACAAGACTAGACATTCTTGCAATAGACATGGCTGACAGCAAATCTTGCCAAGCAAAGTATTTCTGCCTTGCTGGTTTTCTTGAAGTTTGATCCATGGATATGGAGATGGTGAGGTTCTTTTGTATTCCTCCTTTTTAGCCCCTCTTCCTAGGAAGCAATGTGTGATTAAGCTGGCTCCAGGTCTCAATTCTTTGAACTTGTCTGCTTGGCTAGAAGAGAAACAGACAGATGAATCTTTCTTATTGGAATAAAGCCTGAAACCTAATCTCAGGTGTACTATTACCAGCAGAGGATCTAAGGAGAGGTGAGGAAAATGCAGATGCAAGTCTCCTGCTGGCCTGCTGGGACAGCACCAGGTTCTTTTGACCTCTTTTGTGGCATCAGGTCTTTCAAGAATGTTGCACAAAGAAGGATGAGAGCAAAATGGAGTTTGTTGTCAGCCTGAGTGTTTTCTGCAATAGCTTCAGAAGTCACTATTTCGTCTCATTTCATATAAGCCAGACTGCTAGGGGACACTAATCAGTGGTTCTCCATGGATGATTCCAGTTTTCCATGAGCAATGGGGTCTGGCCACAGAACTTGCCTAGATTTTGGATTAGTGTGTTCATAGGACTCATCAAACAAAACTAGGAGAGTAAAGACTCTGTAGAAAAGATTTCCAGAGGCAACCCCCCTCACTACTATTAAACATTTAAGTTGCAATTGAAGTTCAGACATTGACTACAAAATGACCCATTTAGAGCCTGGAGAATTTTTCTTAAATAAATGAAGATGACTTAATCAAGTGGGCTGGGATGTACCCCTTGCACAGCTAGTAAAAAATTCAGGTAAATTCTGCTTTATAAAAGAACTGTATGACAGGAATAAGTAGGGGGTACAGAGCACAGCACTTGTCACAGCAGTGAGAAAAAATTGTGTCCAGAAGTAACATGAGAGCCCAGAAAATCTTGCTAATGGAGATATGGATCACTGCAAAAGGGAAACAGTGGCTTATTTTCCAGTTGTAAGGGAATAAACAGGATGAGAAAAGTGCTGGGTGTCAGGCTGACTTGTGTGGCGCCAGAACTCAGTCTGACTCCTTCAGGTGCTCCAGCCCCTGGAAGCGATGGAGGTGTTGTTGTGTAACATTGCTGGGACAGAGCAAAGCCCCTGGCTCTCATTTCTGTGCTCTGCTCAGAACCACAGCCTGCTCTTTGATCTCTGTGTACAGGGAATAAGCTGCAAACCCACAGGGATCTGGTTTTCAAGCAAAACTCTCATCCTTCTGTAGCAAGGGAAGAAGGTTACAGAGGAGGCACGCTGACTTGAGCTTTGGTTTTTTTGGATTCTTTTGTTTGTTTGTTGGTTTGGGGTTTTTTAATACCTGCTCATTACTGGACAGTTTTCTGGTTCCTTCTTCCTAACATTTCTTGCCAATGTATTTTTTTTTGAAAGGGACAAAATCTAGAAAAACTAATATTCCCACCATGGACACCTTTACCTCTCACAGCTGGCTGGAGCAGAGTTCAACACATCTGTGAGGACACCCAAGAGAGAGGAGATTTGTACAAGAATTTTGAGATTTCCAAAAGAGCTCAATAGGTACAATTTTTCTTTGTCTGTGTATTTTATTTACATGAATTTATTGAAATGTCCCAGGCTCTGGGGAAAAAAGGTATTTTCTGCCACTATCAGATATATATTCAAACAAACAAACAAAATGCTATTGTAGAGGAGGATGATAATGCCAGGAACTGACATCTTCCTTCTACTCCATTTATCTCAGCAATGCACTCTTAGTCTGGAAACTGTGATATTGAGTATTGTCAGGTTTGGTTTCCACTAATTAATGAAAAACAAGCTGCAAGCACAAAGGATTAATTTGGCCTATTCAATCTGATCACAAACATTTTGAGAATGTTTAGCTTTTTTGAATGGTGTGAGGTAAACCAAGAGAAGAAACATCTTTTTTTCAGCTAGTCAGCCAGAAAAAAAAATCCACATAGATTTACCTAATGGGGTCAAAGCTGAGAAAAGCAGAACACTCTTCCTGGGAGCCAGACAGGGCAGTTATGGAGAGGGATGATCTGAGGATCTAAAAATTTTAGAGCTACCAACTAGCCCTGTGAATTTAAGTGGGGAACTTTGCCTTCAGTGGGGATTTGCACTCCCAGTATCAGGTGGAACTAACCGCTTCTGTGCTTTCTGGGAGCCACAGGCCCATTTAGAGGGATTTTGCAATGAGTGTAGTGCAAAGCATCTGAGTCAGGTTCTCATCTGGTGAAATCAATGTTCCTGGTCAATGAAGAGCCTGGCAGTCTATATTCAGGTCCTGCCTGCACGGTGTGGAGTGTCTTTGATTAAACTGTAATCAGAAAGCAGCAAAGAGATAATTGGCATGTGTATTACTGCAGAACATGCATAAACCAATTCTGCTAGGCTTAGGCTGTGAATGTGTACCCAGGCTGATGTGCTAGCAATGAGCTGCTCGCTTGCTCCTAGGACTTAATTACGTGTTAGGCCGATCGATGAAAGGTTAAAACAGTTGAATCAATATTTTATTGCTCTGCTGTAAACTGTGGTTATAGCATATTAGACCACGAGTGGCTGGCAAGTTTAAAAGCATGTAACTGAATCAAAGTCTGAGTAAGTGTTGTGTGTGCAATTTAGAAACAGTTAATAACTTCCAATTGAGAGGATTTGTTTCTAATTGATATAAAAGCTGTTTATTTAAATCCTATGCAGGCAGTATTTAAATACAAGTCACCTGGGAATCCCATCTAAACCACTTTGTGGAAAGCTGTTATGCTGTGCTGAAATAAATCTAGCATGAAGGAACTGTACTCCATTCAGAGTGTAGCACAGTTCTCTACCTGCTGCTTTCTATTTCCTTCTTCTTCCTGAACACCCTGAAATATTCTTGGCCTTGTTCCACATTAAGGAATGATGAAAGTTACAGGGTTGCTGCAGTTTCCTGTCCTCTTATTGCCTGTATATCCTCAGTCAGCCATTGGCAGCACTTGTTTTGGAAACGTGTCATGTATGAACAAAATGAAAGACAAGCCCTGACAAAGGAGCACACAAAGTCAATAAGCTGAAGACACACAGCATGATGAATAACAGCATTTACAGAGTTTACAAATTATAGTCTCTAGAGTTTGTAGAATACACGAGACCATTACTTTGTTTTCTTGGTGGGGCATTTCAAGTGGACTTGTTAAGATATTTTTTAAAATTTTGAGGTTTGAAAGGCTTATAGGTAGTGAGGATAGCAGCATCAAAAGGTCTTACAGCCTTGTTAGCACAAGAGTTGCTGATTTCTTTGGCTTTAATTTTTGAATTTATTTTACTTTTTCCCCTCGCTTGAAAGAGTGAAATAAGTAATGCCTTTATTTAAAGAAAAAAGCCCAAAACATTTAAACGTTAAGGATATTTCTGCATAATCTGGAGTGAAAGGGTTTTAAAAACCTTCACAATTTTGTGATAGTCCATCTTTCACCAGCAGTACATACTTGTTATTTTCTCCAGATATCTTGATTTTCTCCCCTCGATTTTTCCCCCATTTCATCCAACCTCTCCATTCCCTCTCTGTGTGCACTGTGGTGACAATGACACCTGCAGCTCATCCCAGACCATACAAGGAAGAAGCCAACAGCACTGTGAAAGGTGTTACAGGTAATTCCCTGCTTCATCTGCAGTTCAGAGAGCAGGCTGTGAATTTAGCATTTTCCTAAAGTGGGGGAGTAGGTGAGGGAAAATGGGATTGTTTGGGCTAGATTTTCACTGTGGATTTGTTGAGCTGGCTCCATGAGAAGGGTCAGCAATGACCAGTTTCTTTACTGTCTCATTTTTATCATGCTCATCACATGATGGACGAGTTTGTCCCTTGCAGACTTGTGGAAGCCAATGTCTTTATTTAATTTTCCCCTGGCATAGCTGTAAAATCAGCCTCAAATAACTTTCTCTGCTTCTTAATTATATGCTAATGAGTTTTTTACTGAGTATTTATTACTTCATACATCTTCCTCCAACCCTCTCAGGAGCTCAGACTCCAGCACTGCTCACCCATTGCCACCTCCACTTAGCCCAGGGATGTCTGCCCTTCAGGAAAGTGAGAGTGAATTAAATTTTTCACTGACAGGTCTTCCTATGGCATATAGTGTATTTCTTTGAAAGGAATAAACAAATCAGCTGGTTAAGCTCTATTTCTGCAGGGCTTCCTGCTGCTGATGGTTTCCTTGGTGTGTTTTGAGACACTTCCGAAATGTGCAGCTTTAAAATCTCTCAGGAGAGTAAAACCTCATAGTTCAATCATTCTGAAGGAAAGGCATTCTGTCAGGACTGGGGAGCAAGGAATGCTTGCCATGCAGACAGTTGTAATTTACAGGCTATAAATGAATCTATTTAGATAACAGAAAAATGAAGCCAAGCCTCATCTGTCTTTTATTTCTTTTCTTTTCTACTCAACATAAGACAAGTTACATTACCTCTTAACAGACTTACTTCTGCACACCTCTGCTTTTTCCTGTCTGCTGCACCTCTTAGCAGCCACCTCACAGTGTGTTTAGGATGGATGTGTCACTAAGCAGGGAAATGAATTTCCCATAACTATGATAAGTCCAACTGTAAATGTAGGGCCAATCACTGCATGCAAAGCTTATGGATTGTAAATACTACTGAAAGACAAGCACAGCATTCAGTAGCTTTGAGGGTGCCTTGGCTCCAGTAACAAGCTGGGTGGCTGGTGGCATGAGGGTTATCAGGAAGTTAGATGCCATCTTCAGCAAGGCTTTGAACGGGCTCTCCATAAAGCACAGGTGCATGGTGTTGGGTTGAGCCACTTCAGATGGGGCTGCATGCCTTGGGGTGAATCCGGAAGAAATCACTGTCAGCGATCAAACATTGGTATATTGTCATAGCCACTGATGTTAACGTAATTGGAGTCTTTTATGAGTCTTTTCTTGGCAAAGGCTTAGAAGTGCAGTGACTTAGACCTGGGTTATCTCTGGGCCTGCAGAGCAGGTGGCCCGGCAGTGCTCAGGTGGGGATTATTGCTGCCGACGGCGCTCGAACGCCTGCCTTGCACCTGCCTCCTCCTCTCAAAGATAAAAAGAGTCCGATCCCCTGGCACTGGCAACTCCTCCAATCTTTCAAAAACAAATACTCAACCTTGACTGTAAAATTAAATAGAAAATAAGAGTTGCCACTACCTTCTATTGCATGTTGATTGACCTGAGCGCTCTCCAATTGCAAACATAAAAGATTAGATATCACTTTCCATACAGGTGTATGCAAACCATTTTTCGTCTAACTGGGAGAACAAATTGTTCAAAGTTCTGGAAAGGGTCCGTGTGCACTTTTACAAGTGTACTTAGCAAAAGGAAGGCATTGACTTATGCCTTCAAAGGTGGTGATTTACAATGTCCTGTCTAGTGTTTCCAAAATTAAGAATTTTGTTTAAGCTTAACAGAATGTACTGAAAGGAGATTTCTGATACAGTGTGTGTGTTTACAGTGCAAATACAGGCACAGGCTTTTTTAGAAATTAATTACTCAAAGTGATCTCACACAGGAAAGAGCCAGCACTACAGGTGATGGGAGAGAAAGGATCTTCTCTTCAGAGACAAGAGAAACTTCAAAAAGAGAAGGTTTCATGTGGTAAAGTCAGTCTTGGGAGGGATGAGGGCAACAAAGTGAAGACACAAGTTCTCTTTGGAAGAGATGGACACCATCCTTGACTGTCATAATGGTTTTGAATTCAAAACTCACTGATTATCTCTAATAAAAAAGCTGTGGATTATTGGGGTTTTTTTAAGAGAAGGAGAGAGAGACAGAGAGAAAAGGATTTTACATAGAAAAGGAGAAAAGAAAATAGCAGAACTTGGTAACAGTGCTGTAAACAGCTAATGGAAATTTTAAGATAAATTTTCAGTAATCATTGGTCATTTATTTCACTAAAGACTGTTCTAGATGCTTCTTAAACTAAAGTTGAACAGTGATTTCCCACTTGTTTCTTGAATGGTTTGCTATTCTCCAAAATATGTGAATCCTCAATTTCTCTTTCAGTGCTAGTGAAATGAGTATTTTTCAAGAATTAGAGATGGAATTTTTGCCCCCCACAAGAAAGGGCCTACCTTTGCAGCAGTTACCTCAGCAAAGAGAAAGTCTGTCCCTCTTCTCCTTTCAAGGATTAGTTATTTCAGAGGCTAATTTTCCTAGTCTAAAAGGATTTATTGATACAACAGCTGAAAGAAAAATAAACAAGTTACATTTCTGCCTGGGCAAAGACAGCTTTTTTTCTTAGTTGAGAGAGACTGTTAGCTGGCTGCTGTTGCTGTGATCTAGATCCTTGTGGTTATTTAAAATCAAGGACAAGATTTTCCTTTTCTTCACTGGTGTGTTCATGACACAGAGCAGCCACTGAGGGGATGCTGTGCTTTGGTTGCTGGGGTGTTTCAGGGCATGGCCCAGCAATGGTCAGAAGCTCTGGAATGTGCTGTGGTGGACACAAGGTTAGCTCCACACTGCTTCCTGAGGGTTTCCACATGAACACTCACCAGGTCTGATAGACCAGAAATCTGGGCAGATGTGTGGCAAGAGCTCTGAGGAGCTGGCCCTGGCACTCACACATTTGCCTGGCTCTGTGCAGGCACCATGAATCCCTGTGTGAATAAGGCAAGTGGGCATCACAAGCCACCATCCCGGCTAAGAGTAGAGAACACCCACCTTCTCATACAATACAAACAAGCAATTTTACCTTGTCCTCTTGTCAGAATAATTTCAGACAGCTCTACCTAAAATTCCATTTCCTCTCTTTTATGCAGTCACTTCATATATTACTTTGGGGAAAAATATTCCTTATACATAACTGGACATTTGCCTTTTTTCTAAAATTATTTTGAAAATGCTTTTCTATGCTTATTCCTTTTGTGGAAAGTTTCTCGAGTAATGATTTGGGCTGGGAGATGATAATTTCTCTTTTAAGGCCTTCATACTTCTTCATCTCACTATTTTCCTTTCAATGGGCTCTACAAATCACAACTGCCCACCCTTTCTTAAGAGGGTTTTTGATGTTTAAATTGCTAGAGGATTATCTAGGTAGGAATAGATTGAGTCACATCATTGAAGGCTTTTTCCACTCTTCAGGCTGTAATATTCATTCTATTAATTCTGAGACATGTCAGAGTCTGCATCACAAAGCAGCTACTCACCAGAGTAAAGTGATGCTTCCCTCCAGCTAGGCTCTTACATCTGGTCCTCTGCCTTTGGAAGATGTGTGTTCAATTCTCCTCTCTGAGAATGGAGGTCAGAGATCTTCCTCTTCAGTTTCTTAGGGTTCTGCTGAACATTCTAACTTGCCCAAAGTGTCTCTACATCAGCAGGCAGGGGCTGGAGTCCTTCCTGCATCATTGCTCCCTGTGCTGCAGCAGGGAGGAGATAATCTGTTTACGGGATTGGGCTACTGCAAACTTCTGAGCAAAGGCCAGCCTGGGCTTTTCAAGCATATGCTGCATCTCTTGCTGCCCAGATCTATTGCCTGCATTCAGCCTCTCTGGTTGATGCCATGAATTAGATCCAAATGCTGTTTGACAGCCACAAAACTGAAAATAAAAATGCAGTAATAAAGCCAAGCTTTGTTACTGCAAGCACTATGCACAGTATCTGGTACTGTGTTTGTCATGGAGGATGATTGCAAAGAAATCTAAGAAGTTAGGATTGGTAATAAATGACAGGAGTCTTTCCCTGTCTCACATCATACCTCACAAAACAGCCAGAAAGCACAAATGGTTGTGGAGGGTCTTTGACTCTGCATGCTTGGCTGAGCCTCAGACAGGGTGAGAGAGATCATGGCTGCACTGTCAGGGAGCTCAGTGAGAACACACACACCCTGTTGGCTCTGAATTTGCTAGTTCAAGGCCATCCATGTGTTGACAGAGTGCTGAGCTGAGCACAAGTGAATGCTCCTGGCTGAGAGAGAAAGCCCCTGTGTGTGTCAGGCTGATAAAGCTGCTCATCCTGCTGTATATGTGCCTGCATGGCAGCAGGCTCTCCCACAGAGGGACAGTCTCCCAAGCACTGGGCTCTGCTGGGCTCTGATCCCACTCCAAAGTGATTTGGGAAATGGACAATTTGCTTCCTGTAAAAGGGTGGCTGCAAAGCTGTCTTTATCCCACCTGGTGCCCATTTAAACTGTCAGATCTATTACAGCTGTGAAGGGGTTGTATCTGGCACATCTGCACCCTTATTTCACATAAGCATTGCTAATTCAAGAGATTCTAGAGGTGTTTATGGGTGGCTGAACACCACAGTGCACTCTAAAGGGCCTCATGGTCATTGGACAAAATCCTTGCTCTGCGCAGCATATTAACCCTTTCTATTAGATGTGTTGTAGAAATCCTAGAGGAATGACCACACATAGTTATCTGGGAATCACAGCTTAACTGTTCCTTTAGTGCAACATCCCCAGTTCCACAAAACTCAAGGCTTGGCTGAGTGAATACTGCTGTGTAGCACCCAAAATCTGTTTCTTCTTGTATCAGGAAAGGGGGTGTTCCTACAGCAAAGAGTGTCTGTATAGTTGATCATAAAAGACATTGAGTGAGTACTTGGTGCTGAAGATGTTAGGTTACATCTGGCATTGTCTGAGCTCTGTGAACCTTGCAGTACATCCAGACCAATACAGTCTGTGAGCAGAACCTACAACCAGTCGCTCCCAGGGTGCTGATGTCTCTCAGACCTGCCTGCCAGTCATTGATTTCTACACATACACTGTATGTCATCCATCTGTGAACCTGCTTTTCTAAACACCACCAGCAGGCTCAGCCCATTCAATCTTGCTGCTGAGGCAGCCTTTTTAGAGCCCAAGTGGTGAGCACTGAGCCTGGTGAACTCCAGCTGTTGTGTCCCAATAACACCGAGCGTGATTTAACTATTGCACGTTCAGCAATAACCACAACCACATTCACCTCAAAGAACCACAACCACATTCACCTCAAAGCTAGGAGTGTCATCTCAGCCAGTCCATCACTTCTGAAGTCTTCACTGGCTAAGGGAGAGGCTGTTTTGTGGGTTCATGCTGGAGCATGGGGATGTACAGTGTTGTTATGGCTTGTATCACTGCACTGCATACAAAGTATTAGAAATGTCATCTCAGGCAAAATGCCTGTGCCTTTGCTGTCCTGAGGTGTGTGGAAACCCAGGCACCAGGAATATGTCTCTGTCTGCTCTGGGGTGCCCTGACTCCCAGGGGAGCACTGACTTTGACCCTCATTCATGGAGAAAGTTTCCTAGATGTCAAGATAGACTAGAATTCACAATAGTGTGAAATAGATTATAGAGAGCAGCGTAGGTGTATCACTTGGGGAGAAACTTAGGTTTTGGGATTTTTAGTATGCTGTGGATGGAAGCAAGATGGAGGGCACAGGGTGTCATCCTGGGTTTCCCCTTCATGCTGCTTCTTCTTTCTTCTTCATGAGTTTGGGTGGCATTTTGTAATTGGGCAGAAAAGTCCGCATTGGGGGCTGTTTGGGATCAGTTATTGGGTTAAAAGGGAAAATAATCTAGGTGTCAGCTCTTAATTGGATAGTTTAGTATTAAAGGACCTTGTACCAAGGGATTGTTGGCCATTTTGTGCCTTCTAATTTTGTGCAGCTTCTAAAAGCTGCTGGACTCACAGTAACAAGACTGTTTTACTGATAAGAAATAATAAACACTTGAGTCCAAACATGAACTACCATTTCAAGTTCCTTCAATCCAGACCCAGAGAAACCCACAACGTGCAGCATGGAAATAAAGCCTTTCCTGACATGCTCAGCCATAGGAATATTTTCCAAGTAGGCATGTTTCCGTAGTGTTTGAACCAGGTGACTCTAAAAACATTCCCTTTGATATCAAAAGGGCTCGTCAGGGATTTGGACTTCTGCACTTTGCAGGAACTGGAAACGTTTCTAGCAGGGTTCAGCCTGTCGCTCCCAGAGGAATTCAGGAATTTCCATGCTTTCCAAGCACGGCTGCCAGCCCTCCGGGCCGGGCCGGGCCGGGCTAGGCCGGGCCAGGAGTGGGCGGTGGCGCTGTCCGTGGTGCTGCCCGTGCGGGAGGCGTGCGGGTCTGTGCACAGGTTTGAGCGTGAATGTGCAGACGGGTCCCGAGGGGTGGAGAGTTATGTGTTATGAGCATCGTGGAATCACAGAATGGATTGGGCTGGAAGAGACATGAAAGATCACTTAGTTCCGACTTCCCTCCTATGGACAGGTATCCATCCTTGAGGATCCTTCCTTTTCCTTCGGGAAACTTGGTCCAGTGCATCACCTTTTTATGATAAAAATTTTAAAATTGTATCAATGTGACCATGTTCACAGGGGTGTTAGGATGAGGGAAGAGACGAGGATGTGACTCCATGTTTCAGAAGACTTGATTTATTATTTTATGATATATATTATATTAAAACTATACTAAAAGAATAGAAGAAAGGATTTCATCAGAAGGCTAGCTAAGAATAGAAAAAGAAAGAATGATAACAAAGGCTTGTATCTCGGACAGAGAGTCCAACCCAGCTGGACTGTGATTGGCCATTAATTAGAAACAACCACATGAGACCAATCACAGATTCACCTGTTGCATTCCACAGAAGCAGATAACCATTGTGTGCATTTTGTTCTTGAGGTCTCTCAGCTTCTCAGGAGAAAAAATCCCAAGGAAAGGATTTTTCAGAAAATATCATCGCTACATATCATTTTGATACAATTGCACACAGTCAGCACCTCAGTGCAACTCTCACAAGCTCCTTAGAGGCCTGCAGATTTCAAACCACCCACAAGGTTGGAAAGTGACCTTTATAAATCAGCATGGATGAGGGAAAACTGTATGAGTTAGTACTGTCTTCATATCCCTTTACTTCCCCTGTTAGAAATACCACACAGAGACTGTTTTAAAAGAGATTGAAATATTTCAGAAACCTTTGAGTGATTCTGACGATTATTTTTTTCTCTGCTTGGTGCTTGTAGAGAGCAGGATGTGCCCCGTTAGTTATTGTAGTATTTCTGTCATATGATAGTGATGTTGCTGGTTATTTTGAAACTTCATGAAGAAAACCACCCTTTTTGCTACAGTGTACCAATCTTGATTCATTCATGTGATTATGGGCACAGACACCTCTGCCAGTTGCATCCCAGGTCCGGGAATCAATATATAATATTTCTGGGGTACCAGAGAAACCAGTAAAATTGTTGGGCAAGAGCTGTCTTGCAGATGATATGTCCCATTGCTTCATTTCTGAGCAGCATTTCTTTTGCTGCTCATCAGCTAGAAGACTATTCTGGATCTATTCAGGAGGCACTGAGTAGATCAGGAGGCACCTGCTCACTCTGTCATGTTCTGCTGGTGGCAGGTATCCTTTGATGCTTGTACTCTCTTATATAACCTGTGGAGAATAACAATTAGCCCAACAGGCTTTTCACTGGCAGCAGAATGAACTGCCAGTGACAATGCTCCTCACTGTTAGAATATACAAATGTGTATTTTCAGAAAAATTTTCTGAATTTTTCTGAAATTCCATCCCTCCTTGTGGTGGTGGGATGGTTCTTTGTGGAGACCTCACAATTCGCAGTGTTCCTTGGCAAGTCACCCCAGGTAGCAGAGTTACCCAAATGCAATCACAGCTCAGTGAGAGAAGCCCAAAGCCTTTTCCTGTGTGCCTCTCCACGTGTGTTGATGGTGTCCCAAGGGGTACCAAATCCTTTCCCTGGATCTTAGTGCAGGGAATGTGACAGAGGCACCGGGAGCTATTTTGGCTCACAGGATGCCCACAGCAGCTGCTCCAGCTCTGGCCAGCTCTGGAGCACCACAGAGGCAGCTGCTTTGCACTCCCTGAGGATCTGGGGATGTTGTTTCCATTGCCTCGTGCTCTTGGTTTGAACCTTTCAGTGTCTGCACGCTGACCTTTGCGTACTTACCCTCCTCTTACTGGAGTGAAAGGGACGAGTAGTTCTTGCCCCTTTGTTTCAGAGAGCAGTTCATTGTCCACTCTGTTTTCTAACACAAAATAAATAAGGAAATAATTTCATCATTACTTGTTAGTTTGGCTGTTTTTTAATGGGGATGCAGGGCAGCTGCATGGAGCTTTGAGAGTTTCCTTAGAAAACCTCAGGCCTTAAATACAAGAAGTGAACTGTTGGAGAGGGTACAGAATGACAATGTACTTTGCTCTCTGTGTTTGGCGGGACTGGCAAATGGATATATAATGTGTTGCCTAATCACAAGGAAATCTGCTGTGTGATCAATTATTCTTTAATTTCATCACTTTAATAATATGTCATCTTGGATTTGTGACACTGTTGGGCAACACAAATGACCAATGAGGGGAATTTAGCTTGTGTCAGTGAAAAGCATCTGCTCATCCTCATGCCTGCAGAAATGCCTGAGGCAAGGTGGGAGTTTAACTTTGCTCCCTTCCTCAGCAAAGGAGGAAAAATGTTTCTAGGCTGAAAATGAGTACAGGATGTAAGGGAAATCATACAAAACTGAAAAATCCATTCTGATTTACAATTTAATTCAGTTGGGTTTTGTTTTTGTTAGAAAACAGGAAAAACCAAAAGAACGACAAAAAAATCCCAGCTCTTCTAGGACCCCTGAATACAGGAAAGGTATTAATTTAGCTGCTTATCTGGCCCATTTCCTAGAAACCTCACACTCCAGTGTTTTCTTCCCTACTACCACCAGAACACAAAATGGGTGATTACTTTACCATTGGAATCTGAAATACAAGGAGACAAACTGTAAGGTCAAATTGTAGGCCAAGGCCCCATCTTGGCTTTGCAGCTTGCCTTTCACTGTAACACACCTCAGTTTATGCCAACAGGAGTCTCTTATCTTCCCCCTTTTCCCCTTCCAGCTGCAACTCCTGTCAAAGGTTAGTAATCAGGGTATGAAAGGTAAATAACGCTTTCCACTAAAGATCTCTGTCGAGATAAATGCCTCTCCATGAATCAGATTGACATCAGGAAAACAGCTGAAGACACATTCTGAAGCCTCAGCCCCACAGGATCGTTAGGAATATTACTGTCCCGACCTAATGAGCTACTACTGATCCTAAACAATGTCTAGGACAAAAGACTAGAGGGGGATTGGCTCCCCTCACCCTGCTGCCTGCAGACTTCTGACAACCCATTAAGGTTATAGCTATTCAGCTCTGTTCAGACGGCCCTTTTTTCCTTCCTTTTTTTCCCCCTAACAACTCCCAGCTAATGAGCAGACAGCGTTACTTTTATTTTGTGCGGGGAATGTATGGATAAATAGGTGTCTGAGCATGGTTCTGGAAATTGGAATGAGGGAAGCAGAGCAAGGGAGACTGGAGGTCTTTTAGAAATGTCCCCATCGCCTTCATCTGTCAGGCAGAGCGCCTTGGCTGAGGAATCCTCCTTGCAGGGATGGGTGAGGGTTCGAAGCTGAGTCTGTGACACATCGAGCCAGCACAGAGACAGCAGCCCAGTCCTGCTGATCCCTGGTTTTGAAGAAATGGGCAGGGGAGGCAAAGCCAAAAGGCATCTTGGCATGTGCCATCGGCTCTAGACACTTCTTGGACGCTGCCCTTGCCGTGTGCCTCCATCTATTTTTACTATAAAAATTCCCGAAGGCGCCAGCCTCCCTCTGTCCCTGAGCCCCCCTTTTCCTCGTACTTTACTAAGTGATTGGAGTTGCCCTCTTCCTTTTGCGCCTTCCCACCTCCTTCAAGCTCCCTCTTCAGCGACAAGCAGCATCACTAATTGCTTTTTAGGGTCTCTTTTCTGCTCTCTGTTCAAAATTCATGGGGCATTCCCTGGCCCCATTATGTTCCTTTCTGAACCTTTTCAGCTTCTTTTACAAACTTAGCACTTTCTGTGCTTTTCTTAGCCTTTCCAAAAAAAAAAAATCCCCAAAAAACCAACAAAAAAGTTTAGAATTTTTTTTTTTTTTGGCAAGCAGACCCCCTCCCACTGCGACCCCCCCTCCCTGCCAGAAAAGCACACGCACGGGCCCACCTCCCATTGAATGGGGGGCTTTGTGCAGGGAATTTCCGGAACACAGCCCAGGGCTGGAGGCGCAGTGTGAGTGGAGGGGCTTTGGGCAAGGAGCCTCCCTTAAGCCCACCCCATTACCACGGTCACTGTTTGCCCTGGGCTCTCTAAAAGGACTATTGTTGCCTGTTGCCAGGTATTCCCTAGCAACACTTAAGCCAAGCTGCCTCCTCTATTTATGGCAGAAACTTTTCAATGGTCTCCAAAACACGTGCTTGTCAACTTCAGAGAATACCTTCAAACAGACACAGAGGGGGAAAAAGTAATCCCAAGCACTTGCTTTAGTTGAAATATGTGTGTTGGGGGTGTTTTTCGATTTCTTGTCATTTACCTTGGATCAGAAACCCAAACAATCACAATTTGAAAAAAAAAAGATCCCTCCCCATCACCTTCTCGCAGTCCCTGTCCCCTGCACTGCTGAACCTTTCCACCGGCAGGTGGGTGGGGGTCATTTATTAGATGGATGAGCTTTGGCTACACTTTGAATCTTTTTGCACAAAAGATTGCTTCATTATTTTGAGACAGATTTTGATTTCTTTGTGTGTGCCAGAGCCCTTACAAGAACCACCACACTTCTTGTGTTGTCCACCAGTAAATGACCAATTGCCAAGGGGGATGGAGGGTGGGAAGGAGGTCACTAATATAACTGTACAGCATAGACATGGCACTAGCAAGTCATCACAGAATGGTTGAGGTAGTCCTGTGTAGTGGATGCACACACCTGTGGATTTATTTCAGGAATTACATTTTCCTGTGCTGGCATTTCTGCAGTCATTTTGTCAACTGCAGACAGTCAGCGGTTCAGTCAAGTTCAAAGAGGAAACATGCTGCTGCATCCCAAAAAATTTGTGTACATATTTTGATGATCAAGTGTAATAATGTGAGAGAAAAGCTTTTTACAGCAAGTCTCACTTGATAGAAATAGTCTTTGTTCTTTGTGTGATGTCATACAAAGAGTTCCAGCATAAATTGATGTCTTTGCTTCTATATCACATTGATTGCAGATTTTTACTGCTAAAAAGCACTGAAGACATTGTCGCTTTTGGGAAAACCTTATCAGATAACCAGATAATGTAAGCAAGACCAAAATTTACAAAGCAGGTGTACCACTGTGGCGCCCAACCCGTCATGAATTTCAATGGACCATGAGCACTTCTGGGCTGCCCACCCACATATCCATGATAGCAGTGGGTGCATTCCCAGTGCCATGGAGGACAACACATTGGTGCAGTGTCAGCACCATGTCTGGAGTGATAATCTGAATTTTTCCCATCTGCAAATTCACATTGTGTTTCCTGGCATGTCCTTTAAAGCTTCGATACATTAACGTGACATCCTGACACTGGGGCTTTTTTGTTATCTGTGACTTTTTTCTTACCCTCCCTGCTGCCATAGTGGCCCTGAGGGCTGAGCTTCCCAGGGCCATGCAGGAGGGCAGCCTGAGGCAGCTGCCTGTGGTGGGAGCACCATGGAGGCCTTCAGAGCTGAAGCAAAGCCCCAGGAGTGAAACGGGACTGACTGACAGGGAAGTGCTGTGCTGCTGTTTGCTGCTCTCTCTCCCCAGTAGATGGCTAAGGTCAAAGTTGCCTTTCTTGTTCTGAGCAAGAATCTGAAAATATTGCATAGAAGAATCTGAAAATATTGCATAGATGCGACTCATTCTGTAAATGATTTTGGGTTGTGGCTCTCTGATCATCTGTGTCAGGCTTTTAGAAAGATTAGGGCACTTAACTACATAGTAGTTCTCTTTCGTGACCTATAACTACAGAAGCTACTCAGTCAATGGCAATGTGTTCTTACTCCAAAATTACATGCAGGTTTTATGATTATACATCTTTTCCCAGACATGTGTGCCAGTGCCTCCACAGAGAAGTGAAATAATATGGTATACTCATCAATCTGCCTTGGTGTTTCTGCATTCCCATCTGCCATAGAATAGTTCTTCCTCTCAGCTCAACCATCAAAACTCAGTTTTGTTTCTGTTTCATAGAAGTACTGTAATTAGAAGATGCTAGATTTCCTCTGTTAACATGTTCCCCTGCAGAGCTTGACATTACAGTGAATGTAAATGGTTTCATGAAGTGCAAGATTAGGACTGTTTAAATAATTGTTGTAATTGGAAATATGTGTATTATTATCTCTCAAAATGTTTTAGATTAAATTAATGAAGTTCACATCTGGAAGAGCAGATATTAACCATTTATGTGTTTCTGATCCTTTATCTAGGTAATCTGAACCTCAGATTTCTGGTCCAGCCCCTATAACACAACTGTTCTTAGCTTTGAAAAATACTGTGTTTTAGTCCTTGGTATTTATTCTATTGATCTCTGGATTACACTGCTTGTCTTAGAGCAAATACATCAAAACCCACCAGCTTGGTCTGTGGAAAGTCTGTCCTATGGTTCCTGCTAAAACCAATGGATTACACAAGACACAATAGAGATTTCTGCCGTGCCCTGAGTTTAGTCAGCAACTATATAGCAAAATTTTTCAGAAGGCCAATATTTTCATTTCTGGAATATCCACTGTTGTCCTTCTGCATGACCAGAGGCAGTGTAGGAAAGAGGCATTCATCTTCCTTTCCCAATTCTCTCCAAAGTTCTTAGCTATTTTAGCCCTGTGACCCCATTTAACCCATCTTTAGCACATAAAGGTGCTCGAATAACTTTAAAAAGGGCATGGAGAAAGGGATTCTCTATAGAGGGACTGATCACTCAATACTTTCTGTTTATTTAAAAGGGTTAACTTCTAGCTCCTGCCTTTGCAAATGGCTGACATGCATCCTAAATGTGATTCTGTAAGCTGGGTGAAAATGATGGTTCCCAAGTGAACAGAGGGATACAACAACTCTGGGCAAGCTGTTCTTCTGTGCACAGGCTTACCTGGGAATAGCTGTGGTCATCCCTGCTTGCCTGTCTCAAATGATACAATTTTCACTTAAAAAACAACCCATAAATTGGTGTTTGCCATTGTCACCCACTGTTTGCCAGAGGCCAGCACAATTGTCTCTTACACCATTTGAATCAGTGATCTACTAGCTGAGATAGTCACTGTGTATTAGTTTGGCAACTACTCATTGATATATATGCCAGTGCTTGAATTGATTCTGGGTGAATCTGGGGCAGATTTTTCAGCTTCTGATGAAATCAGTGTTCTTGTTTCACTGCCATGTGTAAAATTACACACTTGCCCACATTCTTGAGGGTACAAAATTTACTTTCGTCAAAGGAGAAGTATGCCTTAAATGATTCTCAGATTCCAAAACTCACTAGTTTGTGCCTTGCAGACACCTGTAAAATTCTCTAACTTCCTTAAGACTTGAATCCCAGTACTTGAATTCTGGCCCTCCAGGAATACTGAGCCATCACTGAAGACCACGGTCTTTCATCCTGAAGCACCTGGACTGCAAAAAGGTGCCATGAGCAAAGCTGGAGTTTCTTATTTCTCCTGTATCTGTATGCAAGTCATTCTTGGAATATAAAGTGTGTCTCTTGCATACCCACCATGGTCTGCAGCCAAACAAGATATCTGGGAATCTCCATCCAGTTCACCTTCAAGCAGCAGTTCAAACTGATGTAACTAAAGAAACAAAGAAGGTGAGAGGTATTAAACAAGGTTGAGCTCATCACACTGCCCAGCAAGCAGTTCTGTCTCACAGGAAGCATGTCCCACATCTGTAACAGCTGGTTCCAGTAGAACTTGGCTGTAGTGGAGACCCTGTCTCCCTCTTATAGTGCCGTGTTTTACAGAGCATGGTGGAGGTCTGATGCCAGTGGAGACCCTGGCCTTGTTCCCATCCAAGTTATTATGCATATGGATGGAAACATGCCAAGGAACTTTCACACACAGGAAGCAACCCAAGATGCTTTTAAATTAGCATTAATTTTTTCTTGACTTTTCCATCTTTCTCCGAATCACCTGTGAGCTCCCAGACAAAATCATTCCTCTGTATAGGCCTGCTCTGATCCTATCTTTACCGTGTGGAAAGTGCATCTTGTTTCTTTATTGCTTCTTGACTTCAGTGAAGTCAGAGGAGTCCCAAACAGACTTGGAGAGTCCATCTACCTGCAAGGACAGTCCCTGGTTTTCAGAGGCACAGGCCAGGCTGGGAGCCAGAGGCCATGGCATGCTGAGAGTGAAAGGTCTCTCTGCTGCTGCCTTTGCTTCATCCCCTGAGTCAGGAGAGTGGTTGTCTCACACAGACCAATGATCCCACTGTAGCAGCAGGTTTTTCCCTCTCTGAGGTGCTGTCTTCCAGCTAGCAATGGTCTCTGTCTGTCCTGCCTAACCACAGGCTAGAAGAGCACTGAAAGGTTGACCCTCATCTAGCCCAATCCTTTGCCCTGAAGGCAGTGTCAGCTACACAACCATTCAGAGATTAATAGACTTATATGCACAGCAACACTATCATGGCTGTACAGCAGTCTGTTCACAGCTGATTTTATTTATTTATGTACATATTTGAGGCAAAGATTAGTTTAAAACCTATAAAACAGTAGGATATCCACAGTGCATAGCTGTGGGTTAGCTCTTAGCATAACTGGATAAAGAGAGGGCAAATGCTGTGTTCATAGCTGGATGTTTCTTACTCCTTCCCACTACCAGTAGGAAAGGACTAGGAAACTCTAAGTGCTCTGAGTCTTCAAGTTGCATATTGTGTTTTCCTGTTGGTGCAATAGTGTTAAAACTGTTTCTTTAGACAGGTGTTCTCTAACACATTGGGCTCTGAGGATTGTTGTTGCTTACAGTGGAATCAGAAAGGCCTTCTTCCCAAAGGCTTGGAGATATCTCTGTCTTCACTCTGGACATAAACTAAACTGTTATTTACTTGCTTAAGCCTGAATGCAGAGAATCACTTACACTTGTACTTAAATCTGGGACCATGAAGCCTGTCTGCAGCCAGGGTCTCAGGGCATTATGAACCCGACTGGGAGACAGTGTTCTCATGGAACTCGATGTTGTTATGAGGCTTCAATATTAGCACAGTGTTTAAAGCTCCCAGGCATTTTAATAATAATAAAAACAACAACAACAATAGCAATAACGTGGACATGGATGGTCATGGGTGCCTGGATATGCTATATTGTCCTTCTAGTTCACAATCCCTGTTGCCTACAAAAAAGACAGAAGCTAAAACTAGATTAATTATTACAGTGAATGTGACTGTCACCCAGCTAGTATGAGAAATCTTTTCAGTTGTGGTAGAATTATTTGGGCATCATGTAATAACTAACAATGGAAATGGGAACATTGTATTATCCTAAAATTATTTTTTGGAAGATAACTTATGTCTGAAAGACAGACTCCATCAGTAGCTAGCTTCACTTTTCCTTTTACATTTACTTTTATTTAAAACAACCTTATAAACAGAAACTGTATTTTCCAAAATCACGCTTATCAAAGCCTATGCTTTCAAAAAAATGTTTGTAAAGCAGTTTTCTACAGACAGTTTTTAACTGGATACAGATCCAGTTGAAGTCTATAAATAAATCCATAGCCTATTTTTGTATAGAAACTGAAATGAAGACAAAGCTTTCACTTCAAAATCTGCTTGGATTTTCAGATTTCATTTATGGCATGGGTTTCCAAAGATTAACTTTTTCTGCTTTCAAACTGCATTAATAGCATTAGGCATCGATTAATCAGATTCAAAATTTGGAAACAAAGAAAGTATTTTGTCTGTATAATCACTGAGAGGCCATATACCAGGATCTTTTCTTACCAGCCTTTTTAATGATTATTTCAGTCCAGATTTTTTTTTTTAAAGGAACCACTAAAATCTAGGCTTTGAATTTTGTAAATGAGCCTGCTGCCCAACGCACTTCTCAGCAAGATAAGGGCAGAATGGCATTTGCAGAAATGTTTAGCTATCTCTCTAACAATCCTGCTTGGTTGTGGGCCCCTTGGTAACAGCTTGGCAAATCTGCAAAAGGAATGCGACTATATAGTTTGTGTGTGGATTGTTGAGTCATTATAGCCTCCAAATTGCACAGCAGATCATTAATCATAGGCCAAGATAGGCAATCACTGCAGAAACCTGATGAAAAGGCTCCAGAATAATGCCTGCTAAATCATGTTTAACATGCAGACCTTGCCTGTGCAGATATGGAAAGGGGGAGGTAAGGAAAAAAAATTATTCCCCTTTTAGGAAAGAAAACTTCTACTTATCTTTGATTTGCATTCAGCCCTCCCTCAATAGTCCTTAAGCCTGTTATTTAATTCATTTTGGTGCCAGGTCCCATCACAAAGCGAAAACCCTAACCAGGACCTATGCAGTCTATGACCTCCAAACCCCCTGTCTTTTCTTGTCAGTTCTATGTCATTTGTGCAGTTGAACTCCACCAATTTGAAATGCTGACCTCTTCCATAGACAACCTTATTCTCCTTGAGTGAAAGAAAGGGCCAAGGCCTACAAACCACTCAAGCGAGAGATGGCAAGAAAAGAGAAAAGTGGTTGACTCGTAAATCAATTTCCACAGCCCACCCAAAACCCACAAGAACAATAACGATGGTATTTTTTAAAAGTTGTGCTGTTGTGGTTTTCTTAATTGAGCTTATTCTTTTTAGAAAAAGTTTCAAGCAAAGCAAAATTGTTTGTTCAGGGTGGAAAATTAGGCCAGATCTTGCTCCCCATCCACTTCAGACCAGGGAATATTTATATCAAACCTTCATTCCCACCTGTCATCTGCACAGAAAAGGAGCACAGCCTCACAACAGGTCTTTGTCTGCGCTGGAAGAGGTGGCAATATCTAAAGAAAGGGAAATGTTTGGGGCATAATTATATCTGTGCAGTAGCAGTGTGCAAGCAGAGCGATGGTACCTGCCTTTGTGCCGCACAGCCTGCCCACATGGAGGGAGCTGTGCAGCTCTGCCTTTGGGCCCTGCCTGCCCCATGTGTGACTGTCCCAAGCCCCTGGTGTCCTGTGAGCAGAGGAAGAACATGCACACATGAGGGCTGCACCAAACCAAGCACACACACCACGCAGTACAGACACGAGGGCAGGCGTGCAGGCAGAGAAGCCAGTGAGAAACCTGCCACCACACAGTGAGACAAATTTTTAAAGACCTATATTACACTCCCTGGGGGTCTGATTCTGACTATGTTGCTCTCTCAGGAAGGTTTCCTACTCCTCAGGTGGTCTCATTGGATTCAATGGCTGTGTCTTTGAAGAGCAGATGCAGAAATTGCCTGGAGCACACCATGCCCCAGGCCCCCATTCCCATTAGCATCTTTACACTTTTCAGAGCTTGAATCTGAATGGATGGACATGGGTGAGCTTGAATCTGGCTGTGCCGATTCTTACTGCATAGTCACATCTCTGGGTTTAAGGCTGGGGCATCCTTAAAGAGCATTACCCATCTTCTCATTGGGAAATAGCCCCTCTCCCCTGCCAGACCTGCATTTCTGAGTCCTGCTCTTCCAAGATCATAACCCACTGGAGTATGAGATGGCTTGTTAGTCTCTCAGCAGAGGCAGGTCCCGCCCTTAGGCTGACCATAACAAATTCATCTTTTACATTTTCTCATTGACTGGGTTTAGTTTTATATACACATAAAGCTTAGAATCAGAACATATTTATGGCATGGCAGAAAAAGTCGCAGGGAGGAATTAAACACAATATCACTGCCTTGGCTTCTCACATCCTTGAGTTGTACAACACTAAAGGTAGTATCACCATGTGCTTCCCTTTTTATTCATTTTTTTCCTTTTATCTCTGACATTGGCTCTTTCTGGGCTATTCAAACTTTCCTTCCAGCCTTACTTTCTTGAAAGAGAATGATGGTACTTTATGATCTGAAAATTCTTGATACCTTACAAGCAAAATACTGTGTGATGTCTTGTTATGAAGGCAGGAAAGTTACACTATCAGAAAAGAAATACCTACAATGGCAGACTAACTCCCCCAAGGAACCTGGCCTATTGCATTGGATTTTCTCAACATTTCTGTGAAAATGCTGGTGGGATATCGTCAATGGGAGGGATTTCTCATCTGGGAGAACAGATGCTCCAAAGGAATCTGCCTGTGGAGCCTGCTCAGCCAACATGCCCCCATCAGGTCTGTGCCTGCTTGCCCTGGGGCTTACCAGCTCTGAGCCCTTGGGCAGAAGGGAGATTTGGAGCTGTTTATCCCACTTGACCCTCCATACAGATGACCTTCCATCATCTGGGGCCAGCTGATGCTAAGCAGTAAATTAAATTCAGTGGCATGCTGTCTGGGCTCTCAATGGCGTTTCAGGGCGAGCGCTGGAGCCCATAGAGCAGCGCTCATTACACGCTGCTGCAGCAGCTGGAGCTGGAGGGGTGTCAGGCTCATTACCTTTTATAATGTGCCCACCGATGGAGCTAGGTGTGCTCTAGATGGATTTGTCAGAGGCCAGCACTTTTGTCTGGGGGTGAAGCCTTGCGTTAATCTGACAGACAAGACTCCACATTATGCAAAGGGAAGAATTCAACAGGAAACAGATGCGTGGGGATAAAAATTAATCAATGTTTTTTTGCGACCTGCACCTCTGAATGCAGCATCTGTAGCACTAAAAAGAATTTATTCTCTCCCCTCTCATATCTTTTCCTCAGGAAACCAAAGCTTATTGTAAGCAGTTTGCAAAGTTTGACTCCAGTTCTGTGAAATCCTTATGTGTTACAGAAGTTTTCAGCAATAATTCTGTTTATTTTCTTGGTCAGTTTTGTGTACATCACTGTCAAGCCCAAAAATTCAGAAATTATTTTGCTCCTGAATTTTTGAAGTAATGCACCAAAGTCTTCATTTTACTGCTCTTCTCACTATTCTAGCATACACTTCCATTCCAAACTTACTTTTCAACACTGTTTTGTTTGGAATGCAGTGCAACATGTTTCAGTAGTCAATGTGTGTTCACCTTAATTGTTGTACTCCAGAAAAAAAGATGTGATATGCCTGTAAGGAAGAAAAAATGGCAAAATCAGAGAAGAAAACTGTTGGTGCCCAGTCTCCCTGGATAGATAAGGCATATCTTGAATCCATTTATTAAAATCTAGATTTTTGGGGAAAAAAGAACCTCAGATGTATAACAATGAAGTCAGAAGAACAAGGCCTGCAGAGAGTCCTTTGCTGGCTACTGTCTGTACAGCACAGCAGTGGAGAGCTGAGCTGGAAAATCTGAATATAACACATTGGTCATTGCAGAATGTCTTCCTGGGAGCTTTTTCTTAAGATTTTTAAGGATAAAAAGCTCTTTCTGAAATTCTCAGCTCGTTAGTACTTATTGATTATGGCCACTGGGTTACTGATGGAGTACAATGTCTCTGCTAGAGTAAGAAAAGTTTCCAGAGCTAGGCAGAGGTGATCTCACGGGAATGCACTGACATTGAACATTTTGTCCTTCCAGTGCCCCCTGATTCACATTTCTCACATCCCTGTTAGAAGAAGTAGGCTGCTGTACCATAGGTGGGAACCTTACACAGGCCCAGCACTGGGGCAGACAATTTTAATTTCCTGTTTTCTTAGAAAGGGAGATGGCAAGGATATCTGTGAGTGGTCTCAATTACAGCAGCAGCAGCTAGCAAGCATGCATTTAACAGTGGTGTTAATAAGGCACATGCTCCTGGTTGTGTCTCACAGAAATTGTTGCTCAGCCCCTGCTTCTTTTCATGCTGTGGTGTCATCTGGCACAGCTAGATCCTTGTTTGGGTTATTTAATTGCTTCTTTGCCTGCCTTATGCAAACTCCATTTGTAGCTGGGCTTTTGGGCACTCAGACCCATGACTGCACTGCATTTAGTAAGCACTCTGCTCTGTCTGTAGGCAGTATTTCACACAGTCACCCAGTGACTTTATTCAGTTTGCTGGTCCCCAACGTTATTGTCACTCTGCATCATTTACCAATACAATTCTCACAAACAAAATTAGTCATTGCAATGTAGGTGTATGGAAGCTGTCCCACTCTGGAAGGATTCATTAAAATTCCCATAATAGTCTCCTTGTCAGGACTCTTGCCTGCTGTCTGGGAAGTATTTCAACAAGTCTGTCCTACTGTTGTGTTAATTAAACATTGTTCTATTTATAAATGCTCCATTGGTCAGTAGCAGTTCCCCACACAGAGAGAGAGGAGTAGTGGTAACTAAAAGTGAAGTGCCAAGAAGATGGGGGTTGGCCATGCAGAGAAGCCAAGGGACAGCCCAGACTGAGCAAAGTGGCCCTCTTGGATGTGTCATTGTCCTCCTCAGCTGCCCTGGGGCTGCACTGGTCTTCTGGCATTTAACTTGGAGCAAGGGAGGAGGGAAGGAGGTTTGCTCACTGCTTTCTCCAGCAGCTGTTTTGTTTCTGTTTCTCTGTACAGGGCAATCTCTTTACAGTGATTTTCACAGGATCTTGGAGAAAGTGAAAATAGATCTGAAAACACATCTGCCTTCAGATAGAGACCAAGTAGCTGAAGTAAGGATAAAGCCATTATCCTCCTGTGTTTGTTTCACACCCCTGCAAGCCTTCTGTACAAGCATCTCTACCTGCACAAACACATCTCCTCTGACATATGCATGAACACAAGAAGAGGGACCTGTGGGAGCCCTGGGGTGCTGCTGGCTGCTATGGAGTGGTCTCCTGGGGCTGGGTGCCAGGAGGATCTGCCACTCCCTGCCTGGGTGTCAGGAGGATCTGCTCAGCGTTGCTCTTCCTATATACGCTCCCATTTTACTCATTAGAACCCAGCTCTGTGCTGTACACAGCACTTCTGTTCAGTAGGTGCCCCTCTCCCTGTCATGATTTCTGCCACAGCATCTTGCACTGCATCCTCTGACACTGCAGGTCCTGCCATCCTCCTTTCTGCACATGTAGAGACAATTGCCAGCATTTTTACCCAGCATTATTTCCTACAGGCTTGCTGGATTCAGAGGCAGGAGAAATTGGCCACCATCTTCACCAGACAGTCCCTAATAGACAGAACCCAAACCTTTGGTGAAGACCATGGGGATTTGGGACTAAGGTATGTAGTACATGCTAGCAGAATCTTCTGAAGGCTTCATCTGTGCTTTCTTCTTGGTTTGCTGGTCTCCTTCCAACCCACACTCATTCTCAATATACTATGCTAGGGAGAGATGTGAGAATGTCTGCCTGAAGATGTTTACTAGTGAATGAGTATTTACCCTGGAAATTGGTTCAAGCATAACTCTCAAGCTGGTGCAGCCCCAGATATGAGAAGTGGGAGGCTAAAGAGGTAGAAGAGAAAGAAGCAAAAAATTGAGAGCAGAAAGGATAAAGTGCTGTCAGGCCTGTCCATGGGGCATCTTTGTCTACCAGAACCTTAATTGGCTGCTGAACTCCAACTTCAAATCATTGAGCATTGAGCAAAATCTGTGAGAACCACATGAAGCTATGGAGTTCATCTGAGCAGCAACACAATCAGGAAGAGATGTAAGTATGGAAGTTGTGCCTCTTTTTTTGTTTGTGTTTTGACAGTAGCTCCTGTTTGACAGGATAGGCACTGTAAGTGCCCTTGCTAAGTCAGGGCTAGGCAGACCCACATGATGTACATTAGAGCAAACTAAAATGAGGTTTACTATGAAACATAAAACAAGATGAAGCAAAATGTGTTCCACTGCCTGTTTATCAGACTTTTGAGTCATCTGCTCTGAATGGAATCTATATGGCCTGGAGAAATATATGCACATGTATATATGAGCAAGTAAAAGGAACTGCAAGTAAAATTTGGGTCTTTAAAGAACACCCTTCATCTGAAAGTCTCAAAGGCCTGGCTATTAGTGGGCAAAGTGACCCTTTGCTTGTAAACCAACAGTGTGATACTATTCCATTTATTCTCTTAAAGCTACTGCTATCCACAGAGACACAGCAGTGGCTGTAGACAGGACTGTGGGTTTTGTGTCACCTGGTTCTGCCATCATTTGCTGCTGTATCTCCTGAGATGCAAAAGCAAAGATCTCCAGTACAGAGAGGCACTAAAGTATGTGCTTAAATGTGACTGCCATTTAAGAGGTGGGCTGGCTTCCCACCCTGCTCAGGGAAATCTCCATCACCCTCTTGCAGGGCCTTGCCAAAGCAGGGTGGGAGCCTCTCTGTGCTGTTGCCCTTGCAGTGTTTGTCCTGGATGTGATGCAGGACTTTGCTCTCCTGCACTGTCAGTCAGGTGCCCTTCAGGAGCACTGTGTTCACATCTACAAGGGCACACGTGAATTATTGTTTACTCAATAACAAATCAAACAAATTCTCTTCTATTCAGGCCAAACCACAATGATAAAAGGAAGCTGATTTCCACTATTATGAGCACCGATTGATGTCTTCCCTTCTCTTGACTGTCTTTATTTCACATACAAGTGGCTTTTCTTTTTCTTTTTTTTTCCTTTTCCCTTTGGAAATGTCATCACCACTTAATTAGCAATGCGTTGTTACCTGAAAGTAAGAACAAACCTATCTTAGGCCATATGGCAGGGTTTTAATCTGCACTGTCACGGTATAATCATGTCGAAATGGCTTCCCTTTTCAGTCAAAACTGCATTTCACACTTTACTAATATGGGGCTTTTCCTTTTCTCTTCCAGGGTGATATAGCCCTGACAGTCCAGCAAGTGCAAATTAAAATAGCTCCAAGCTGTGGCCAGCAGCAGGAGGGGAGAGTGAGCAAGAGAGTGGTGTGACTGGTGGGGAGGGAGGAGGACCTCATCCCAAAACTGGAACTTGTGCTCCCTCAGTGATCTGCTTCTGCAAAATTGAACCAAATGAGTTTGGCCTCCATTTAGGAAGACAATTCCCCTTCCCTATAGTGAAGGCCTGGGTTATGCCACGGGAGCTGGTTATAGGGAGTCTTTGTGAAGTTTATCTTTCCTTCCCCAGTGCTATTGGGAATATATAGAAGCAGAAATCAAGAAAGTTACATGTTTGTGCAAAGCAGCAGTGACCAGCAGAAAACTGCAATTGACTGCTGTAGTTGTTTACAGGGTCTGAGAGAAGATTGAAATACATGGCTTGTTGGGTAACATTTTCAAAGGAGTTTTACTCCTAAGCAACCCACATGTCACATATTGTGCAACATACAGATATTTAGTCTGATGTTTTAGGATACATAACTGTCCTTTTCTGGGTGGTAGGTAAGGACCAAAAACTGGATTGAATCTTGTTTGCAGTGGGATAAAAAGAAGCATGGATTGTCTGTGCCCCAGGAAAATAAGGCAGACTATTAGTATGCGCTGGCTCTTCCCACAGCACCTTGCACGAAGCAGAGTCTGGATCACAGACCCCCTCCCCCTTGCCAGTTTTCTCGGGTTCTCCCAATGCGGCATATCCCCAGGCATCTGTGAGGAACTGCTTATGGTCTCTGCTTAGCACTTGTGGATGTCAGGCTGAAATGGATTGAGTCAGGGCAAACTCACAACCAGCAATGAATAGATAGCTTCAGTCCATGATCAATGCCCTTGGCTTCCCATGCCTGCATTTTTACCCATCTTACCCCTCTGTAATTAGGATAGTAAGTACCAGGGAACCAGATAGAGGGAGAAAAAGTATCTCTTGAAACTTCTCCCCTCTCCTACCAGTTGCTTGTGTTTCTCCAGGACAGAAGTGTCAGAGCCAATGAAAGTCCCAGTGCTCTGTGAGGCTTTTCTTTTGCATACATCCTCCAAGGGATATATGTGGCTCCAAAGCCACAGGAGATCCTTGCCTTCTCTGAAGGGGAGCAGCAAGTACCATTTTGCCTGGATGTACTGTGCTGCTCCAGGGTGTGTATGGATTCCTGGGGGAGTTCCTGTCATCTATACATCCCCACAGGATGTATAGAAATCACTCAGCTCTCTAACCATGGGCAGTCTGATGTCTTTCACACACTGTCTGAACTGTGTATCCCTTTGCAGATACAACCCCTGGAACACCTCAGATTGGAAGTTTGGAGGTGCTCCTTCCTTTCAGTTACTTTGTATTTTGCTGGAATTTCATTATTTTAGCCCCTGTATGACAACTACTATGCGCAGGAGTAATCTCCCCTACTCTTCCCCACCCAGCAGAAGGCTGAATGTAGAAGCTGCTCAGTGCTGATCTGCTCCTTATCAGTTATTAACATAAACATATCTTTGCAATGAGACAACAAAGGCAACAAAGCAAAAGAAAAAAAAAGTTTAAGTGGTGGTCTGAGGTTTTGCTCGCAGTAAGAGATGAACCAGAGCTCTCTTGTTATTTAAATTACTGGTAAAACTCTGTGCTTTGGCCAGGAAAGTCAAAGTCTAGATGTTCACTTACAGAAATCAACATCAGTGCAGGGGAAACTTTAAATATTTTAGTGTCCTTGTCAGCAGGTATTTAACTAGGGAAAGTGACTCAAGCATACAGGTAGTTGATCTCGATAGTTAAAACTGTACATTTGAAACACATTTTCCTAAAAAATTCTGAAGAGTAAGATAGCTCTGGTGTTATACATAAGCACAGCTTCTCTGACATGAGCTCCTTCAGCCCAGCTGCAGGTTGGCCACCCTGGACATCTGCATTGTAACAGAGATGGAAACTTAGACATGAGACTGGAGGGAGAAGAAAGCAGAAAGTGGTAACAGCTCTGCCAGGCTGCTGTTTCATCAGGTACCTGGTGTGCTCTGCAGGGCTGATGCAGGAAAGAGCTGAAGGTGTAAAGGTCTGAGTATGTGCATGTGTGTTTTTGTTTGTGTTTGTGTGTGTGTGTGAATTCAATGGTCCTGAGAACAAATATAATTCTGGGGCATGAAACAGAAGGATGAATATCAAGCGAGAACATACAGCTGCAGGTCCTTTCCCCTTCTTTTTCCAGCTTTTGGATGAACTGCAAAGCCGAGGGGGACTGTTAACTGCCTGGGCCTGTCCATTTCTCTCTCTCTCTTTACTTCTCTGTCCCTAACTCCCCCTCCCTCTCCTTTCTGCAGCTCCGGAGGGTGGAGGTGCGATTTGCTATGCCCGTTTTTTATTTCCAGCACGCTTGACAGGCTGGGCGAGGAAGGCGTTAATGTTTTCTGACAGGCCCCCTCTAATTGTTGGAGCTTTTCTTCTCTGCCTTTTCTGTGAAATTCTGACTTAGGCGAGCAGCATAACAAAATGCTCTGGCATTGAAATGTGCGCTTGCACTACACTGGGTTCGGGGAAACAGCATTATTCATGAAGATTTTCAGCTGTTTTTGTCTTTTAACTAACCTTTGAGTTTGATCAGAGGCTAGCCGGGCTCCCTTTCTCAAAAGGCGGTCTTGGCAACCCGACAATGGAGCCAAACTGTTTTCCCTGTTAAAGAGATAACTATGCCGTTGAGTTGGTACATGGGGGAAATTAATCTTCAGGCGCATACAAATGATAGCTTTACCTCGCTCTGCAATCGCCTGCATGGGATTATTGATAGGACGGGGGTAAGGAGCAGGAGAAATTCAGGCTGGGGTAGGGAACTTTAAAAAAAAAAATAATTTGCAACCCCAAGCCCATCATCCCTTTTGATTGTATAAAGCCTGCGATTGATTCTTCACCACTTGCCTTTTGCAGCAGGAATTAGCCCCGCATTGTGCGGCCTGACACGCTAAGAGCCCGCTCGCTTGGGAGCTGAAGTCGCTGGGACAAACCGGGGTGGGGGGGAGAGGAGAGGCGACCGGGGGTGAGCTGGGGGCGCTTCTCCCCTCTCCCCTTTCCAAGAGGCGAGGAGGAGCGGGGAGGCGCAGAGTCGCCCCGCACTCCAAGCCGAGCTAATCCTTGAATGCACTGAGTAATACGCGCTGCGTTATGGTGGAGCGGCGGGCCAGGGCGTCCCATGTGTGTGTGTGTGTGTGCCCGGCTCTCCTTGGGCAGGTGCCCGGGCAGCGCGGAGCGGAGCGGGGCGGGGAGCGCGGGCGAGCGCGGAGCGGAGCGGGGCGGGGAGCGCGGGCAGGCGGGCGGGCTTGCGGCAGCTGCGGCGGGCGCACGCCGCCTCCGAGCCCCGGCCGGGCCCCCGCCGCGCCGCCGCCGCCGCGATAAAGGCCGAGGCTCGACACGCGCGGGGACAGCGCTGCCCGCTGCCTGCCCGGCCCCCCCGCCTGCCCCGGCCGGCCCGCACACACAAAAGGCAGGACCTGCCCCGCCGCCGCGGGGAGGGGCGCGGGAGAAAAAGGAAGGAGGAGGGGGAACAAATAAACAAATTTAAAAAAAAATAAAAGGAAAAAGAGAGGGGGAAGAAAATTAGAACAGGGGGTGAACCCCCCGGGTTGCTAGCGGGGCTGTGTGCGGGTCGACGCCTCTCTGAGGGGAAGGTGAGAGCAGGGCTGGGCGCTATAGGAGGCTCAAAGGGGAGCCCACAGCCCTTCCCCAGGACAGGGCCTGGGGGGCTCCCCCTCACTCTTACCTGTGCAGGAGGGGCGGAGGGCGCTGCTCCCATGTGCGGAGCAAAGTTTCTGTATAAGATAGCATCACGGGGGTCTGTGGGCAGCGGCAGAGCGGGGATGGGGAGCGAGGGTGAACCCCGCACATCGGGCAGGCTCCCCCTCCGGGCGCCGATCCCCCCGTGGGGGCAGCGCTGCCCAGCGCCGCTGGCTTGGCTACCCCGCTGCCCGTGGCTTGGGGGGGGGCACTCACTCTGGCAATTGTTGGCGGGACAGTTTTCGTGCATTGCGAGAAATAAACACACAGGTAGATGAATTAATAAACCCGTGGCCAAGCAGCCTTCATCTGCACGCACATCCCCTCCCCGCTCCTCTTCCCCCACCCCCCAAGCAAATCCTGAGTAGTTCTAAAACTTATAGTGCGCCCAAAGAAGTCCCTGATTTATGGAGTTTACTAATGCTAACTGAATACTGTCTGTCAGGCAGCGCTGAAAGGCTCTCCGCGCTAATACAAGAAAAGGCTTTGTGTTGCTAAGCGATTAGAGCAGATGTAATGAGATTTACCCCAATCCTGCTTTGCCCTTTCCCTATCTTCAGTAAAATTGTGTGTGTGTGTTTTCTTTCTTTCTTTCTTTCTTTCTGGAAGGGGCTGAGGGGAAGAGGGAGGGAGGAGGTGGTGAATTTCTGAGCCTGTCTTATACATTGTAGCGAACAACAGCGTAACTTTGCCTTTAGTTTAATGAGTCGGGATATTTACTATTCAGAAGTGAGCAAAAAAGAACACCTGTCTACACAAGGAAGAGAAATTTCGCCTTTGTAACAGAATGAAACATTATCCTAATGTTATATTCATAGCTATAAATTACTCGCTACACTTTCTTTGCATACCTTATCTGTACACTTGCAAAAGTGGGTAAATAAAAAGGGAGATGCTGTAAAGGGAGAGCGGATGGCGGCATATAACGGTTATTATTTTCATAACTAAACATTAGTTCCACGAGCGCTTAAAACAATGAGTGTTTGTGCTAAAGTAATGAGGGATTTCGTGACCCCAGCGTGTCCCGTCCTCCCGTCCCGTCCTCCCCCTCCTCTGCCCTCCCCCCCCGCGATTAAATCACGTATTGATCATTTCAGGCCGTGGGGGGAGGAGGCGAAGGGGCAAAAGCAATGCAGGAATACACACTAGTAAGCGTCCATGTGTGCATATGCGTCCCTGTATATATATATATATATATATCCATGTCTATCTGTAGTTACACATACACACACACTGAGAGAAAATTCCAGCCTCCTCCACCAAAGTTTTTCCCTCCTCTTTTTTAAAAATAGCGCATCCCTCGCAACTCGACGGCACATTTGTAGCGGAGCGGACTAATTTTTTTTCTTTTTAACTCCGTACGATACACCGGCTCTCCCCAGTCTTTGTTGGGGTTTTTTCTTTCTTTTTCTTTTTTTTTTTTTTTTAAGATGCGTTTTGAGCTTTGCTTTCCGCTTGGCTTGGTGCACGCAAACTGAATTTGCAAGTGATGCAGGAGCCAGGCGAAAAGGAGGCGAATTCTGGTCACGTCCTTGCTAACTGACAACAAGCAGGCTAGCCAAAAAAAAAAAAGAAAAAAAAAAAAAAGCAGGGAATGGGGGGAAGAGTCCAATTTGGTTTTGAGTCTTGGTAATTGGGTACTTTTACAGGCAGATCACGCTATTTGGGCAGAATAACAAGTTTGGAAAGGCCAATAGCTCTACGCTGCCACCGATTTCTACTACTTTATTTATTTATTTAATTTTATCTCCCTTCGCCTCTCGCTTCCCGTCTTCCCCGCCACGGTTTTATTTACCCAGCCACCACTCGCAGAGGCAGAACAGCGCCCCGTGCTTTGGGTGGCGGTGCCATCCCCGTGTTTTCCTGCCCCGATGGGTCAGAGCCGCGGAGGAGGACAGGGTCACACCGCATCCCCAAACGCGGGATGCAGCGCCCTCTTTTTTTAGGACTTGGGCTTTAGGAGGAATTCTGTAATGTGCAGTGATTTCAGGAAGGACAATGTAATCATTAATCATCCCCTCTCCTTTTGATTTGGATACACATTTGCAACACAGAAGGGCAAGGAAACAATGGTGATAGCGCTAGATCTTTGCATATTTATATAGAGATAGATAAAGATATATATGTTACATCCATCAGGTACAGACACTTCATATGAAGCTTACCTCTGCTATAACATCGATTAACATTCTGTCCTTACATTCATCGTTGTCAATGGCAGAAAGAAAAAAAAAATTGCATGTGGTAGGCAGCTGATCATTTTAATTTAAAATTTTTTTTATTACGAAACTAGTTTGTATAAAATAGGGTTATACAGGACCTTTGTCAGTTTGTAATAAAACAGTAAGAAAAGGCAGTGTTGGTGGTGGGGGGGTTGTTTGTTTGCTTGTCTGGTTTTTCTTTTCTTTTTCCCAAAAGGCAGCACATGAGAACAAATGGCTACCGTTTTGCGTTTGGACAATAGCTGCATAAACTTTGTTCACTTTGAACATTGTTTAATGACATTATTAATACATTAACAAAATTTCTATAAAGTAAGACACATTGGTGCTAAAGTACATCTGGAGGAAATCCAAGTCCTTTACAAAACCACGTACAAAAATGGCAGTTGTAAGGTAACGTTGACTAAGAGTCTAAACATGAAGAGGTAATAAGCATTACATATTAAAAAAAGTATCAAGATATACACATTTTAAACCATTTGTACAAAACCTCTATAAATCTCTCTCTCTCTTATGTACAAAAATAGCTTAATATATCCCCAAACGGGTTAGGATAGATACAAATAGATTTTCTTATCATAAAAAAATTCACAAAAAAAAAAAAAAAAAAGATTGGAAGCATTCTATGATGGAAACGAGAGGAAAAGCTTGGATCGAGGGGAGGGAGAGGCACGGGGAGACGGAAGGTAGACGGGGCTCCAGGGACTTCTTTGAGTACAGCATAGCTTAACTTCAGCATCTCCACAGACATCGGGAAACTAACTTTGTCCACAGGTGATGAACGCCAGTCTCTGAAGGGCCGCGGCGGCGGCGAGGTGCGGAGATGGGCCGGCCGCCTTTCTGCTGAGGAGGAGGAGGAGGAAGAAGAGGAAGAGCTCCTCCGCCGGCCGAGGAGCGCAACGCCCTTTCCCGCGGCTCCCCGCCGGACAGCCGCTCCGCCGGGCCGTACTCCGGGGCACTGCAGAGCCCGGCCGGTCCCCGGGCAGCGCTGTGCCCGCCCGCCGAGAGACGTGCCCGCACCGCCCTCCGACGGCAGGGGAACGGGAAACGCAACAGGTTCTTTTTTCTGCGTGGATTTTTGTCTCTCTGTGTGTGATCTGGTTTTGTGTCGGTTTTTTTTTTTTTTTGGTTTTTGTTGGTTTGTTGGTTTTTTTTCCCTTTTGCAACCGTCCTGTAACAATAAAAGAAAAGAGGAGATCAGAGCCACGCCGCGACCAGCGCAGCGTCGGGCCGCAGAGCCGCTCGTAAGTACCGCGGGACACGCTGCGACCGCCCGAGGGGCATCCCCGGCTGTATCCCCTCCCCCGGCGGCTGCGGCCCCGCGTCCGTCCCCCCGGTATCACCCCGGTGTCACCCCGGTATCCCCCCGGGATCCCCCGGCCCTCCGCGGGCTGCTACCCACCTGCCGGGAGGGCGGCCGGCGCTCAGAACCAGCTGGTGAAGTCCAGAAGCTCCTGCTCCTCGGGGCTGAGCGGGTCGTAGGAGCCCTCGTCGGAGGAATAGGAGGAGACGGGGGAGCCCGCCATGGAGTTCATGTCGTGGGAGTAGCTGGGCGAGATGGTGGGCGAGAGGACGCCCGCTTGGAAGGCGGCGCTGACGGCGTCATGCTCGTCGAGCAGCTGCTGCAGGGCGCGGATGTACTCGACGGCGGAGCGGAGCGTCTCTACCTTGCTCATCTTCTTGTTGGCGGCGCCGTTGGGGACGTGCTCCCGCAGCGTGGCGAAGCCCAGGTTCACCAGCTTCACCCGGTTGCGCTCCCGCTCGTTGCGCCGCGCCACGGCGGCGGGCTGCTGCTGCGGCAGGCTGTACCCGAAGCCGCTGAAGTTGAGCCTCCTCTTGCAGCGCATCAGCTCCGGCGAGGCCGAGCGCTGCCGCTTGGCCGCCCGCGGCGCCGAGGGCTTGCCGCCCGGGGAGGGCTGCCCGCCCGCCGGGCTCAGCTGCGGCGGCGGCGCCCCCGGGGGAGGCCCCGGCGGGGCGGCGGCGGCGGCGGCGGCCACGGCCGCGGCGAAGAAGCAGGCGGGCTGCAGGAAGGGCGGCTGCCCGGCGGCGCTGGACATCCTGGCGGGGCTGCCGCTGGCCATAGGCGAGGGGGGCGTCCTGCGAGGCGGGGGCGCCCGAGGGACGGCCGGTCCCCGTCCCCCCACCAGCACCACAGAAAAAAAATTCAAAACGAGAAAAAGGAAAAACTTGCGACGTTCAATTTAAAATTAAAAAAAAAAAAGAAGAAGAAGAAGAAGAAGAAGAAGAAGAAGAGCTAGGCGACAGACGGCAAGGGAAAGGGACAGCGGCGAGCGACGGGAGCGGACGGCGGAGCCGGGCGGGCGGCGGGGACGGCGGGCGGCTCTGCCCGCCCCCCTCCCTCTCGCCCTCCGTGCGGCGGCCGCGGGGAGGCTCGTGGCGCTCGCGTGTGCGCAGGCTGCTTTGCAAAGCCCCCTTTGCAAAAAAGTGGCTGAGGATTGTGTCTCTTATAAGGGGCGGACGGGGCTCGCCGCCCCCCCTTCTCCTACACACACACACACACACACACACACACACAGGGACGAGCCTCCCCCCGCCGCCCCCCGCGCTCACACACACACACACACACGCACACCCTGCACCTTGCGCCTTCCACGCAACCCGGCTTTGCCGGCCGCGATGCGCGGAGCGCTGCCGCCTTTTCAGCGCGGGACGCGCACACGTAGACAGACAGACACACATACACACACACATACAGACAGACAGACAGACAGACAGACACACAGGAGCCCCCGCGCCCCCCGCCGCACACGCGCTGGCGGCCCCGCCCCCCTCCCCCCCGCGCGCCGCTCCCCCGCCCCGCGCGCCGCCCCCGCCGCTCGCGGGTTTGTTGTCGCAAGTGCGTGCGCCCGGCGCGTGCCGCGCTCCCGGCCCTGAGCAAACACCCGCGCCGGGGCGCCGCGCGGGCCGGGGGCGGGGCGGGGGCGGCGCGCGTGGGCGCCGCGGGGGGGGCGGGGGCGGGAAAGCGTGAGGGGAAAGGGGAAGGGGAAGGGGGAGCCCGGCCCGCCCGCCGAGGGGTGCGGATCGCGCTGAGGGACAGGCAGCCGGGAACTCCCGGCGGAGCATCCCCTGTGCACCTGCCGGGGTTTGGAGGGGGGAGAGCCGCGGTGCGGGATGTGTAGGCACGGAGCTGTCCCGTGGCGAGGGCAGCCAAAGCGGTGCGCGCCCGCGGGAGAAGCGCCCTTGCCATTGCGGGACGTGGCGCGTTCAGGGAAACTTCGTGTGCGGAACCTCGGCTTCTCCGTGTCCCTAGAGAGCACCGGGAGGCTGGTATCGCTCCCTTGGCTGGCCGCGCTGAGCTCCATGAGTGTCCGAGCCCCACCGCTGGGGGCTGCCGTGCCCCCCTCCCCGCTTGCAGCGGCCGGAGCCGCGTGTGCCCGGCACCGCACACGCCCCGGGGCCGCCTGATGGCTCTATTAGCCAGCGACAACCGCGGGGGAGCCCGGCCGGGTGACAGGAGGAGGGCGGCTCAGAGCAGAGCAGGGTAGAGGCTTCTCTGAGAAGTCACCTCGAATTACCCCTCCGGAATGCTGATCACCGCGGGGTCAGCCTGTCGGGAGGGAAAGAACAAACTTCTCCTGGGCACGTCCCGCTCGGCCGGTCCGGCACGGGGAGGGAGGAGGTTTGCCTCGTAAAGTAAGGGTGTGTTGGGCAGAGCTGGCAGGTGTGGAGCCAGCACACTTCCCTGCCAGATCCCATTTCCCAGGCCACACTGTCTGCTTGCTGAGCCCGGGGAAGCCACTGACCCGCTGCTCCTCCCTGTGTCACCCTGCAAAGTGGAAATGGGGCACCAGCTCTGCAAGCAGGCAATGGCATTGGCTTGTAACTGCGCACTCAGGATGGACCTGGCCTGTGCAGGGGAAATTATCACTGCTCTGAGGTGAAGTCTCAGTTGTGGTTCAGGAGCAAATGCTGAGAGTTTGAGACTGGTGTGCTTTGGGGGTCACGCTGACCCTTGGGGCTGCAGAGGTGTAGGCAGCCTGGGAGGCATGACCAGGTTCAGCACCAGAGAATGCTGATCTTGGCACTCTCCCCCTGCCCTCCTGCCTTTCTTATATTTCTGAAATCTTTAGCACATTTTCTGCCTTCTACTCTGTCTCATTTCCACTCTGTAAACTCAGATGTGTGTGCTCGCTATCCCACCAAAAAGAGCAGAGCCATGGTGTGACAGCCTTGCCATGGTGATATGGTTTTAGAAAATCCCTGGTAGGTGACTTTAATCCCTAGTACTCACACCAGCGCCAAAGCATGGAAGGAGGGGACCTGCACAGTCCATGTTAATGTTTCAGTGGAAATGACTGCAAAAGCAAGCCCTGTACTGTTGTTGACCTCAATTGCAGCAGTCTGGAGCTGTAGAAAACAGTTCTTCTCATCTACCAATGGGTCTCTGACCCTGGCTGTGTGTGAGTTAAAAAAGTGCTAAGCAGAAACAGAGCACAGGAGAACCTCAAAGGGTACCTGCTAGCTACTAATTGTGTAATTTTTTTAACATGTCAGCTTTTAATGCTGTGTCATATTAAGCATGTCAGCTCTTCAGCACCAGTGATGACAAATGTGAAGTAGTTATGTGTGGTCATACTTATTTTGGGACCTCTTCACTGATCTCTGACCAGTGTCTGACTTCTAGCTACTGTCTCATCACATAGGAAATGTTTAAACTTATTTTATCCACTCTTGGGCAGGAAAGCTAAAACTTAGCAGGATAAAAGGTTTCCTTGTATTTCCTGTTTGGGGAGCTCTCCTTCAGTTCCAGGTCTCCTGGATGGTTTGTTCAACATCCCTTGTCTGATGTCAGAACAGACTGCACTGGAAGCAGTTGTTGCATCACCAGCTCTGCATCATGACTTTGGGAAGTGCTAACAGAAATATCAAATTGCGGCCCTGTAAAATATATATATGTATTTGAACAGACTAATTCTTCTAGACCAGCCTGATTCCATAACTGTGCAGATACACTACATAGGGACATTCCTGCCCTTCTCCCTGGAAGTGGCAGAATAAGGGTGGAGTTTCTGGGTCCCTTCTTCTCCAGCCTCAGAGGGCTCTTAAAAAGGCAAAAAACTGTGTGTCCCAGAGGTCACCAAGTGTAACTCATGTAATTGTGCCTCTGTGGCCCTGTACCCATTTGGGTCATGGTGTGTGTTTGTGTGGGGGGTGGATGAGGGGGGCAGAGCCTTTTCCTCCCTTTTCTCTTTCCTCCCACTGCCACCGGGGAAGGAACTCACCCCTTATGTCTGGGGTAATTCCAATCTGGCCAACTCCTCTGTGGGTTCTCTGTGCAGAGTAAAGGACCAGATTCCTAAATAATAAATATTGTCCCAAGGTCCCCCGCCTCCACCCACTCCTATGCACAGTCCTGCACCTGCGCCTTGAAATTCTTCATTCTAATATAATGATAAATAGCCCTTGCCCTTTTCATTTGGCACTTTTATTTCAGTCTTTATTTATTTGTTTGTTTATTTTTAAATTTTGGATTGTCACTATTTTCTAGTGACTTCTTTGTGTGCCTAAATTGTAGCCATACTCATGAGGCCTTTTGAAGTCCTTGCCTTTTTTTTAAAAAAAAAAAAAAAAAAAACAGCTCTGGTATGCTTTTTTTTTTTTTTTCTTGCTACTTCTTTTCTTTTTTAAAGGCCATTTACGTTATGATTAAATGCTGTCTTGGAAAAGCAGAACGAAAGTCGTTAATCTATATAGATCTTCAAAGAATCGATACATTCGGGACTTCTGTAGGATTTGTTACACTCCATTTTGTTACAGTAGGCAGCTCGTCTGGATTTGGGCACATGTGTTTCTCTCCCTCCCCTCGCCCTCCCCCTCGCCTTTCCAGCTTCCCCCCCAAGAGTGAAAATAAAGTAAAAGGTCTTTCATGGTAAACAAAACCAGCTTATTCTCCACATAGAACACATGAATAGCTGGAAAAAAAACTTACAATAAATGGTGCATTTTTTTCTCTGCTGGGTATAGCATTCAAGATCAGTCCAGTATTCAAGAAGCAGTCCATTTTTTGCTCAGCAAGAGAGTTTAGAAAAGAAGCGTGGGGTCTATTCAAGGATCTTTTCCCCCTTCACAATTGCTGGGCTTTATGAAACCTATCTTCCATGCCTTGTCAGAGTATTTCTGGGGACCAATTAGTGCTTTGTTGCAAGGCTTCTTTGCTGAATCTTTGAGCAGCAAGAAAAAGCTCTCTTGAGTCTCCCCTTATTTTGACTATTTCAGTCATTACTCAGTGTAATAATTAATATGACAACTGGACGCTGAAGTTTGTATAGAAACACCTCGGCTGCAGGAGAGAGCGTGCAGTGGGTGGTAACAAGCTACAGATCAGACCGAGAAGCCACACACACAAGGAAGGGGGGGGAAAAAAGAGAGGGAGAGAGAATAATGAATGAAAAGAAAGAGGGAAAGAATAAAGATAAATAAATAGTTGGTGCGGCCTGAAGAAACATAATACAGACTTAGAAGGGAGAAAAAAAAAGCACTTTGAGTGGAGTGTGGGGGGGTCAACCCCTGAGAGTTAAACTTATTTTGAAACAGTTTCCATGTGAATATAATTTTCAACATTTGCTACTTTCAGAAGTCAGGAAAGAGATTTTTCCCTGAAAAGGCAAGATGGTCCCTCGGGTAAGTAATTTTTAAGGATGGTGTGTTTGCACTTTTGCATAGTTGATAAAGTTTAATGCCTCTTCCTAAGTATCCCTTTATGGAAATGAGAACTTAACCATGAAAGCTTTTCTTGACTAATTGTTGACCATCCTGCCCAGGGTGGAGAAGGTGACTTATCGGGGTAGCAAGTTTGAGTTTTCTTGGTGTTGTATCTCTACAAGAGGAATAAAGCCTGTGCCTCAGTGAAGAATTAAAAATGACGTTTGACCAGGGGACACTGCTGAATCCTCCTCGAAAGGCGTCTTGGGATGAACACTCATCACTTTGCAGACATTTCTTGGGCTGCCAATTAGGGCATAATAAATAATTAGAGGTTTTAAGCGTATTAGATACAGCTCATGCTAATGAGCTACATCAGATCTTGTGCTAACCTGAAGTGACAGTTTGCATATAGGGCTGCAAAAAAAAAAAAAAAACCAAACCAAAAAAACCAACACACACACACACACACACACAAAAAACCCCCAAAAGAACTCAAAAAACCAAACCAAACAAACAAACAAACAAAAAAAAATCACAGGGAAAAAAACCCAAACAAACAAACAAGACCCCAAACCAGCCGCCGAGGCATCTTTCCCCCCGCGGCCCCGTCCCGCTCCCAGCTCCGCAGCTCCCGCGGTCCCGCCCGCTGCCCCCCTGCCCTCCGCGCCCGCGGAGCGGAGCCCTTGTCTGCCGGCTCTGCCGGGTGGCCCCATTGTGCGGCCACGAGCTGTGCGCCTGTCAGAGCCCCGGGGGATAAATCACACCGGGCTGCCCTCCCGCATACCCCAGCGCCACTTCTTGGACAGCGGAGTATTTTGGGTGGGGGGTGGGTGGGTTGTTGCCGGCTCCTCGGAAGCGGTGGTCCCCTGCAGGAGGGGTAGGAGAGGGTTTGGGTGATGCCTGCGCAGTCTGCGAAGCGGATCCCTCGCTATCCCCCGGGAGGGCAGGCTGCAGGGACAGCCAGGGTCCCGGGTCCCCACTGCCGTGAGGACACAGTGCCACCTCCCGGCCACCCGCGCCCCGGAGGGAAGGAACCGGGGAAATCCGGGTGGAGAGGGATGGGGCGCAGCCTTGAGGTCTCGGGGAGCCCGGCTCTGCAGTGCTGGGTGGCTTTGCCAGCACGATGCAGAGGGACGTGCGGGGAAATGCTGTCTGTATGGGGTGTAAAGGAGAGCTAAAGCATCCTGAGATCTCTGGTAAATGCATACACGGTGTTGATGAGGGGGATGCCCCCCTCCCATGCACACACACACAAACCACCTAAGATACTCGTGGAATCCTCATCTGGGAATTTTTTCCACCAGCTTAGAAAATTCCCTTCCACTGCTTACTGCACTCTCACATGCACTGGGGCCTCCTGAACCAGCAGGGAAGCAGGGAGCTGCAGGCCAAGGACAGGCCCAGTGTCCTGGCAAAGGAAAGGACATCCTTGCCCAGACACAAAGACTCAGAGCTCCAGGGAAGCCGCCACTGTGCAAATGGGTGGCAAAGAGCAGCCTGAAAAGCAGCCAAAGTCCGTGGCCCCTTGAACTCGCATCGTGCCGGCCTGGGGAGCTTGCCAGCTTCAGTGCAAAGAGCCCTGTGAGCTGTGGCTGAGAGCACAGCCAGAAAGGACTGCATGTGGTGTGTGCATGTGTGTGTGTGTGTGTACTCAAAGCAAGTGTGTTTTGCAGGGAGAACACGTGTTTTAGGCAAAAGCAAGGTTGGACATCAGTGCATATTGTTGAAAGAAGAGGGGAATGCTCTGTGCTGCAGCAAAATCCCAGAGCAGAACTAACAGACTTAAAGCCCAGCTGCTCACACCAGCCAGGGAATCAGGCCCACGAGGAAGCTTGAAACCCAAGTAGGAAAACCTGGTTGGCAGTGTCACTGCAGGGGGATGAATCCGTGCTTGGTATGCTGAAGTTGTACTTCAAAGAGTACAGGGAAGCTCCAGCAGTTTGGACTCTGAAATGGCCCAAGGTAACCAGTGTTGATGCAACTGCATATTCCTAAGGGGAATGTCACTGGGCATACACATGCTCACACATCCCCACACACCACTTTGCTCCAAAACAGGAGACACTGGGAATTCCTCCTAGCAAGATGGAACTTTGTTTCCTTCAGGCAGTGCCTTCTGCTACCAAATAGCCTCTGACAGTGCAGACTGACCGAACAGTGAACTGGTGGCAATACTCTGGTGATATTATTATAAATGTATAAGAACAAGGGTGAAAGATAATCTTGCAAAATAAATACAAAAAAACCGGGGCTAGGAGGCAAAACAGATGATTACAAAGATTTGGCATGAGCAGTGTTTTATGTATTTGATATTTCACTTTGTCTTGCCATTACTGTTGGGTAGTGTGGACACATCGTTATAAGAAAAGGGATGGAGAAAGGGAAGGAACGGAGACCAAAAGCATGTAAAAGCCATAAAGCAGTAAAAGAGAGATTAAAGATTAGTGAAAAAAGAAGGGGTTAGGAAAGAAAGAGGAAGGCACTAACAGAGGAAAGAATAGTTTATCTCACTGAAAAATGCACTAGGGCATGGTGTGTGGGGAAGGTAAACAAGACTAGTTTCTGGAGTCTGTCTTGTCCTGCATAGGGGCTATAATCAGAGTTGTCGCCATCTTCATCTCACTGTTATTTTTTCCCTAGGTGGCCTTGTGCTGCACAAGCACAGGCCACAAAGTACTGGCTACCATAATGAATTTATTGGCTGAGTAGCTGAAACCCAGTAGTTTTTTTACTGCTGGCAATTACTGGGGATACTTTCCCCCACTGCTCTGCCTTTCCTTGCCCCATCCTCCTGCCATGTGAGCAGGATCCAGTGTGTTTAGTGTGCATCACATCTTGACCTGCCAGCCCATACCACAGGCTTGCAGATCACATCAGAAATAACTTCCTACCCTATGTGCAGTTTCAGGATGCACAAAGAAGCAGCTCTTCTGAAAAAGGTATGTATGTATTCGCACTCAAAGCACAGAGTCACTTCAGATGCATGTTATATAATTGATAATTTCAGTGGGATGGACTCTGACTCCACAGTAAGAACTATGAAATGGTTCCACTCAGTTTCCCCACTCTAAAGCTGCTGGGTTTTGTAGGTATGAAAAATTTACAGTAAGTCTTTTCTAATGTTCATCAATATGAGTTTGCACAGATGTGGGTAGTAGAGCTTCCTTGAAGGAGAAAATAACTGGAAAGAGAATTTGTCTTCATCATGAAAATATAGCAAGATTACCTGCCTTGGCACAGTTTCTAAGACTTCATTTTCCCAAATAGCAAGATAGATACTTCAAGCTATCTATCTGTCAAGCTCCATTTTTTCACCTGCCCTCTGATATTGGGATACAGATTTCCAATCTCCTTTACCCCCTTTGGTGACTCTTATTAAGCCAAATCTGGGCTTTTTCATATCAGTACTTTACTAACCTTTCCTGATTTATATGTCCCACCCTATTTCCCTTGTGCTTTCCATGGCTGACACCACATACAAGCACACGTACATCATGTGTAGTTTTCTACATCTTCCTGCCCTGGAGCTCTGACCTACTCTTTCCTGCTCCTTTTCTTCCTTTACCTTCCTCTCTTTCTCCATGCTCAGGCTCATATGCCAGTATGAGGTTCATGCTGCTAACTCCTGTCTCATGTTTCCCCTGGACTGGGTGTCTCTCTCTGGTTTCTGGTGAGCAGAGTGGTGTCTCCTGCTCTCTGAGCTGTTTGGAAGCAGCCCCAGAGGTTCTACTAAAGGATAAATCCCTCAGCTGCTGTGCCTTGCCAGAGCTTTCCGTGCCTGATGACATTCAAAGAGCAATCCTGGAGAACCTCTGATATCTGTCCAGAGCCGTCTGTGCCTGACGTTTGCCATCCAAAGAGCAATCCTGGAGAATGTCTGATATGTGTCCAGAGCCATCTGTGCCTGACGTTTGCCATCCAAAGAGCAATCCTGGAGAATGTCTGATATGTGTCCAAGGGGAGTGACCCCGAGGTGAAACCCACCTGAGGCTGAACACGCAGCTGCAGAGGGAAGGAACGGGCTGGAGGCGGAGCTGAAAACCATGTGTTGACTTGAAAAAAAATGAAAACAGCTGATGTTGATCAGGAGGAGAATGGCTGCTAATTTAGAGCATGCTGCTGCTCCACGTTGGGTGCAGGCAGAAGCAATCTGCTGGAGAGCGGCAGCGGCTGCTTGGTGTGCCAGCGGTGGGTGGGGTGGGCGTGCAGGGAGAACGCCCCCTTGGCATGCTGTCCAGGGGAGGGAGCTGGGGAAGGGAATGGCTTTGCCTTGCCTCCTCCACTTTAAATACCTTTGCACACATCTCTGCCCGCTGCACTAAGTCAGAAGGCTTCACCTGCTGTAGTGCAGGGGTCTCGCTGTGTGGGCATTGCTGCCTTTGCAACATGGACTCACAGCACTGCAAAATGAATGGTGACACTTTCCAGGTAAGTAATGGGGTCTGTGCCTGCTTTTTGCAGAGGTGAGGGGTGTCCTTCCCTCTCTGTGTTTGTCCTTCCCTCTCTGAGAGGCAGTGTGACTCCAGAGGAGAAGAATCAAGGTGGCCTGTTGTGATGCTTTGCAGTACCTGAGCAATTTTGGCAGCTCTGTATTTGTCTGCTGTTAATTGTGCTCACAAAAACGCAGTGAGAATACAAACATTGCAACAGTATCCTTGTGTACATGGCAAAAAGACAAAGAATCAGAAAAGACCAGAAGCTAATTGGAGGTCTTAAATATGTGTGATGAAAAAAAGCTGTCTTCTTTGGTTAAAGGAAAACAGATGAAATTATGTGCTCTTCTGGTGTAACTTTTTGTTAAATTTGGGGCTATCTTGTCTTCTTTTTTAATGTTTACTGACTGACTTTGAACTCTTTGCTTTGGGAAATACAGGAAGGACCTGAAGTTCATGCCTTTTAAACACGGGCACTGATGTTACTGCAGGGGCAAGTGATGTAACCTGAGGCCAGCATGGTTAATTATTAGGACAAAATTCTGCACTTATCTGTCCTATGCAATGCTGCTGAAGCCAGAGACAAGCTGCATCAGATGTGCAAAAAAGGGTTTCTATTTCTTATAAGAGCAGAGATGCCAAGGAAGCCTCTATTCCTACTTCTTTGTGTGCTGAGGCTGAACTCCCACAATATTTCTCTGGAGTCTCACCTTGCTGCTTATCCAAGTTGTGGAATTGCTTGGTTTCAATGATGAGTGCCATGATGAGCATTTAAATGCCTTAACAAATTTGACTTGGAAAATTATTCCATTTTGACAAGTAACTTGGAAATATTTTAATTTGAAATATTTTTCCCTTCTTCCTCTTCCCCCCCTCATTTTGCATATCTAGTAAATTTGAACTTCACAGTAGTGAGGTAAAGGTTTTATATCCCTGAAATTGCAAGAAAAACTTTCTCTGGCTCTACCAGTGTTGGAATTCACTCTGAAGGGCTTCAGCTAAATGTCTCAGCAAGGGATTAGAAGGCAAGATGCATTAGATAGGATTGGGTTATTTACCCCCAAAGATGCCACCTGTGTCAGAATGGCAATACCAATCTATGTGCAATGTGGCTAACTAAAAATGCAGGTTTGTGATTGTCTAAGGTCCAGGGATAGTTGTTCATGCTCTTCAACTGGTTCTCATGTTATTTCCTAGAAAAAAAACAGAGCTGGAAGAAAATTAGAGCCAAATTTATGCACATTATAAATCACATATACATATCACAGAGACAATATTGCAACACAATGAAATAGTTTCTTTGAGTCTGAATCATAATCACAATAGTAACAAAACTGTAGGAATACCCCAAAGCTGCAATTCCTCCATGAATGTTGAGGGACAAGTAGTTAAAGTCCAAAATGAGAATGGAAAAACTGAACAGTTAAAGCTATGCATAACTACTACAAAAATCTCAGCAATAATGTGAGTGCCTCTGTTTTTGCTGCTATCACCTCCAGTGCAGTGTTGAGGTTTATCATCTGCAGTGTATATTGATGCAGGCTGCCTCCACATACCCTGATAAGAACTGGGTAGCAGGAAAACAATCATTTTAGTCTTGTCCCCCTTTGCAATTAAAGGTGTCACTTCTGTGACAGGCTCAGGCATGGGCTGATGCTTATTAAAAAGCTTTCCAGGGAGCTGAGTGCATATGCAGATGTGCAAGAAGTTAAGCAAGTATGAGGCTGCTGAGAGCATCAGTGCCTACTCCCTATTACAATATAAATCAACTTACAAGAGTGGGAAAATGTCTGAGGACACATTGAAAGCAACTGACCTCAACAAATCAAAGCTGGTGACCAATGAGTTTGGAAAGGTTTTTTAAGAATTTTTTTGTCTAATCTCATTGTACAGAGATCAATTATTATCATCAGAATTACCTTGCAGGACTTCAACTTTGCATTATCTCCCCTGCAAGTATGCAAATCGTGAATTCTTTATTTGTCACACACATTCAAGTCAATCTGTCATATAAGTTGGTTGTCACAGCATGACTTGGCAAAAATATTTTAAATATATAACTGATGTCTTTTAGAGCAGTTTCATTGCAGAAAATCTTGACCCATTGGACAGACAATGGTGGAGCCAGTTCTGTCCTTGAGATCAGTTTTGGCTGTGGTGGGTGAGAACAGAAGGAAAAGGCAATGCATGGGCAGTATTTGAGATGACAGTTTTGGTCACACTACCATAAAATTTCAGTACTACAGACATTTGTTTTGGCTTTTGCCAGACTCCTGTCATCGTTTTCCCCTGTGGTTGCTTGAGGTGTAAATGGGTTTCATTAGCCAGCTGACACATCACTTCCAGCTGCTTTTCCTCTTGGTGCTCCCCATGTAGGAGCTGGGCTGGCTCCTGGCTGCCTGGGGACTCAGGAGACACAGAGATGCTGCGGGAAGTGTCACAGCTGAACAGGTGGCAATTTTCCTTCTGGTGCAGCACCTCTACTACAGTTCGCACTAGAGGTCCCTCATAAAGCTGGAAGATGTTTGGAAAACTTTTACAGGCTCTGGAAACAAAGCCAGATAGAAAAATGTGTGGCCAGTCTGTTAGCAGCAACCTTGGAGGCAGCCTCGGAGATGGCTTGGAGAATCAGCAATTATTTACTTTACAAAAGAAGGCGGCTCTTCATAGCTCTGCCTCAGGAAATGTAGGCCCACCAAGAGCTTCATGGCTTCAGGGCATCTGGCTTTGATTGTTAATTCATCTTCTACAAAGGCTATCTTTGCTGAGGACAATATTTGGGAACTGGGACTCTTTTTACTCTGATTTATATGTTCAGTTGAGCAATAACCATAATAAGAGCAAGCTCTGCCCCAAAAGACAGATCTTTATAAGGAATATTTGAATGGGTACCTTGACTCAAGCTTTAGCCCAGGTCTTTAGCCCTCTGTGTTGCAGATGTATGGTGTGATCTTTGAAATAACAACCACAGACAATTTGTCCAAGCCCAGTAGATGTTAAAAAAAATGAAATAAACATGCAAATAAGACATTAATGTGGTCTTCAAAAGTTTGTGATGGTTGTACATGAAATTTACTCTGATATCAGAAAAATTGGGTGATTGAAATGTCAGCAGGCATTTACCTGCCATGCCAAGTACCCAGCTTTCAAGACCTGCCTCCACTCCAGGGCTCAGTTTCCTCTTTCAGAAGTGGTGAAATAGCTCTTCCCTTCTTAACAGGGCTTTTGTGAAAAGAAACACATGTAGAGACATGCAAAAACATTCTAGCCATGAGAACTGTGAAAATAATGAAAATAAACCTTTGAGAGTACGGAATTTGGAGAGTAGAAAATCAGTAAGAGAAAGGGAGCAAACATAAATGAAAACACGTCTTGCCCTGAGTGTTTACTCATTATGGGATTTAGGGGAGATCTAGATGTTTGCTCCAACATTTTTCTTTTTTATTTTTCATTTATTTGATTGATGTTTTTATTTTGCTTTAAAATCACCTTCTATATCCTTTCTGTGGATACTACTCTCTCCTGGGGATACCTGGAAGGTACAAGCAGAACTGAAGGGAAACACAGACCATGGTCTGCATCTCTGCACAGAGCTCATCCACATTTCTCTGCTTAACCCTGAGTGCTGAGGAAAAGGAAGCCTGAGGGAAAGACTTTGCTGGACTGGAGCTGAAACCAAAGTGCAGAAATGTTTCCAGTCATCCCTGCAGGGTGAGGTTTGGTGTTAGGTTTAGTTTCATGTCCTTTTTGACTAGCTTGCTCTCATAAGGGTTCTAGTTTGATATAAGGGATTTGTGGTTTTGCCATCATAATACAGGGATTTGTGTTTTTGCCCAGAGCTGTTTTATACCTTCTTTACATTGCTGCTGTGCAAAAGGGACATGGAGAAAGACAAAACTGACTCCTAGGGTGAATGGTGGTAATATTTGTTTATTTTTTCTTTCCTTTCAGGAATCTAGCTACATTGAAGACTCCCCCAGTAAAAATGGTGTGATCTCTTTGATTTTCTCTCTGAAAGAAGAAGTTGGGGCATTGGCTAAAGTCCTGCGCACGTTTGAGGTAAATATTTTCCTTCAGGTCTTTACAATTTTGTCTTGCAGCCACACTGGAAGTTGTGTTTGTGATTCTATTTCATTGCTATTGCAGGGGAAAGCAGCCTCCATTTCTTTTCTGGGCTTAAAATCCCTTTAAGTCTTGGGGCAGACATAGCTTTTTTAAAACTAAAACCTCTACCCCACATGAGGGTGGGATAAATGCATTTTTTTTTCCACTTAAAAGGGAAATATTTAATCATAACAGCTGTAGTAAAAAGTAGGGGTGAGTTGAGCTGTGACCTAAGATTGACTCATGACCAAATAATTTGCCTTATAAGTTGTAAGGCAAATATAACCTGCATGTGAGCCATGTGACTCACAATGCACATTGCAGGGGGCAGCTCTTAGCTCTTGTCCACCCCAAAAAATCTGATATAAAAGATTTTACCATCTCCCATCTGCAGTACTTCTACGGAGTGGGTAGAGAGTACCTATAGAATAGCATAAAAATGACAGCACTCTTTTTTACACCAAAGGACTCAGTAACTTAGGCTGAGTGATTTGGCAAAGTTTTGGGGAAACAAGGAGCCATTTACCTTTCAGGACATTGTGTGCTTATTTATTCTTGCAGAAATATTTCCCAGATGTCATGAATGTTGTTTGAAAAGCACGAAATCCTTGCGGTTCAGGATGGTTGTGTTGCAACACACAGCTGTGTACTCTGTGCTCCCACGCAAATACACTTTTATATTGGTCCTGTGGCTTTTTTTTTCTTTTTTTTTTCTTTTTTTTATGTAATAGTTGTGCCTGAAAACAGCAATTTTTTTAGAACACTCTAAGAAGTTGTGGCCTGCATATTTTCCGTTCATAAATTGAATTTACTAGGAAATGAGAGGTTATGTGTGATGGGTACAAAAGAAAAACAATTATGAGTTTTAGGACATACTTGATTCATTAAGATAAAAGGAAATTCACCAACAACAGAAGAGCAAGTCTAAATCTGTGAATTGACTAGTAAAATCCTGCAAAATGTCCATATGTCAGTGATGTGCGTGTCTGTAAATGAATTGATGAGACTGCTGATATTCTCTTATTAAAAGCATTGATGTCTACTAAATAAATTGCTGTCAGCTCTAAATAAAAGTTTGTAGAGGAGCTGGCATAGGAAAGAGAGAAGCAACCATTTCTTGGATGTGACTTTTCTTGCCCCAAAGCAGATATCTAAACTGGACCAACAGAATCCCTTTTTCCCAGTGGCCCTGATTGCAGCTGAGAGGTTGGGACTCAGATGGTTTTCCACCCAACAAAGCCAATTCTTTCTGTTCTCTCAGCTCCTCCAGAACCAAGGCTTGACAGGAGACCTGGCATAGGTGCTCTTGTATCAGTTTTACATTTGGCATTGTACTGGATGGATGGATGGATGGGATTTAATGGTACGAGCACAGCTCCTCAGGGCTATTAATGAATTCCTGGTGTAAACCAGAGCAGCCTTTGGGCTGTTGTAACTCCATTCCAAGAACTGCACAGAGGTGTAAGTTTTACACACATGCACAACTGGGAGAACTCTCCCCCTTTTCCATCCTGGCCATAGCTGTGGTGCCTCAGAGAAACAGACTTTGTGCTCACTGACATCACAGCACAGACAGGGAAAGTGATGATAGGCAGGTAAGGAGTGGAAACAAACAGGAAGAACTTGAGGGAATGTTTTTGTCTTGCTCTCCTTCACTGCCTAACAGCATTAGCTGAGAGCAGCTACTGGAGCTAGCTCAGACTCTCTGTGGGTGGGCTCCCTGGGCAGGGAGACACCCAGCCTTGTCCCCTGGTTTGTGTCACCAGCTCGCTGCTGCCTTGGGGAAATGTGGTGGGTTTGTCTCAGAGGGGCCTCACCAGAGGAGATGTGAGGGTGGCTGCTCCAGCTGTCATTGCCTCATGCAGGAAAAGAGAAAACTGACAAAGCCACAAATAGGATCAGGCTGTTTCCAGGAGCAGATGTGGAGCTGCAATTGCTCACTCCATGGAGGGGGTCCACACCTTGTGCAGCTGCTGGTGCTGATGTTTCATGTCTGAACCTTCTGCTCCTTGCTGGGGTGGGGGTGCCCAGGCTGCTGGCACCTCTCTGGGCACTCCTGCATGGGAATGCAGAGAGAGGGCACAGCTCAACCCCCTCCTCCCAGCTTGGGTTTGGGAGTGGACATGGGACAGTGCCTCCAGCACTGGCTTTGAGGATTTTGCCTCTTTTCTAGACAGTCTGTAACACTAATGTGGGACATGAAAGGGAGAGGAGGAGGAGGGTTGAATGAGCTGTAAATATGAAAGACTGAAAATTTGCCCCCTCTCCCAGGGAAGGAAGCATGGAAGCAAGATCCAGGCTGAGTCATAGGGAACTGAGGGGATGCCTAAAGAAAAGAGAAATCTTGAGGAGCCATCAGCATGCAGGATGTCTTTCTGTAGAGGTGGTTTCCATAAGGACATGGGAAGGCTCATGGCACAGAATTATGTCCTCTAACTGAGACCCCAAGTTTAAGAGAATTTAAATGTGTTTTTGTGGAAAAAGTTATGTTTGTCCTACTCAAACATCCCTCAGAGTTGCTCATGCAGTTGGCAGAGTACTGTATGCTTATATTTGGGGGTTTTTTTTGCTCAAAGACCCAAACTCCAGTTTTCTGTTCAGGTCTCAGTTGCACACAAGTATGTGCTTACAGTGACAACTATTGTTTTTTCTATGTAGCTTGAAGGGTTTTTTTCGTGAGGAATCTTCTCAATGAACTCAGCTCTTTTTGTCTGCTGCTTTTAGGTCCAAAATAGACTTGATTATTTCCACTTTTTTCTTATGTTTGATCAGGAAGACCCATCTAAACACCTGACCTCAGCAGGGTTCTAAGCTTTTCTGATCTCTGGCTCTTGTCTCTTCTCTCTGGTTTGCAAATCCGTGCCTTGACTGCATGAATCCGTTCCTCCTGGACTGGCACAGCATAGAGCCCTGCCACAGCTGGCAGTGCAGCCCCTGCAGCCCCTTCCTCACCTGTCCTGTGGAGAGATGTGTCTGCAGGCACAGATTCACACTGTAAAGTGTTAGCAGCTCAGTCATGCTCAGCAATAAGCAGATTGCTAAAGCTGAATCCACTTTGCATCCACACTAGCTGCTCTGTTTGCATGTTGGGCATGTGGCAGACATTCACTTTTTGCTTGTCAAACGCAATTGTTTTGCACTTGAAAAGCCCCTTTGTCACCTCTGCCCTCATTGCAGGCTTGAGGGTGGCTGTGGGGACAGCACAAATCCACCAGCAGGGTCTTTACACCGACTTAATTTTAATGGGATCTGCTGTACACTGAGGTACTCCTTAGTGTAGCCCTGTGCTGTTTATTTGTGTTGTAGAAGATGACAGCTAGGCAGCCAAAACTGGAATAAATGCCTTCATCTGAAACAGAGGAGCACACATGAGTAAAGTATCATGCTTAAAATCAAGAAGACTGAACAGTCATGATGAAATTGTGTTTCTTTTTTGATTCACATCAAAAATGTTCAGAGTATAAGTTGAGGCCAAAAAAAAGAGAAATCTTCCAGGTTTGTTATCAAAACTGAAAAAGCAAAACTGAGCACTTTGGGTTGACCCGTGTTATACCTGGTAAAAATATTTGTTTCTCTGTAGTGATAAAAACCTATTGAAATTGAGGAAGCTTTTTAAAATAACAGTTCATTCTGAAAGAAAAAAAAAAAAAAAGTGAAGAAAAACCCACATTGTTCCCCCTCAAAGATTGTCTTTTCTGTAAATTAATCATTAAAAATATCAGAAATAAGAATTTCCATGTACAAAAATGATTGCCTTCAGTTTCAATTGCAGATTCCTCACATGAATTTGTGAATACACTAATCTTCTTCTTCACTAAAAGAACTCTGAAGTTCTTTTCCTGCTGGATTTACAAGTAATAGATTGTCAGCTGTTTTAAGAGGCAAACGTTGGAATACATCACAAGTTTGCTCAACCCATTTTGAGAGAGGATCCTTCTGTCTTCTCCTCAATGATGGGACCTTCTCAGACACAGAGCAGGATTCAGTGCAAGGTGCGGCCATCAGTGGGTAGGGCTCTAGTTCAAAAGCAAAAAAAAAAAGGAAAAAAAGAAATTGATTTGCACCAAGTACTCCTGTTCCCAGTGTAAGTTACTTTCCCATGGGGGTGAGTTACTGTTCCATAGGAGGATGGGATGGGAGTAACAAGCTGTAGTAAATGAGACCTGCCACTTTCAGAGCCAGCAGAGGCAACTCTGCTCTGTTTCTGTTTAGGAACTTCATTCCACAGGAAGCCCTACATGACTGTAATCTCTGTGTGCCCTGGGAAGGCCCTGGCTCTGAGGTGGTTGGGGTTGTTTCCAAACCAGGGGAAGAAAATCACTTTGGCCAGGGGGTGTGCTGGGAGTGTCTGCACTGATAGGTGGACTGGCTTGCCTCTACCACAAGATTGTATTTTCATTATACATATGCACAGCAGTGATCATTTCATTACACTGCTTCACATTCACATCTGTGGGGGTACCAGTTGCTGGTTTCTCTGGGTCTGGATGGAAGGCACTTGAGACAGAAATTTGTCTTTGGACTCAAGTGTTTATTATTTCTTATCAGTAAAACAGTCTCACTACTCTGACTTTGGCAGCTTTTCATTAGAAGGCACAAAATGGCCAACAAGCTCTTGTTATAAGGTCTTTTAAGACCAAACTACCCAATTAAGAACTGATACCTAGATTATTTTCCCTTGGAACCCAATAACTGATCCCAAAGAGCTCCAATGCAGACTTTTCTGCCCAATTACAAAATGCCACCCAAACCCATGGAGAAGAAGGAAGAAGAAGCATGAAGAAACCCAGGATGACACCCTGTGCCCTCCATCTTGCTTCCATCCACAAGATACTAAAAATCCCAAAACCTAAATTTCTCACCAAGTGATGCACCTACACTACTCTCTATGATCTATTGCACACCTTTGTGGATTCCAGTCTGTCTTGAAGTCTAGGGAACTTTCTCCGTGAATGAGGGTCAAAGCCAGTGCTCCCCTGGGGATCAGGGCACCCCAGAGCAGACAGAGAAATATTCCCTGTGCCCTGGGTTTGCACACACATCCTTGGTCTTATCCCTCCTTTTCCTGTGGCCACAAGAGCAGGACTTGTGGATCTAATTAATCACCAAGGGTTTAAAGAGAGGAGTGCTCTCTTCACAGGTGCTTGTGCAATGCCGCACAGTGTCACATTTTTGGTTTTCCTGCTCCACGTGTTTTGCAGCCAGATTCTGTTGCAAGCCTTGTGACAAATTTCAGGGTTGGAGCAGAGTGATGGACACCAGGGATCGCTCCAGGGCCAGCTGCCCTCTTGCACTCTTTGTTGGTCTGAGACACTTTTCCTCCATGAGTTGGGAAGAAAACCCTAACATTTGTGAAGAAGATTCTCTCTGTCTCCAGCTGAGAAGCAGACCCTTGGATAGTAGATCTGAATCAGATGGCTGCCTTTGCTTTTGCTTTGGGAATCCGTGGCTGAAACCATTACCGTAACTTCCTAAGTCCTCTGATCTATGAAAATTAAGCACTGAGCTTATACTTGTGCCTCTGAAAGTGTCTTCCTTCAGGAAACCCTGGACTATACCATGGCAAGGGTTAAAAGAACATCTCATCTCTTTTTTTTTTTTTTTTTTTTGGTACCAGAAAGTGCAAGTAAAATCCTTCTTTTGGGAGATTTTTACCCAAATTCTCACTTAGTGTTTATTAGTGCCACCATAGCGTTGTTGAAAGTTCTTCATCTGGTAACAATGGGGGGTCTCCTGATGAAGCCAAACTTCATTAATGGCAACAGTCATGAAAACAAGCTGCAGCTGGATTTCACAGCTGTACTTAGTTTTAGAAGCATACATAAGGAGCATTTAGTAATTAGTGAACAGAAGAATGTGTGAGTATCATGGGAAGCAGTAACCCATAACATTTTCAGAAAGGATCCATCCCTACTGAAAGCTTCCCTGTGTAGCTATGAACACACAACTTTCCTTTTCTAGTGGCCAGGCCATTAAACAGAGGGTGGGACTAAATTCTCTTGGTAGTGACCTCAGCAGGACTGCTGGTGTAGTGCAGCTCCAGTCTGGTTTTCTCCTGCTGGTGTGGGGCAGCATAGGTGGTGCTCAGTTAGGATGGAAAATCTGGAATAACCTGGGCAAGGGGCTGGAGCTGCTTCACAGACTCTGAGAGGGAGCCAAGACTGGGATCCAGCACTGAGAGGTAAGGCAGGGAGGGACATGCGCAATTTCCTCCCTGCATCCACCATTGCCTCTGTTTTAAATTGATATTTGTGTTTCTACCCCTTCAAACTCTGTTAGAAGTAATTCTAACCCATTTCAACCTCATTCTTCATCTTTGAGCTCTGAAAATGTATCTTGAGACTTCCGTCTCTAATGGGCAGTGCTAGAGGTACCATTGACTTGGATATTAAAATCATGAAAGATGAGTTTTTCCACCCCTCAGAGTGGGGGTTTTAAGAAAAGTTTAAGGGAAAAAAATACAGCAGGCACATGGTTTTATGACAGGATGGGTCTATAGGGGAGGGACTCAACCTCTCCCCTGGGTCAAAAATCTGAAGAGAAGGGGAGAAGTACCAAGGTGCTCTCCAAGTTCCTTGCAGCTGCAGGGAATGGTGGGGTGAACTCAGCAAAGACACATCTGATCTCACTCCATGGACTCATCTGGGCTCTAAAATAGGAAAGGCAGAAGAGATCCATGTTAATAGGTCAGATGGGAACCCAGCCACAAACATGTGACAGTTGAGATCTTCCAAAGGTGTTAGGTTCCATCAACAAAGCTCATAAAACTGGAATAACTTTTATTAGCTGACTTTTGAAGGCATACGTTGTCAGTATGTCAATCTCTACTAAAAAGCAGAGATTGAAAACTGCTTAAAATGTACAACTAAACAAACAAAAAAAAGAAGCACCCATTCTTCTTTTTCAGGCAACTATCTGTCTCCAGAAGTTGGAGCTCTAGAGAAAACATAATCTATTGGGAGAACTTCGATGCAATAGCAAGATTTGGCAACATCAAGGATACAAAAATTTCTGAACAATGTGAAACTATGAGGATTAAACACTAGATGGAGTAGTTGGACTAGAATGAAATTGAGATTTATAAAGCAATTCTAGTAACAGACCCACTGTAAATATTTTGAAATCAAGGGCTTAGTAGCGAGGCACAGCACATGAGAACACACTTCTCCAGGAGTGCCAATTCAGGGAGTTGGACATATGCTGCTGGATTCTTGCTCTATAAACAGCCACCAGGAGGGTTCTCCCTTCAGTGCCTCTGTTGTGAGGTCCAGAAACCTCGGCAGAAAGAGGTAACAGGCTGGCTCTCGACGTTGCTGAGTGGCAGATACCCCTCAAACAAACAGCAAAGAAACTTGACACTCTGTGGGAAGGTTCTGCTTCTCTCAGGTGTAAGAAAGGAGGTAACTCTCCCCATGGGCTCCTTCCTCCATCTTCTTTTTTTCCCTCTTTTTCTCACAGTCTTAGGTTGTGATATTTGAAGAGTATTGATACTCCTGCTACCTTAAGTGTGTCTCATGCCCACCCTGCAGCTTATTTCTTCATTCCCAATCTTTGCATAATTCTGTTTATTTTGGGAGCATTGCTGTCTGTCCAGCTGCTCACTGAGCCTGACTGTAGAGCTGGTACAGCAGAAGAGTCACCTGATCAAAAAACAGAGAGATGCAGTTTGAGGAGCCTTCAGCCCAGAAAAGAGAAGGTGCTGGGGTGATCTTATTGTAGCCCTCCAGTACTCAGAGGGGCCCTGTAAGAAAGAAAAATGGGTGTGACCATGTTCACAGGGGTCTCAGGATGAGGGAAGAGATGAGAATCTTGACTCCATGTTTCTGAAGGCTGATTTATTATTTTATGATATATATTATATTAAAACTATACTAAAAGAATAGAAGAAAGGATTTCATCAGAAGGCTAGCCAAGAATAGAATAGGAAGGAATGATAACAAAGGCTTGTGGCTTGGACTCTGTCTGAGCCAGCTGAGTGTGATTGGCCTTTAATTAGAAACAAGCAACATGGGCCAATCACAGATGCACCTGTTGCATTCCACAGCAGCAGATAATCATTGCTTACATTTTGTTTCTGAGGCCTCTCAGCTTCTCAGGAGGAAAAATCCTAAGGAAAGGATTTTTCATAAAAGATGTCTGTGACAGATGGGGACAGAGTTTTTCTGCAAGGCTGTTTGTGATGGCACACGGGGTGATGGTTTTAAGCTAAAAGTGTAGATCCAGAGTAGGCATAAAGAAGAAAACTTTTAGGATGAGGATGTGAGACACAGCAAAAGCACAGCAGCTCCCTGTGCCTGCTCTCTGTCAGGGGCTCCCAGTGCCTCACCACAGGGACAGGACAATGGGCAGTCTGTGTGGGAAGCAGGGCTTTGGAGGCCTAAAACAAACTGTCCCCAGGGCCAGGGACAGTGCTGGCCATTCTCTCCCTGGGCAGACAGCCCTGTGAGGACGGCATCTCTTGAGAGCAGCAGTTGGTGAATGAGCTTTTGACCTTTTCAACTTATTGTATTGGTATCTAGCCAAACAATTTGAGTTCATCTGTAGTGTGCAATGCTCAGGGAACAGAGCAGTGATATATATGTTTCCTACCAAGGAATAAACTGCCTTTTGTGGAGGAGTAATTCAGGCCTTTTCTGCTGATGGCCAGATGCCCTCCTGCACTATGCAAGCACTGAGAGGAGCAAAGAAAACCCTAAAGAGGCTCAGAAAGAGGGATGTACAGTTAAAAAATCTTTCCTTTTTCTTCCTTGTAGGTCAAAAGTAGATCCTAACAGCATTACTTTGTGGATGAAATCCTGACCCCACTGTAGCAGGGGGTTTGACATTGACACCAGCAGGGCCAGCACTTCACCCCGTGTAGTTTGGAGGCTTCTTCAGCTTGAAATAAAAACCAAAATTTCTCTAGGAATACTGATCACCACATGTCATCACCTCAGACTTTTCTTAGGGTAATGATTCTGTGATCTTCAGTCCCAGATTTCCTCCAGGGATTTGTATATTCCTCCCAGGGGACAGAAGCCCAGACCTGGCCATGATATGCTGTGTCTGCAGCATCACTGTGAGCTTGATAAGATGGTTAGGGGGCAGAATCAGAGTCTATGGAAGCCTGTTTAAAAGATTTTCTCAAAAACAAAAAAAAAAAAAGGAAAGAAAGCAGTATTTTCATATTCAAGTTATAGTGCTCAGGAAGACATTTGAGTTCAGTTAACAGGGATAGATGTTCCTGGACTTTTCTTTTTGACTTTCTGGGGTCTTTTTTTCTAAACATTTTTTTCCTGGAATTTTTGTTTGCTTTTTGTTGGAAAAGTAGGATTTTTAGCTACTTGTTGCTTACACATCAACGTGGCAGCATGTCTGAGGTCAGGTTCCACTGGCTATAGTCATCAATGCTACAGCTGCCAGTGATCTCTTTCTTCAGAGCTAAGAGACACTGCTGATGGTCAGCAAAGATATTTGGTGAGACATAACCTGATTTTCTGTGCTAAAGAAAATAATCCTTCTCTGTGAGGGTGACTAGACTTGGAGGCAGTTGCCCAGAGAAATTGACGAGTCTCCAAACCTGACTGGACATAGCCCTGGGCAATGCTTAGGCAACCTGAGCAGATTATTGTACTTGCTGATCTCCAGAAGTCCCATTCAGCCTCACCACCTCTGTGATCCTGTGATTTAAAACACCCATCTTTTTATTTGCACAAACCTGGGCTGCCTTTTTTTTAGTGCAGATCCATGCTTCCCTTTGGATCTTTGCCCAACAGCTGCTCACAGCCCTGGGAGCTGTGCAGGTGGCTTTGCAGGTGACTGAGCAGAGGTTTGGCAGAAGCTGATCTCACAGCGTGCCCAGCTGCCTGCTCATCCAATCTTCTCTCAGGATGCTCATCAGGACAGCATTCAGTTTCCCGTGAGAGGGCACTCCACAGGTGGAATGCCTTCTTCCTGTGTTGGTGTTGGGGAAATGTCTCTGTCAACACAGACCAGCTCTCATTATGTGCTTGAGGGACTGCAGTTGCCATTTGCAATAAAAAACCTATTTACAGCTTGAATCCTGTGACGGTGTTCACAGGGGTTCTTGGATGAGGGAAGAGACGAGGATCCGACTCCATGTTTCAGAAGGCTGATTTATTATTTTATGATATATATTGCATTAAAACTATACTAAAAGAATAGAAGAAAAGGTTTCATCAGAAGGTTAGCTAAGAATAGCAAGGAAGGAATGACAACAAAGGTTTGTGGCGCGGGCTCTGTGGCTCTAAGCCAACTGGGCTGTGATTGGCCATTAATTACAAACATCCACATGAGACCAACCACAGATGTACCCGTTGCCTTCCACAGCAGCAGATAATCATTGTTTACATTTTGTTCCTGAGGCCTCTCAGCTTCTCAGGAAGAAAAATCCTAAAGAAAGGATTTTTCATGAAAAGATGTCTGTGACAGTATCCTGCTTCCACCTTTCTCTAAGCCTTCAGTTGTGCCCAATCCTCGTGCTGGAGCTCTGTACAAGGGTGAATCCCACATATTTCTCATTCTTCCTTTCTGCTTCTCTCTCTGTTGTGAAAGTCCTCGAGTCCAGTGGCTGCTTTTGAGTTATTTGGATGGTACAATATGGTTTGCTGACTGACACATATATTTATCCAGTCTTTATGTCATATTCCTTCCCCCAAAAACTGTGGGACCAAAATTTCTCTTTCTCACAGGAAAAAGGAATAAACTTGACCCACATTGAATCCCGACCTTCCCGTCTCAACAAAGATGAGTATGAATTCTTCATTAACTTGGAAGGCAAGAATGTCCCAGCACTGGACAAGATCATCAAGTCCTTGAGAACTGACATTGGAGCAACAGTCCATGAGCTCTCACGAACAAAGAAGAAGGACACTGGTAAGAATATGCTGACAAGGTTAACACTGACATGGACTATTTATGTCATATACTGAAATTACTTATTTTTCCTGTCTCTATTTTTCCTGTACTGTTAACTTTTTCATTTGGAGATTTTCTCTCAGTGTAAATTTTTGCCATGATTCTAAGTCTCCTGTGAAACTAGGGAGGCTCTGCCACCCACTTTGGTAGGAACAGGACTAACTCTCCCTTACTGTAAGAAATTCCAGGGAATTGCAGTTCTGCCTTTGGAGGGAAATAAGGAAAGATTTTTTTGAGTTTTTCCTGCTCCTAATTCTCAAAGATTTGCTGGAGTTGAGGCTGCTTGGTGCAGTGGTGGCTGCCTAGCAGATAGTCTGAGACAGACTAAAATGCCTATTCAGATAACAGATGTGATTTTAATAGGATTTCAGACTTTAAATACTTTAGGCCTGGATCTTCCTCTTCCTTCCTAGGAACAACATGAAAGGAATTAATACCTTCTTGAGATCAGTACTGGTAATCCTTTTACCATTTCCTTTGTGTCCTACCCATGACATTACATTTGAAGATGAAAAAGGAGAAGGCAGATTCTCTTTGGAGTCAGTTTTCTTCATTCATAGACAAAGGGACAAAAGGTTGATTAGGTGATTTATGATCATGTCAGATCGAAGAGGTTCACTTTTGGGGGCTTTATTATTTCCAGAAGAAAGCTACAGGACCTACCAGGGTTTAAAATTCTTTTTTCTAGTTACTATGAAGAAGGTAATAAAGAAGTTTATGAAATAATCAAGTTGTCTATAAACATATGCCAGAGTCAGACCGAGATACAGCTCTAAATATCATCCAGGAAAGTCTTGCATGTGAAATTCTGACCTCACAGAAGTCAAAACTCCTGTGGTCAGCTGTAGGATTAGGATTTCACTGCATGTTCCTGTGTTGATCAAAGGAGTTTTTGAGCTAGATTATCCTGTCAGCTTCAAAAAGGGACTTGATCCTCTTCTGTCTGAGAGGATAACTTGTGTTTGTTAGTTTCAGCAATTCAGAAATATTATAAAACAGGAACAATTTATTGCTGAGGAGAGAGGGGAAGATTGATATTTCTTCTTGCCCTTTCTCATGTTTTTTTTTTTTTTTTTTCAATTTCAACTCCTCTCATGAGCCATAAGGATCCAGTCAAACTGAAATCCTCCAAGGGCCATATTTTGAAAGGTCAAATGAGCCCTGCTTAGGGGATGAACTGTGGGTGGCAAATCCTGGGCAGAGGCACTGCAAGGGCAGAAAGAGATGGGAGCAGCCCAAGCTGTAGGAAGTGTGGTGAGATGCTGTCCTTTATCAGGGATGGCACTAACAAATAACAGGCCTTGTGGTGCCTCTTGGGCCAGCTTGTCTTTCAAATGAATCCTCCTGGCAAATCTGGTCACAGTCCACAGATGTGCCTGTGTGAAATCTTATTCCCAAATCACAGGACAAGGGCGCTGTGCCTCCAGGGAGCACAGTCTCAGACAGATGGTTTATGGGGATGTTGCCACACTTGTCTCAGTGGGCAGGTAAAGGCTGGGAAGGTTTTCTTCCAGAGGCAATCTGGGATCCCACGGGACTGATTCTTTTGCTGTAGCCTAGGATGCTGTCATTTCTTCCCTGCAAAGGATTCATTTTGCTCCTGCTCATGATTTGAGAAAGAAAAACCTTAGTTTTCTGTTTCCTCTGGAAAGAACACTGTCCCTTTTTTGGGGCACTGCTTTGTTGGCACTCAGAGGAAATTTCTGTATTTTGTCCCTTCTGTATATTAGCATATAAATATATGTATGTTTAACATACATATATTATATGTATGTTAAACATGGTGTGTATGTGATTTATTGGGCAAGGGATAAGTGAATGGCCCCTTTCTCCTTTCCCCTCCTTTCCTTTCCCCTCCTTTCCTTTCCCCTCCTTCCCTTCCCCTTCCCCTTTCCTTTCCTCCTTTGCTTTCCTTTGTCGCTTTAACTGCTTTTAGTATCTTTTTTTAATGCAACATTTAATTGACACATTCCAATAGTTAAAAATATCAGATTTGGATCAGCAGTGTAATTTCAGGTGAGAGCAGGCCAGCAAAGTGCTCTAAATCCAAATGTAGCGTTGGAGCTTCAGATGGGAAGGGCTGGCAGCTGCTGAGCCAAAAGCTCTTTGTGTATGTGGAAAGATTTGTTGTAAAAACACAGTGCATCTCCTAGTGGCCCTTTTTGGGAACAAGATGGTAGCTGCAGTCCACTTGGAGCCCATGAATAAAAATAATTAAATATTATTCTGTTGCAGAATATTAGGGCAATGCAGACAATTTATTGCATTTCTGAAATAAGCTGGGGGCTGGGGATCTGTAGGGCCCTTGTTTGCCAGACCCTGAGGCTAGCCAGAGCATTTGGGAGTGTTTAAAAAAGGGCTAAACCTGGGCCTTGAACTGCTATAAATTGCATAGACCTGTCTTTGACCCTCCTCACAATGGTCCAAGTGGAGGATTCTGCACAAGTCCTGCTCTGCTGCCTCTCATTTAAATGGCTCATTAGCATTCTGCTCAGCGTTTGACCCCACGGTAATTTGGTCACCACTTGGGTGTCCAGCACCATCCCCTAAATGCTGCTGTTTCGCTTACAGACAAATCAATATTTATTGCTGATCAGCCCACGTTGGCTCCTCAGACCTTGACAGAGGCCCAGTGTTGCAGGAGCTGGCCCTGGCAGCTCATTAATGGCTGTGCAGACAGACAGACAGCGAGTCTGGCTGCAGGAGGGTGCTGCAAACAAAATGTGGGATAGATTCAGCCAGGGGCTAATTTGATTTCATCTTTTGAATAGTTTCTGGGAGGGCTGGGGACAGTGTCCTGGCACATCACATCTAGGCAGAAGACCCACCAGTAGCCTTTTTTCACCCTGGCCCTTGATGTGAGGGCTGGATGGACTTGGTGCAGTGTTTGCCCCAGAACTGTGCTCAGAGTCTTTGATTCTTGTTTCCATGAGGGCTGAGAAAGCTCAGCATTTTCCAGGACCCAACTTAACTTTGGCTGGTGCAAGCAGCACTGTCTCCTTGGGATCTCCCTTCCAGAGCCTGCCATGTCCATCCAGCTCTGCAAGCTCAGAGCTGCTCTCGTTTAGCCACTGCTGGGGTTTGGGCAGGCAGGATCAGGACTTGGTGCCAGGAAGATAAGTTACTTCTCCTGTTTAGGGAAAAATCAAATCACCCATCTCCACACCCAGGACTGACACCACATCAGCCTGGAGTCAGTTTTTCCTCGAGTCTTTAATGAGGTCTGCACCAAGTACTAATGCAATCTTGAGAATAGGATATTTAATGAAATAAGTCTGTATGCAAAGTAAGGCAGCAATGGTTCAAACCCTGCCCAGTGAGACCTTTTTGATTCAGGCCAGCAAAGCCCTACAGACATCACTGCCAAAATCCAGAGCAGCCTTCATCCCCCACCAATTTTTCCACACAGCTTGGACCCTCCAGGTCATGGTGCATCCCTGAGAAAGGTGGTTTTCTCTCTAACACTGACAAATCCTTTGCTGTGGGGCTGCCAGACAGCCTTTTTTCCCCAGTGCCTAACACAAAACCTTTACCAGTGTGCCTCACCCCAGGCTGGTAGTGGGGAGTGTGAAGCACAAAACACTGGAGCAGTTCCCCATCATCACACAAAGCTCAGTGATACAGCCAGGAGACAAACCCAGACATAAAATGGGCAGAATATGGTGTAAATAGTGACCATTCTCTATAGATCAAAAGCACCTTTTTCTACTCTCCCCTGTGACTAGTTTAAGTGAAGGGGTTGGGGGTGCAGGAAACTTTCTGGCAGCGAGGGGAGAGAATGTTTCTGGAGCAAATAGGATAACCAGCGATGCATCCAGCAGCAAAGAAACCCATCTGGGGACCTTCCCGGGTCTGCTGCTGCCATCTAGTGACTCGCTCAGGTCTGGATTTCAGGACAGGGAGAAGCGAGAGCATCCTGGAGAGGGAAGGACCAAATACCGCTTCTGCCGGGCAGGGAAGGGGAGGCACCTCTGAGCCGGTCCCTGCATCCCAGGATGCTCAAGCAAACAAATGTGCAGGCTGCCAGCACGGAGCCAGGCTGGGATGGGACAGAATCCGGGGCTGTGGGCTCTCTCTCTCTGCCTGGGGCCCCAAATCGAGCCCTGTAAAGCTGCTGCTGCTGCTCCAGCGCCTCTGTGCAGGTGCCTCGCAGGAACCCAGTGTGCTACAAGTGCCCTCCGTGCTGTGAGGCTCGGCACAAAGCTGAATAGTCCTGGAGACAGAGATCCTCTTATCCTGCAGGTGGTCCATCAGGTCTGGGGTGAGCCCCATCACCCGGGCACTGCAGGGAACTCATTCAGCAGCTGCTGGCCCAGGATCAGGTTCACTTGGCACAGCCCCCAAAAGAAGATGGGGAGGTATGGCCCGGCAGCAGAGCTCCCAGCTGAGCAGAGAGCCACAGAGGGGAATCAGCTGTTTGCCAAGCACTGGCTGGGCAAGCAACACCCATTTTCCACCAGAAAGTCTCTAGAGGAATTGCAAACTTTTTACTGATAGAGGCTGCCCCTGCTCAGTCCCCTGTATTGAATTGCCATGGAGAAGCTTCACTTACTCTTTTTTTATCTCAACATATCACATCTGGAAATCCCTGTGATTCTTTGTTGTCTTGCACCTTATATCCTGTAATTAGATGGTCACAAGGGTATTACACTCTGTGTGCTCACCATGGTCCCTTCTCACATGCTGGCTGTGCCTGGGACAGTGGGTAGAGCTTGTAATGAGTTACAAGTTACCAGACCAAGAAAATTATTCAAGTTAATGCATTATTTTGTAATTACTTCAGTGATATAATGCTAGTCTGAGGTATTAGGATGCCATTTGTCTCTTTGTTTCAGAATCCTAGCACAAGTGGTGCCACCAAGTAGGTCTTAGAAAGAGTGTTTCAGACAGTCCAAAAATTCTTTATCCTTGCTGTGGAGTTTCTTGTGGTTCCTTTGAAGGGGATGATTCTCACTTATTATGATTTTTTTTGCGTTTTGATAAGCCAAGACACTAGAAGTAATATACAGAAAATCATAAACATTTCAAGGCAGCTCTGCACCAAGGTTCAGATGCTCTTGATGTTCTGTATTCTCCCAACAGTGTGAAACAATCAGAAATTCAAGACAACTTGCTTGGTTTGTTCTTGTTTCCTACTATGGGGAAAAGGATTGAAGGAATTTAGCCTCTTGCCTATGTTTCTTTATATATATGTAATGAAAAGATCAAAATGTCAGAAGAAGGCCAAAAATCAAGTAACAAAGAAGGATACCAGTCTCTGTTTCTTTTCTGTTTTGCAGTACCATGGTTCCCAAGAAGTATCCAGGAGCTGGACAGGTTTGCCAATCAGATCCTAAGCTATGGAGCAGAATTGGATGCTGATCATCCTGTAAGAATTTTTTTTAGCAATTTCTCTAGTTAATGGCACTGATGTTTCTCTCATTTAAGTTTGCTCTTTTTTAATACAGATCTAGTAGACTAAATTTCACATGGTGCAGGACAAGAAGGCTACCACATTTCAAGGGTTACAATCAGCCCAATCCCTGATTGTGGAGTAAATCAAACCAAAGGTTGCTCTAATTGAGCAAATGCCAGGAGATCTTAAAAGTTGTAGTGGTTTTCAGAGCACAAGGCCATTACAAGGACACATCTAATCTTCCCAGGAGGCTCTGATGTAGTGATTCCAGGTTCACTTTGTGTATCACTAACAAGAAAAAGAAGCAACATGGCATAGCCCAGAGAAAGAAAGACTCTTTTTCATCCTTGATTACACACACATGATTTAGCTCAGTGTATTGTTATGTGGATACTAAATCTGACATGGTACTTTTAGAATGAGACGTGACAAAAGAAAATGTTCTTGGTTCAAAAAGTTTATGGTTTAAATGGTAGCATCAGAAAGTTTTGTTCATTGACTTAGCTGATAAAAAAAAAAATTGTTTTGTGGTTTTTCAGTTTTGTTCAGATACAAGAATATTTTCTGCCTCTATTCCCTCTCCAAGCAAACAACAACTTACTTTCATTTGTCAAAACACACTGAGTTCCATGCAGTGCACCAGAAATTGCTGCTATTAGTTTAATTGAGATAGGGTGATTATAAATAAATTACATGCAGTGCACCAAAAATTGCTGCTATTAGTTTAATTGAGATGGGGTGATTAGTCATTCACTACCTATTGCTTAATTCAAGACGTGTTATGTACCATGCACAATGATTCATGATGTTCACTGTGGTCATATGAGAGGCAGGATGAAAGGAGGTACACTGAGCCAATGGCCCCCTTGTGTGTCATGTGGGAATAGACCAGGATTGTATTTGAAAAAAGAACCAAGAAAAAAAAAAAGAAAAGAAAAATATATAAAAAGCAATGAAGTGTCTTTCCTCCAGTTCCTAGAATTAGTTAGTGAGCACTTGTGCCGTAAAAAAGGAAGCCAGCTGCTGGAGTAAATAGGTGTCAGTCCATAGAGTGCAGAAAAAGAGAAATTAAAGGAGCCTGTTTTTAGTAAAGTGATGCACGGAATTTAATCACAATGACCTCCATGACAGGTTAACCTTGGACAGTGCATTTTTTTGGCCATTGGCTGTCCCTTTTTGAGTCACGCCCATGAATTTGCACTCCACCTCACCTGCCTCCTGTACTTGGCTGTGTTTTGTGGCCCCTCAGTCCAGCTGTGCCATTGACCACTAGGAGATGCATTAATGGATCTCTGGATCACTGCATTTATGCTGCAGTGCCCAGGGAGCTGTTCCTGTTTGCCCTGCAGAAGGGCATCCTAGCTTGGAAGGTAGGATGTTTCTGCACTCCAGGTGGTGAAGGCACTCCTGCTCCTGAGGATCTTTTAGTCCAAACAGCAGGCACACTGGGGTGGGAGAAGGGTTATCCCAGATGAAGATTTAAGGGTTTTATTTCTTATCCTTGGTTTTATTGCTAATTAGCTGCAAAGGTCAAGCTCCCAGCCACAAGGTCTATTAGACATTCTTTGTAGTCATTAATTGCCTTCAAATGGTTGAATTTGTACTACAAATAGGGGATTTGGCCTGCTAAGTGGCTACTGATCCTCCAGCAGTTTGAAAATGAGCACTTTTAAGTGTGGTTCATGCTGAAAATCTGCCTAAAAGGTCCGATTGAGTTAATGAATGTGTTTCTAATGTGTTTTGATTCTGCTTCTCTAGAGCAGCTTGGCTGTCTCTAGAGCAGCTTGGCAGCCAGGCACAGCAACAAGCTTCAAGGGAAACCAGAAGGGCGTGGTTATCCGAGTACTGATAATTCTGGGCTGCTCTTGCCAGGAGCACCTTGTTGTTGCTGTAAAGGAACGTTTCCCTAGCTTGTAGGAAGTGGAAATGAGAAAAAGAAAAGATTTGTGGGGCAGGGGTGGTGAGAGACTGTGGCTGCTCAGAGGCTCTGCATTCCAGGAAGGAGCGCTGCCCTGGCTGAGTGGAGTCTGGCGGAACGGAGGCAGCTTTCCCACCTGTAGCCATGATATTTTCTGAAAAATCCTTTCCTTGGGATTTTTCCTCCTGAGAAGATGAGAGACCTCAGGAACAAAATGTAAACATTGGTTATCTGCTGCTGTGGAATGCAACAGGTGGATCTGTGATTGGCCCATGTTGGTTGTTTCTAATTAATGGCCAATCACAGTCAGCTGGCTCGAACTCTGTCCGAGACACAAGCCTTTGTTGTTCATTCCTTCCTTTTCTATTCTTAGCTAGCCTTCTGATTAAATCCTTTCTTCTATTCTTTTAGTACAGTTTTAATATAATATATATCATAAAATAATAAATCAGCCTTCTGAAAGATGGAGTCAGATCCTCGTCTCTTCCCTTATCCTAAGACCCCTGCAAACACCATCACACCCACCGACCTTGCTGCACTTCTTGGGTGCACCAGCCATGCCTGAGGGTGCTCACTGAGAGCAAGGCTCTCCACCTTTTGCCTTCATTGATTATTTTGCATGGACTGAGCATCAGTGTTTCTCTGCAGGGGTTCAAAGATCCCGTGTACCGGGCCCGGAGGAAGGAGTTCGCGGATATCGCCTACAACTACAGACAGTGAGTACCCACTGCATGGGACAGACCAAGCCCTCACCTCCTGCCCTCATTTCCTGCCCTCTCCTAGGCTGCTCACCCTGCTGCCTACCCCTGCTTTTCCACAAGCATCCTCCTGCTGTTGGCTTTTCTCTGCCACGTGTTTAAACCTTCCTGTTCACACATTTATCCCCAAATCGAAGCCAAACAAAGGTAAATTGTTTCAGGCACACGTTCAGAAGAGACATCATCTCCTTCTCTCCCCACAACACCCCTCTTTCCCAGCTTTGTTGTCTAATTGAGCAGCAGACTGTTGCTGCTACAAAGGCCTGAGCATTGAATAAATCTGGTATTCCCCATTAAACCAGGGCTGGGGGAGGAGTGCCTATCATTAACATTAAAGCAGGATCTGCATACACTATTAAAATAATGAATAACATATGGTTCTGATGCTAATCCAGTGTCTGTTACCCTACTTTTATCATGTCTAATCCAGCTGCAATCAGCAATTTAGGCTTTCATTTCCCAAGAAAAATAAATTAATAGAGATGATAAATTCAGTTAGAGCTCATTTGATTGCTTTCAATGATCAGATCTGGAGGAGAAAAAATTCTGTTTCCAGAGACACTCATGTGTATAGATCAGTACTACTGGGCTTGATTCTTCCTGGGACTGGTAAAAACTGTGTTTGCAAAGTAAAATTAACATATATTGTAAATTTTGGGCTACAATTTGAAATTAATATCTTTGCAAGATAGCCCTTGAGCCAAAGAGCTAATAATGTAATCAGAAAAGGAGAGACAAAATTGGACTGGTTTATGGAAAGTACAAAATATCAGGTGAAAAAAGTCAGAAAGCCAGCTTATAGGTAGAAAATTTGGATAAAATTTTTGTGTCTAGATGTGAACAGATCTAATGTCCATTCTTAGATATCCCACAGAAGATACAGAGAAGTGGGCAGGAGGAGAGGCACAACCAAAGTTATCAGGCTTCACGGAAAAGGAAAGGGTTCTTAAGTTGTGAAGGTGCTACACAGCTGCCACAGTGAGATGGGCCAGTGGTGGCTTGCCTTGTATTCTTCCTAGCATTAATTTAATCCTCTTCTCTATCCCTTCTTTTGCATCTGTTCTGTCCTTTCTTTGTGCTGTTTGCCCCTACTTTGCCTTTGCTTTTTTGCCTCCTCTCATGATAGATTAACCCACTGTTTTTGTTGAATGCTCAATTTCCCTGATTTCTCTTTTCTTTGCTTTTAGCTTCCCTCCTTGCTCTGCCTTACTTTGCTTCTGGCCCCATTGATCCCTAGAATTTTTTTTTAATTGAAATTTGAAAGGTTTTAAAGTCATAGCTTCCCCCAGTAGTCCTGGAAGGTCAAAAGAAACCACCTGGAAGGTGGTTGAGGATTATTTAGGAGTGCTATAGGAACAAAAATCACCCAGCAATCCTCATAATTCAACATGATGTTTAAAGCTCCACAGATCAAGGAGAGCTGATACAGAGAGACAGAAGGTGATGGTTCTCCAGAGGGGCTGCCCTGAGGCTCAAGAAAAAAAAAGAGAAAGTGGGAGATGGTGGGGTGTCATCAAGGGTTTAACAATGGGTCTCTGGGGTTTGGAAAGCTTCAGCATTGTTCCAGCAGTGTTGTTAAACCTATTAAGTTACTTAAACCCCTTTGATTATTTCCAAGCTGCTGGATTCACCTACGGCCTTAACATTATTGCTAAGGAATTGGTTGTTCACAGGAGGCCAAACTGCACTGCTTGTGATGGATAACTCCTGTTAGCTTCAACATGAGCTAAGCACGTGCAGGCCTGAGGGTGGGATTTAACTCATAATTGCTCCTTACAATTAGAAAAAGTCAAACTGGCTGGAGTCTGCATCTGTTATGGCACAGAGCACAGATTAGAATTTCTCTGTCACTGCAACAGTTTTATGGAGCTGATGGTTTCATGTTTTTACAAAAACCATCAATATAATGCTTCACTAAAGCAAGAAGCGAAACAGCTCCTTCATATCAAGACAGGAAAAACAAATTGAAACCAACAGCAAGCAAGTATTTTTAGAAGAACACCTTTAAAAGGCAAATAAGCACTGATTTATTTTTAACACAATAATGCAAGGAGCTGCCTAAAGGCCATTATCTCAGCCAAGGTCATTAGAGTCCTTTCCAAACGCTGCCTAGGGACAAGTGAGGTTCCTTTTGCACTTGCACATCAACCCAAAAAGCTCCTCTCCTGCACCAGCAGCTCCTGGCCAGTCCTAGTAAGGCTGCAACATGAAGCAGAATAACAAAACTATTTTGAAAATGGAAAGTGGGAAAGGACAAAGAGCATGTAGATGGCATAGGACATTTTCTGTGGCTACTATTGAGGGCATCCATTTTCTTTCTAGTGGCCAACCTATTCCTCGTGTCACCTATACGGAAGAAGAAAAGCAAACTTGGGGCACTGTCTTCAGGGAGCTGAAGAGTCTGTATCCAACTCATGCTTGCTATGAACACAACCACGTGTTCCCACTGCTGGAGAAGTACTGTGGCTACAGGGAGGACAATATTCCCCAGCTTGAAGATGTTTCAAATTTCTTGCAGAGTAAGTTTGAAGCCCCTAAAAGAAACCAAATGAAATGAAAGGCCTCAGCTATCAGTGGGGGTGGTGCTTCCAGAGAAGGAAAAACAATCCCTGATTTAGCAAAGGTTCCCTAAGATGTTTGGGCACGTCACTTAGCCTGTGTTCCAGGTCTTTCTCTAATGCTTCTGGGGATACAATGGGACAAATGCTCAGATACTGTGCTGGTGGTATTCCTGGGCAGAAAATTGCTTGCAATTAAACTCTATATAACATAAGGATATGAGAAACAACTGCTCACTTTGAAAATTTAAAAAGGTTAATTAAACCTTAACAAGAATACAATAAAAGGACTACATAAGGAAAAAATCGCAGTGCTGGGAACTGCTCGTGTGCATAACATGGGGCTGGTTCATCTTCAAGAGGGATGCTCAGTCTTTTATACCCCTGGGGTTGCATCAGCCAGCCCTGGCCCCTCCCAAAGTCTGTCACTCAGCTCTTCTTTGCCATTTATCAGTGGAGATGCTTTCTTGTCACTGGATCGGGGATCAGGTGTTGCCTTTCCACACCCCCTGAGCACCCCCAAGCTTTTCCATTCCCCACTGCCCCATGCCAGGGACACCTGTGCAGCTTCTTTGTACCTGTCCTGGACAGCCCAGGCTGTGTGATGGCAACAATACAGGGGGAAAGGGAACTGTGGGGAGAACAGAGGGCATCTGAACTACAATAACATAACTATACAGCACTGAAGCTTTTCTTAATATTCACACAATAGTTATCTTTAATTGCAAGAGCCAATCATCCCCTATAACAAGGAGATTAAAGAAAAAAAACAAAACAACAGCCATCAACAAACTTTTCTCTCTCTAAGGAGTCTGGATGGGGACAAATCAAGCACACAGCAGTTTTTAAGGTGCTGTCTGTCTGTCCCTTCAGGCTGCACAGGGTTTCGGCTGCGTCCCGTGGCCGGCTTGCTCTCCTCCCGGGATTTCCTGGCGGGGCTGGCGTTCCGCGTGTTCCATTCCACGCAGTACATCCGCCACGCCTCCAAGCCCATGTACACCCCGGAGCCGTGAGTACCCCGCCACACCGAGGGTGTCAGGCTGCTGCACGCCACCAGCAGGCTCAGACCAGCTGGGAAAGCTGCCTGGGACTCCTGGGAACAGGGCTAAGGGAGAACAGCCAAGGGACTGCTCTCTTCTGGAAACGTTTATGGAGCCTTTCTAGTGTGTTTGACAGTCTGCATCCACTTCTGCAAGTGCTCCTGGGACACATGAGAGAGTTTTGCTTGTGTGGTGGCTGGGATGCAAGAGAGCAGTGTGCAAGGGCACTTAGCTATTAGCACCCAAGTAGTGCAGCAAGGACAAAACCTGCTGCAAGCAAGCTTCTGGCAGTAAGGCAGGAGAAGCCCAGACTCCTCAGAAACTCAGAACCCATCTCTTTTTAATTTTGGAGTGTTTCTCTCTGTCCCTATCTGTTGGGAAAGATGAAACAGGAAAGCTGTATAAATATGATTGTCTGGCAAAAAAATTTGAGACTATGGAAACTATATGGAGATTCAAATGAAAGCAAGCTTTGAGATCCCTTAGTTACTGAACAACTGGAAAACAATGGTGTGGCTGGGCTGAAGGTAATCCCCTTTTGATGAAACAAGACCCTCTGCTTGCAGACAGGCCCAATGGTCAGAGCAGACCCTACTAGCTTGGCAGAAGGGGTCCAAAGAGTAGTTTTAGGGTTTAAAATGTAACACAGTACGGTAATGTAGTGATTCTTATAGGCTATAGGATGCTGTACTAGATTGGTTAGTGAGAATTAGAATATTCAACATAGAAGATTTATTGTATTGTAACGGGAACCTCACTCGCTTACCCTTTTACTCTCTTACCCTTTTTACTCCCTTACTCTCTTACTCTCTTTCCCTCTCATCCTCTCTCCCCCTCTCTTCTCTGGGGCCTGCTCTGAGCTGTAGCTGGCAGCTCCAAGCAGGGCCCTGCACCCAGGCCCTCTGCAATAAACCACAATTTCCACAACCTGGCTTCAGAGATCTCTCGTCTCTGTCCATCCCAACCGTCCTACCCCCCGATGCTCCTACACCTATCCGCTGTCCTTTTCCACTTGCCATTTTAAGAACAGATTTCTTATTCTGTTTCATATTGTTGCAATTCTTACTTGTTTTGTTTTTCTTTTTTTGCTTCCTACTTTCCACAAGCTCTTTTTCCTGTCTTTTATCTTTTTTTTTTTTTAATTATTATTCTGATTTTCTTTCCTGCTTTTCTTTACCCCATTGTCAGGGTGAAATGTCTTTTTTCTTCCTTTATTTCTTTTTTGGACTTCCCTTCTCCTTCCCATCTCACCAAATAACTTGTCTCTATTTGAAAAATCTAACAGTCCCTGCTGCCGAGGGATGTATGATGCAAAAGCACAGAAAACCCTGGGGTTTGCAAGCATTTCCACCACAAGAATAATTTCAGAGCAAAATGTTTTCCTATGAATGATATCTGCTGGTAGGAGCAAATGCACTGTGCTCTTGATTGTGTGCTGGCTCTAGGGCATTCTTCCAGCATTGCTGGATTTTCCTGAATCACAGTTTTTCTTGTTTTCCTGCAGTGATATTTGTCATGAGCTGCTGGGACACGTGCCTCTCTTTGCTGATCCCAGCTTTGCTCAGTTTTCCCAGGTAAGTTATTCAGTGGTTATATTATGTATATAATCAAACACACAGTAATTCAGAGTATGATCCAAGAGCTGTGAAGGGTGGTGCAAATTCACCTTTAAGCACACTGTGTAAGAGTGCCTGAGGTGGTTTATTTATTGCTTGAAATCTGGACAAAATTCACATAGGTGAAAACATGACAGACCCTGTGAAGCCATCATTTTAAAACCTTCCTGCAGATGTTGATCCTTCTGAGTGAAGTCACATAACTCATGAGTCAGATGGATTATTACCTCATGATGATATTCAAATGTTAGGGAAAATGGAGATTTTGTTTTGTTTTCTGTTGAAGTGACATTGGAGGCTGAGTGAAGTGTGGAACTGTCTCAGCTGTAAGCATGGGAGAAGGCTGGAGAGGAGAGTTCTTTTTGGGAGTGTTAATGTCTCTGGAAAAGAAGCCAAACCCTGGTGAAGCAGTAAACTTTTGGCTGCATCCTAGCAGAAAACATGGAAATACACAAAGAGAGACAGGCATAAAAACAGAAAACTTGAAACTGCACAGAGAGAAAGACATAAAGACAAAAAGACTGAAAGAGGGAGGGAGGAAGGAAGGAAGGAAGGAAGGAAGGAAGGAAATATGGAAAGAAATGGAAAAAAAGAAGGAAGAAAAGGAGGGAGGAAGGCAGGAAAGTTTGATGCAACATCTCAAAAGACAAAAGTCAGTTTGATCTCGTTAGCAAGTTTTCAGTATTGCCTTTAGGCTTTGCCCTTTCCCAGAACTGATATTTCCTCCCAGATAAGCCCTGTACCTTGGCTTACAAGGATTTGACATGGTGATAAACTGCTCTAATGCCTTTGGTGTGTGTGGGGAGAGCCCTCTGAGTTCTGCACTGTGCAGTCCTCACTAGAGCAAATCAAAGAAGGAACCTGGCTATATGTAGTCTCATGGGACTGTCTTTTGAATCCAACTATTGCATGCTTCCTGGAAAAATCTCCATTAGCTCCCAAGGTATGAATAAGCTCTTTCAAATCATGCCCTGTCATTCAGAAAAAATAGCTATTCAAGGCTCCAGGAAAACTCCTTTAATCAGGACCCATCAAAACAAAGAGAAATATATAAGGTGTGTAGGTGTGATTGATTTGCCTCCTTTTGTCCCTGTCGTTCTCTCAGATGTTCATTGTAGGCTTGATCAAAAGCCTGTCAAAGCAAGAGGAAAATTTTATTTGACTTCAATGGGCTTTGTACCAGGCACAAAGGATCATGCCTTGTAAATGACATTTGGACAAGACCCTTTGTTCATTTTTGGAGAGATTTCTGGTTTAAAATTGATCTTGCATGATAGGAACATGTCCTTTAAACATTTGTGTGTGGTAGTAGGCAATGGTAACATTTAAAATGTGAGCAATTACATAAGATGGGCAGGAAGAATGTTTGCAATAAACAGCTTGAAGAATAATGGTTTATTGTTACAGGAAATTGGACTGGCATCTCTGGGAGCTCCAGATGATTTCATCGAGAAACTTGCTACGGTAATTTAATAAATGAGGGCTCAATTTTCCAAAGCTCCCTGTGCTGCCTTAATTCTGCTGCCACTAAAGTCACTGATAGAACTCCCATAGAGCTGAATGGGATCAGAGTGAAGACCACGATTGGAAAACCCTACCCTGAAACAGTTGCACTAAAGGAAAAATAGCTTTGGCACCCCTTATTCAAAGTGACAGTTGTGATTAAACACAGAAGCCCAAACGAGATTTCCTCCAGCACAAACATATTGGGCAAGAAAAGATTGTATGTTGCTACATCCCCACAGGAAATTTCAAGAGGCAGCTTCTGTAGCTATTTCACCTTCAAGCATCTCTTCCACTTTGCCAGGCAGGCACTATCCTCTGTATTCAACACAGATCACCTGGATAAGTACTCTGAGACTACTGAGACCCAGAGCTGCAAACTTTGAATAAAAGCAGGGGGATTGCTCTGAGATTAGTGCCCCCAGTGCCAAATGGGGAGCACCTGGGCAAAGAATTCCACCAGCTTTGACATTTCTGAGAGATGGAGTAGCTTTTTCTGAGCCAGGGCAGGTATCCCTTCCAAAGGACAGACCCAGGAGTCAAATGAGGCCACTCCACTTTCCTTCCCTATTGCACCAACAGCCTGGTCACACTACTGCTGCAGTCAGATTCCCTATGTGAAACAGGACTCAAACTTTTCTAAAATAAAGGTTCAAACTTCCACTGGGTTGGCCAGAAAAAATAAAGCTTTACTGCTATAATTTCATTGCTCCTGCTGACAAAGATAAGCACAGTAAAACACAGCATTTTTTGTCATGGAACTGAACTGATTCTCAGGCACAGAGAATCTAGTACTGTGCTTCTCTCCTAGGAGAAGAATTTCAGTCTGAAGGGACATTTATTGCATTTATTCACTTGAATTTGACACACATCATCATCTTACATAGAAATGAAAACTCTAAATGTATTCAAATAAATGGTGTACTTTTTATCTAGTAATAATAAGTTTCTGTCTCATTTTCTTTCCAGGTTTATTGGTTTACCGTTGAGTTTGGACTTTGTAAGGAAGGAGATTCCATCAAAGCATATGGTGCAGGGCTGCTGTCTTCATTTGGGGAGCTGCAGGTGTGTTCTAGAAAATATTTCAAATGTGTTTATAATTATTCAAATTCTTTTCTGAATATCTTCAGGTCTTTGGTTTTGCTTCATACTTTGTGCACAGGAGTAGGATGAAATGTAGTACTTAATTGTAGAGCTCTGATAAATGTGTAGGTGTATGGATACACAGGGAACTCACACTCCTCCTTTCCCAGTAAGTGACATTATCACTGTATCCTACAGGAGAAACTCTTCCCTGTCTGAAATGCAGCTGCTCTTGATTTCTTCCACAGCATGTTCAAGCACTCTTACACTGACATTAATTTCTTGCCTTTTTGTTCATAGTATTGTTTGTCAGATAAGCCTGAGATTCGGCCTCTTGCCCTGGAGAAGACTTCTGTGCAGGAGTACTGTGTTACTGAGTTCCAGCCCATCTACTACGTTGCTGAAAGTTTTAAAGATGCAAAAGAAAAGCTAAGGTACTCCAGTCATTCCAGAGAAGAACTCACTCTTGCATGCTGCAAATACAATGGATTTCATGGCCATAATGGGTCTTGGGTTGACAAGCATGTTTTGAGAGGCATTAGAAAAATCTGTGCAATGCTTCATGATAATAAACATTTTATATCCTCGGAATCTTGGGCAAAAATTAGTAGTAACAGGAGTATACCTTATGCATGAAACCAAGAATTTGTGCTTAATGTAACAAAGGGCTTCATCTGTCTAACCAAAATGAAACAAAAAAAATATTTTTTCAATTGCAGCGATACTAACATTAAAAGTCAAATCTGGCTAACTAATGCAAACCAAGTAACTTTACCATTCCTAGCCACTGGGGGTTTGCCTTGGTTCACACTCAACTTATTTCTCACTTGGAGATGCCACACACAGGCTTGTCCCAGACCTGCAGTCCCTTATCTTTCTACCATTCAAAAATAAATTGTTCTGCATCCCAAGATATTCTCCTGCCTCAGGCTCTCCAGCTCTGAGGTCTCCCTAGCTCTCTGCCCTGCTGCTTCCTTAGTTGTCATAAATCTGCAGCTTTTCCTTGTGCCCTTTTCTCTGGGGAAATACCTGGGAAAGATGGTCTTCTCCTCTGGGCTGTGACACTGATATACAGCACACAGCTTCTGTCTTCTCTGTATGTAAGCAAGCTCCTTGAGGAAGGGGAAAATGCTGAAACAAAATACCTTGGAGCTTTTTTAATTTGCTTCACTGATCAAACTGAAAAAAAGGGGTTAAATTGAAATAGAAGTTCTGGGGTTTGGTCCAGTCCCTGTGTTAGAGGCTTGCACCTGAGCATGTGTGTTTGTGGGTAACAGAATACCTTTCTGAGAAATTATTCTGACACTGACCTAAAAGATCTCAGCTTAAGGAATTCATCTTCTACTTGGGATCTTGGCTTCAGCTGAGATTTAGCAAAGCCATCTTCAAAGGTGGTCTCTCCTCTTAGAAAAACTAGACCAACGCTGCTAAATTCATCATAACCAATATTTTTGGGTATTCATCATGTCCAATTCATCATAACATAATATTTTTTCGCTGCCACACCTTGTGGCCTGTTCATACTGAGTCCTGTTTGAGACAATGTCCTTAATAAGGTTAATAATAAGGCTTAAACTGAAGAAGCTCTGTGAGGGTGGTATCCAGCATACTCCACTGTTCTGGGCATGTGGGATTTACCCTGCTGAGTCACAGTCTGTGTAGTGGGGCTCCATAATCAACTCCTACGTGCTTCCCTTCCTCTTTCAGCAATAACTCCAGTAACACAAAGCAGATCTATAAGCCAGTATCCTGCTGGGGTCTACAAGGAGCCTGGAACAATAGCTCTGACCATCTCATCCCATTCAGAGCCCTTCTTTCCACAATTCTGTGGTTATGCAAATTAATATTTTCCCAGGACACCAAAATCTCAATGCTTTTGACATGGAATTAACTATTTTGCAGAAGAGAATGCTGCTTCACTCGATTAACTGTAGTCTAGCTCTTAAATTACCTGCAAACTACCAGGTAATTTAAGAGCTAGACAACGACAAAAGTTAGGTGCCTCCTTGCTCCTTGGCATGCCAGGATGATGTAGATCCTTGACCTTAATTCCCCAGAAACTCAGACTTGGATTAGAATTCCTACCTTTTGCACTAATGACAGGAAAATGAGGTTTTCAAGCTTGGCAGATCCCAGTTGCTACATAGTTGGCCTATACCAGGAGCAGTGCTGCCATGCCAATATCTTGGTTCTGTTCAGAAAAAAAACAGAGGTGATAAGGACAAATGCAGTTTCAAGTGTGTTGTAGGTCTCAAAACAGTCAGTAGGAATTTCAGTTATTTCCTCCCATAGATTTTCTTATCCCCACAATCAACAAATGCTCACACCAAGAAAAGAACTAGTGGGAAAAAATAAAAATTAAACTGTGCATTTGTTTATGCTTTTTCCCTCAGGAAATTTGCTCAAACAATCCCTCGTCCTTTCTCTGTCCGGTACAATCCCTACACACAGAGGATTGAAGTCCTGGACAATGCAAAGCAGCTGAAGAACTTAGCTGACACGATCAACAGTAAGGAACTGCACATTTGTTACCTTCAATTCCTCAAAACTTGGGTCAGAAATAGGAGGCACAAGGCAGATTCCATCTGGCTGCATTTTATGCTCTGAGCCTATCCAAGATAAGGCAGCACATATCTCCTTTCTCATGAAAAAATTAATTCTAGCCAAGCTCTAACAAGCATTTCCACTTGACTGTAACTTGCTAAATGTGAAAAACCCAGATTAGGAAATGGCAGATGGCCTTGAGGTGGATCCTGGCTGTTTTCAGTAAGGAAGAGAAGGAGAAGCCTGGCTTTGATCACATTTTCCCCCTCACATTGGCTAGCCTGCTGAGAGCCAGCTCCTCTGCTGCTGTGAGCAAAGAGATGACTCTGCAGACACAGGTCCAGTAAAACCCTAATAAACGTGTCCAGTTCAGCATTTCTGTGCTCACCTTGTTCTGTAAGAGAACAGCTATAAAGGGAAAAAACCACGCAGGAGTGTTAGAATGGGCTGGTTCTGGAATTAACTGCTCTGATTATTTCCTTTGCAGGTGAGATTGGGATCCTTTGCAACGCCCTCCAGAAGATCAAATGAAGATTTGCTGTAACTTGCTCGTGACTAGAAGCTGCCAGTCTTGATCTAGCCTCAATCTATTATCTTCCAGTGAACTGCATCAATAATTATGTTATATATCTTAATTATTAGAGATTAGCAGAGAAACAGACATCTATAGGTGACTCTCAACTCTTCTGGCCTTCAGACACCAATCCATTTTTTTTCTCACTAATGTATAAAAATTATAAAATTATTATAAAATTCCTGGGAACCTGGGGGAAGTCTGCATATGTTTTGTGCCAAAGGTTAGCAGAAGGAGATCTTCACCATGCAGAGCATAATCTGCTGCACCTGTGAGGTCTGGGACCGGGGATGGGATGTCAATGATGACCAGAGTGATCCACCTTGCCTTTTCTCACAGTCACTCTCCTCTCAGTGCCTCCCAGTTGTCCAAGGTTCCCATGGATCTGGAGCTCTCCACCTTCCGGGGTATGCGAGGAGATCTGCCAGGGTACAAAGGGAGATTTCTCTTAACAGGCATACTCACAGTGCATGGCTGATGTGTGAAGGCTACATTTTTTGTCTGTGTCCTTCCCTGAGAGGTGTCTCTTAACTTTCTGGTCTCACAGCCTAGAAGGTGGATACCAGCACCTGGAAGTGGAGAGGAAGTGCCTTTTATAATGCAGCCTGAAGCCTTCCAACTCCTAACCCACTGTGTCCATGGCTAGAGTCCCCACCAAAGCCATGGAAGGCCTGGGTCAGCTTTGCCCCAGTCCAACTGCCTTCAAACCCAAACATGTTATCTTTCAAGACAAGTCCTAAATAATGACACCTTTTTGTATCCCCACTGCCCATCTGAGCTCTAATCTCCTTTTTTTTTCTTTTGGTGGAAGCAGTTTTATTTGTCCTGGAGTATATATCAGCTGTGCCAGCAAATGGAACCTGAGGTGGCTCCAGCTTAACAGCTGAGCGTGGAGAGAGAAGAGTTTTGCTGTTCAGGGAGCTCTTTCTGTATTTATCCAATAAATTTCACTCAATCAGCATTAAGTGCCCTTGGACTAGCCCACATTGTATAATTCTTGTAGCTCCCTGCTTGGAGGGGGGATCTCATCATTGGAACATTGGAGCAGAATGGAGCAAGGCAAAGCTGAACTGCATTTCCAGCTTGAAGTAATTGTGCATCATGACACTAACATGGCTCAGGGGTCACATTTCTGTCAGAAGATTGAAAGATGGAGAGGGATTTGAAAGCCCACGAGTCTCATACCTGTGATAGTACTAATTTTGTATTTATAGTTTGAAAATCAATATGGCTTTCATGTAAGCATCATCCTTTAGGAAGATAGAAAATACAGTTCTTTTCATTATATATATGGTAGGTAATAACATTAATTTAAGGACACCAGTTGGAATCCTTTTCAATAGACGTATATTTATGCAAAATGGTATCATTTTGGTGCTTTGAAGTAACCTTTTTATCTCAGTATCTTTTTATTCCTTTTTTTCTCATCACAATGTCTTTCTAGATCTTTCAATCCCACTTGACATGTATTTTCAGTGTGAAAGTAGCCCATATTTTTCTCTCTTAATATAATAGGACCCATGAGGTAACTGTATACTACAAAGAGGCAATTTCATCCCAAGGGTAAAGTCTTTCAAACTAATCCTCAGACAGCTTTCCAAGCTCCTCTGCTTCTGGCTTGAATGACAGCAGCAGTAGTTCTATAGTGATATTGAGAGCTCAGGATTCATGACTTTCTTTTATGTGCAAGTGGAATAGTTAGAGAATATTGGAATATTGATGCCACATGTCTGATTCTCTGTGCCTTAATACAGGTTTAAATGAGCAATAGCTCCAGCCAAAGCATCATAGCATGGCTGCTCAGCAAGAGAGATGAGCAAAAATTAAATGTTCAGCATTTTAAAAGCAGAGGAAATGTATGGAAAGTAGATTTTCTTGCAGAACAAATAATCTTGTACCTAAGTACTTTAAATACTACAAATAAATCACATTTTAAATAGTACTCCTTAATGGGCGACTTCTTATTTTCTTGTCTAAAGTTCCAGCTGTGTAGGAAAGGTTTTTGCATTATTGGACTGGTGTAAATCCTCCTTGTATGGTAAGCATCCAAATCAACCAGAATTAAATACTCAGGTAAGAGATAATACCCATCTCAAGTGCTCCCCAGGACAGAAAAAGGCTCTCCTGGGCTGGTTGACAGTCACTCATCCAGACAAGATTATGGGATTCCCTGATGTGTGCCATTACTTAGAAATGCACAGCCAAGCCCAGCTTCCCCTACATTTGCATACTCCAAAGTCTTTGGGTGCAGCTCTGACTAACCTACACCAAGCTAATCTTTTAGGTAACCTTCCTCACTTCTATCCCACTGTGATCACATTTCTTGGTGTCCTCATGCCCAGTTCAGTTCCAGGTGATCAAAGAAGCTTTTTGTGAGGCTCTTTCCTTCACAGTGACCTCGGCCCATGTCAATGGCTGTGATGGAGGGACACCAGTCTGCACTGGGGGACACCTCTGGGTATCTTGAGATGCCTACATCTGACAGCAGTCTTGGAAAAGGGACATTTTAGTCCCCCAAAAATGCAGAAATTGTTGAAAAAGGGATTAAGCACAGGAGCAGTCCACAGGAATGCATTGTTTTTAAAACTCCCTCTGCTGCTTCAGACCATGCTGGCCGCTCTCAAAGACATTTTGATGTTCAGATGTAACCATCTAAATTAACCTAAATAAACTAAAAATATTAATGTTGCATCCATCTCAAATGAGTGGCGCTCTGCTCATACAGGATAAAGATACCTGAAATGGTACCAGATAAAAAAAAGGGCAAGTTGTTTGTGGTGATCAGATGTGGCCTTCTCCTGTACCAAACCTTGCCACCACTGCTGCAAAGAGAGGCCAGAGGGGTGGTCTGATCTCTGGACCTTCAGGATGACCTTCACAGGGGCTCTGGCGCACTGTAACTTGAGGTATGAAGATATGGGTGCTCATATCCAGAAATAATTCTTTTTATGTCAAGTGTAAGGGAAGGGAAGATGTGCCTGCCCTGTCAGGAGCAGAGTTAAATCCCCCTGGAACTCATCCTTCCACCCACAAGAAAGATGTGACCCTGGTCTTTTTGAGAGCCTATTTCACTGGAGATAAAATGGTGACAGAAACAAGTACCAAGGGAGGAATGTAGCCTGGGGGCAGCACTCCACTCTTGGAGGGGTAGGATAGAACAGGTTCAGATCCTGTGGGTAGGAAAGGCTCAGAAACATGCAATGGATTCTGACTCTGCCTGAAATCTCTCTGGCACTCTCAGATCTCTGTTGTGCAGAGGAGACAACACCCAGAATGGACTATGATTTGGGAAGAAAGCCCATTTGTTCACTGGGGACACAGACAATACAGAGAGAGTCCCAGTGAGGTGAGACAGAGTGGGGATGAAGGACAGTCCCAGACTCTGTGCTGGTCAGGCCAGACTGGGAGATGTGAATGGACCTCAGGCTAATCGATTGCCTCTCCACAAAGAAACCTCTATCCAGGGCTGAACAGCCTGCAGACACCTTCAAACAGAGCAGGAGGACTGCACTTTGAAGTCCCCAGGGGAGGAGGGCCATCTTGGCTCTTGCGCACATCCTACGCAGGCGGCTTCCCTTGATGTGCCTGGCACGGCCACCATAAATGTCCCTACACCCAGCAGCCAGCCTGTGTCCCTGCTCCTGGCACCTCTGAGCTCACCACACACTGACACACTGCTTCTGCAGTCCCACCAATTCCCCTGGCCATTGCTCCCACGCCCACAGGCAGCTTCCATTCAATATCTGGCTGCTGCAATCCACTCCCCTATCTCCCAATGAAGACTGATTTGGTGGGCATGTCAGGCCCAAAAGAAGAAGCCAGCAAGGAGAAGGAGATGTGTGGCATACAGTCACAGAACAGCCAAGGCAGCCTGGACTCCAACAGGGAGGATGATGGAGAGTCTCTCATCCTGACCCTCATGCTCTACAACGTGAGGAAGACCGAGCTCTCCAAGGCAGCCAAAGTCTTTGAGGTACAGACCTCAATAGCTCTTTCCTTTCCTGCACCCCCTCTTCTGTCTCTACTGCCTTCATGTCTCACATCTCTCCCTCTCTCACCCTTCTCCTGCTCCTGCCTTACACCTCATGCTGCCTTCCCCCTTTCCCCCATCCTGGTTTGGCTCCAGCTGCTCAGAGGTGAGCTGGTCTCATGGAGGAGAGGGAGAGGGCTCTGGAGCGGGGAGAACCTGAGCACAGTCTTTTAGAAGAATCACCATTTCATGGAAGGGCTGCTTATAGCAGATACAAATCAGTTGTTTCTTGCTAGCAGTTGTGGTGGCCGGCATTTCAAGCACTCAGACTGTGGGGATGTTAGGAGCCAGTGAATTTTCTCTGCATATTTGGCAGGAGATACAAAGGCTATGAGAGCTGTGAACCACACAGGCATTATGTAGTCTGGACAATTGAAGTGCCCCTACCAGGTGCTCACTCTTATCTGGGAGAATTAATAACTCCAAATAAAAGTATTTTGCTTGTTACTTATTTCTCACCATTATTTAATGATTATGGTGCTATTATACATCAATAGATCTGCTTTCATTCTGGCAGGGTTTTAAGTTACCCAGCCACTCATTTGCTATTTCTGCACAGATGAAATTCTACAGTCAACAGTATCTCATCTTTCATCTCCTTCTTTCTCTCTCCAATGCAATAGTGTTCAATCTTTAGCTCTGTCTGTATTTTAGCTCTTTGTAAACCAGTTGTTATTGGACTTCATTGCCTAACATGTTCTTCTAGTTAATCCCTCTTTTAGTCACCTTTTAAAGACATTGTAGAAATGTATATAGACTTACCTGGATTTTCAGTCTTTGGAGAAGCTTCATCATATGAACACTTGGCTCTTGCAGATGTTTGAAACTCAAATCTATCACTTTGAAACCCGTCAAGCCAAAAAGCCCAAGAACTCTGTGGATGATCTTGACATTTTTGTTGAATGTGAAGTTCACAGTGCTGATGTTGGTATCCTTGTCACCTCCTTAAAGAGAGTAGCAAAGGATGTGAAAACCAGCCGAGAAGACAAAGGTAAGACATGTATGCATCTCTTAGTGCAGTTATTTTAGAGTAACTTTTTTTAGTTTTAGCTTCAGCTTCATAATAGTAATTCAATTTGTCTGGAAAGCCAGTGAGTGTGCATTTATTATTTGTCTCTGCATGGCTGCTTTCCATTGCCATTGGTGCAGAAAGGGAGGCACTTCATCACAAGCAGTGGAACTGAGGTGAGAAATGTCCAGCAAAGAGGGAGACGGGAAGGACAGAACAGCAGAACAAAAAGCTGAGGTGAAACTAGAAACTCCTCAATGACGGGAAGATTTTGTGCTGAAAGCTGTGCAGAGAACTGATTGCTTGAAGACAAACACAGAGGCAGAGGGGTATTTTTCCTGTCTGCAGGCAGGAATGGGTGAATAAAGCTCTTAGAGACCTTTGGTACAATCCTGAGGATGGCAGATTAGGAGGCTGAGGATGCAGCTCACATGCCAAGTTCTCTGAGTACAGAATTGCCATGGGGTTCCCCTCTCTTGCCAAGGCCAGACAGATATTCCAGAGCACTTTTAACTTCCACAGTGCTGTTTGGGCACCTTTGGTGTTTTTAGAAATTCTCTGTCAGGCTAACATGAGAGGCAGCCCTCGTCAAGCTGCTCTCAGGATCTGTGGGTACACGGAAAGGGCATCACTCTTATCAGGGAAACTGCAAAGCCAAAGAGGGTTTTGGAGCTGGAGAAGAATTTCTTTAGGATTTCCTTGGGATTTGAGAGGTTTCAGACACACCAGGACTTAGAACTACAATAAAAACTGTTAAAAGAGGGAGTGTTTATGTTTGTTTTTGTAGGCAAGATGTGTATGGGGGCACACTGGGACAGCTGTGGTCAGGTACAGGTTTTGAGGGGATATGGAAATAAATGGCAGGAAAGGTGCCTTGCATGCAGAACCACTGGTACAGCCAGAGAGAAAGGCTCAGAAAAAAGTTCTGGGGGCACATCGGGCATCTGTCAGACTGGAATTTCTTCCTATTTATCACAGAATTGGTTGTAATGCATGAAAATTGCATAATTTCCCCAACATCCCTGGATATTTTTAGATTTTTACTTCTCTAAACTGGATGTTCTTAGATCTAATATAATACAGCAAAAGTTAAATTTACCATTCAATAGAGAGATTTTGACGTCATGTCCAGTATGAGATTAAGGTTTCCCCAAATGGACCTTTCTGAGCTGTAACACAGAAAGTCTGATTACAGCATCAATCTGATTGGAAAGCAATATCAGCTTTGTGTTTTTCCAGCAATTCTTTTTTTAAATTAATTTCTCATAAATGCTGGCATCTAAAATAAAATTATCACATTTTATTTTCATTTTAGTCACTGGAAAACCTTCCCACTTCATGAGAAGGAAGCTGCTTGGAAATGCAGCTAATGAATAATGTTGCTGGAAAAAATAATGAGCCAAAAGGAAAAAACTTTAAAATTCTTCTTCACCTCTTTGGTTTCTAGAAATTTTATAAATATCATGTTTTCTTTTTAAAATTTTGTCGAACTTTTGAAGGTATGAAAATGTAGGACTGCTTTTTAGACAAGAAATATTCTTAAATCCAGAATGCAGAAATAAATTTGTTGTCCTGTGTCAAACAAAAACCCCACCTGATCTAAAAAATATTTTTGTCTTTAAAAATTGTTTCTACTAATTAAAACTGAGAGATTATCACAGCAAGCTAATTTCAGATAATTTTTCATCCAATCTGCCAGTTCGGTCAGGAAGCAAGTCAGCTACTGAAATGTATGACAATTATGGTAACGTATAGATATGAAAATTCTCAGATATTGATGAAAAGAAACTTTGTAATCTTCAGCACAGTTTTTATTTTCGCTCTAAAATTTCTTTGATTCTCTCTCATTTAACTCTTTCTGCTCTCTCTCCAGTGCCCTGGTTCCCCAGAAAAATCCAAGATCTGGACAAGTGTCACCATCTGATCACTAAATATGACCCCAGCTTGGACCATGGTCACCCTGTAAGTTTAACATTACTGTAATTTCATTTTTAAAAGAGAAATTCTCTGTAGGGAGATTATTCAGGGAAACAGGAGTAAAGAAATACTCATGAAAGAAGAGGAAAAAAACCACAGGGGCAGACAAAAGCTCATCTTCAGTGGCATTAGGGACTGCATGTGTCCCTGCAGGAATGGACCACAAAAGGGTTTTACTGTAGCATCTTTATGTGTGCCCTCTTAGCCATGCCCTAAGCACGAACTCCAGGAGAGGGAAAGAAAAATGCACTGTAGAGTCCTGCTCTAGTGATGATAGTGAGGCAAAGTACTGGGAACAAACAAACAAACCAACAAACAAACATTCTAACACTTATTGGTCATCAAAGTTTCCCAGCTTTAGTGCAGGTCAGATGTGAGTTAGGCACAGACACAAAAGGGACCCCAAAAGACCATTTGTCACAAGTCAGGTCACAGAAGCATTTTATTCTGTCAAGCATCACATAGAAGCAATCCATGGAAAGGACAGAAAGAAGAGATATTTTTCACTGAGAAATGTAGTGAAGATGTAGATGTGTGGCAACAGAATCTACAAGGAAGATTTTGTCATTCTCTTCTCTACATGTCTGAATTCTATTTAGTCCCTTTCATTAACCTACACCAGGTTTTGTTGTGAGGCATGTACAGTCTTGTGTAATATGAAATGGACCTTTCCAAGTCTGTAAGTCTATCTTCTATTTTTGAGAATCACTTATTCAATATAACGCTCTAAGAGAGCTTCATGTCCTCCTTAACCGGAACATCTTTCATTTTCCTTATTTCTTTCTGGTACAAACAGTCCAAGTGTTTGTAATTTTCCTGAGCTAGCTCTTAGGCTGTTTCTCATTAGGCAAATGAACACACATAGGGCGTTCTTTGAACTGGACCGAGTTCCCCTCATCCTTTGCCAAATAGAAGGTGTGAGCACTGGAGAGGTTGAGACAAAGCAGCAGTGGTGCTGAGTCAATGAAGGATTGAGTGGGGATAAATCTACATTGCAGAATGTAGTGCAGTTTAGAAATACCTAACAAGTTAAAAACAAGTTACCTCAGGCACTGAGCATCACTTGTCTGTGGCAGGACAGAGCACAGTGTGGGCTGATTTACCAGGCTCAGAAATGGAGAGGCTGGAGGAAAGCACAAAAGAAGCTGATGCACAGGGAGCTCAGATTTTGCAAACACATTTCCTACCAAATGGACAGCTTGGGTTGTTTCTCTCCACACCTACAGTTTGTTCTTTGCTGGCCCAAACAATCCAACTGGCATCACTGTGACACCAATTTCTGGGCTACCCTGTCACTGGCTGCCCAGAGGGTGGATACAGGGACAAAGCTGGGATGTCACAGCATCTGTGTGAGTCTGCCCCAACAGCTTGTCCTGTGTTTTGCATGGACTTGTTACAGCCACTGACAAGCACCTGAATGAACACATTACCCACAACACATGACAAAATAAACATGCTCTCAGGATCCAGCCCTTCCCTCAGATTCAGGCATGCAGCACTCATTAACTGCAGGGTTGCTGGTATTATTGCTACACTAAAAATTATGTGAATAAACCCAAGGGACAAATTTGGCTTGCAGTACACAAAGTGGTTCCAGTAAATGCTGAATATTTTAGAATAATAAATATTTGTACAGTGATGCTGATCAACGCTGTTTTAGGATTTATATTAGCACACAGCCCCAGATTTAAGTTTTAATTCCTAGTACGAAAGACGTAAAATTAAAAGGAATATGATTCCATGTTTGCCTGCACATTCAATATCTGGCAAAGACTGCTTGAAGTTTTAATTCTAGTAAACACAGAAGGAGCAGAAAGAAAACTGGTATTCAGTAGGTAAACCTCCCCTTTAATCAGATATCACTGAGTCTGTCCTTATCACAACATAATAAAAAAATGGGCAGGAGAACTGGGTGGGGATCCTGCACTTCCCACAGACCCAGTGGTGGTTCTGATGGTTTCTACTTATGCCCACAGATCTCTCATGATGTAAAACGTTTTTTCCTGATTCTTTTCTAACCCAGGGATACTCTGACCTGGAGTACAGCAAGCGGAGAGCATTCTTTGCTGACCTGGCCTTTAATTACAGAGAGTAAGTACAAAGGGAAAGTGCAATGGCTCACACTGTCAGACTGCATGTCCAAAACATGTCAGAGATGTCATATTTTGTCCATGGATCAGTGGGGCCACTGATTGATGTTGTTTGAGACAACAAAATTCAGCCACCAAAGCTTTCTCTCCCTATGGAATAGATTTTCGTGATGACGCAGTAAATACATTTTAAGACAAAAATTTTAAGATTGTATTCACATATCCCAATCCAGTGCTGGATTTTGTTTTAGCAGAAGTGATTGCAATATTATTTATTTCAATTTTCAAGTTCCTTTTAGGACTTGGTCCTGAGCTGAGGCTGATGTTTTTCAAGGAAATTTCAGGAACGATATTTACAAACATATTTTTGATGGTGGAAAGTGATTTACTATTTTTTGTTATTTGCTTTTTTAAATGTCTCTGTCTATGCACACTAATAACACGAAAAGCTCTCAGTTCTCATGCAAGTGATGGAAAATGTTTCTACCTTTATGTCAGCAGAACTACACTGCTTTCTGATGGAGTTAATCAAAGGTATAGGTACAACCAGTCGTGGATTTTCAGCCTCATGGTGTCCAAGAACTGGTGGAGGCAAAAAAAAAGCTTGGAAACGGAACTTGAAATCTTAAAACATGTCATATTTCTTCTCTTCATTACAGAGGAGACCCTTTACCTCACATTGAGTACACAGCACAGGAAACAGCAACTTGGTGAGTTTGGTACTTATGATCCAACTGCTGGGCCATTCCACAGCAGTCCCAGGAAAGACTGGCAATGTGACACAGCTAAAACCTTTTAAAATGTTCTTCATCCACCCCACATTTGACTCTTTGGTTAAATGTCATCTTTTGGTCATTTGTTTTGCAGAAAGCCATTCTCAGGGCTGTTCTTAACTATTCACTTACTAGAGCAAAAGGCATTTTTCTGACTGTCTCCCTGCCTGAAGATCCCATCGGGATATCAGAAGCCAGAAAACATCTGGGACCTATAGAATAACTGCTTCTGACTGACCTCTAATTCACCATAGCTATGGTGCTGGCAGAAAGATCACATTTTCAAACTCATTGTCAGGAGAAAATGCCCACTCATAGGACAGAAATTCACTAAGAGGACATGGCTAATTCAATGTTCACAGGACAGAGGAGCCTTGCTTGCTCTCCTTCAAGTATTCCTTGCTTTTAACATGAATATGTATCGTTTTCCAAACTTAAGGTAGAGGAAATTTTGAAATACCTTTCTAATACACATTATTTACATTGTAAAAGGGCCTTAGATAACATAGAGATATCATATGAAATTATAGCAAGTTACTCTTACAAGGGTGCAGCCTTTTATCACTGGGGCTTTGTTTCTCCTGAAGGTCTACCTCAAAAGAAAAAAAAAGCCCAAAACACAACCAATGAATGAACCAAAATATTCAATTAAAAGCATTTTTTTCAAAATTATGTGAAATATGTGGCAGATTTGAAAGGGAGCAGAGCTCTTATTTCAAATCCCGTTTCCACTTTTTTGCCACTAACCCTAAGATGTATCAGTAAGCAGCAGTAATTCCACATTTGTATGATACTACAAAGCATTAATATGTCCAAAAGTCTCAAGTAAGAGCAGAGTCCTGAGATTGTGCAAGGTGCCACATGTGCACACAAGAGAGAGTCTTTGTTCAGAAATTTAAATGGAAAGAAAGACTAAAGGTGGGGGAAAGGAAGAATGAAGACCACATTTTCTACTGCGCAACAGAAAGCCCTAGAACTTGAGTAATTTGCCATAAAATCAGATGCAAAGTTTATTCCAATGCCAGGACTTAAATCCATAGAACTAGATGTCTCATGCCAGAACCTCTCTGGTATCTCATCTCTTTCTATGCTTTATTTTAAGTAAAATCTACTTTGCCACAGAAAGCCACAAGCACATAAAAACCTTGCATCCAGCTCATCCAGGAGGACATGCTTTTATTAAGCTCAAGTAGGTTTTTATAGCATCTTTCAATAGTCAAAGATTGATGGTCAGTGTCATGCTCATGATTACTACCACCAGCCAACAATCTTGGCATGGGATGGCGTGTGGGAATGTCGTATTTAAGAAAATTTAATTCTGTGTTCCTTCCTGTTTTTCTCTTTTATTGCCAACCTTCATCATTCCAGCTCTTCTCCACCTCGAATTAGACCCATAGTGGCAACAGAATAGACTTTTAAAGGAGTGTGTGCCCATTTCCTTAAACAGCAATCCAGGTTGCGTTGTTATGTGAAGCTGTTCCCAAAATTAGCCTTCCCAATGGTTATCACAGCCCCCGAGGCTTTGCCCTGAGGTCAGCTGCATTACAGCACAGCTTAATCAGGCCGTGCCATTGCAGGGGAAATTTGTAGCACAAACTAAACTAAATTCCCTTGGTTTACTCTGAGGAGCTGCTGGATGCCTTCCGTTTGCAGCCATGTGGTTATAAAAATGAAAACCAAGGCAGTGAAGAAATACGACTGTCAGAACACAGAGGGCACAGATGATCTGGGCTTTTGTTTTCAAAGCAACTTCTTGGAAGGCCCTGAAACTAAGCAGTCAGAGATGCCATATGGGTAAAAGCTGTGTAAGAAAAATGGAGAATTCAGGAGAAAATGATGGGGAAGCACCTGTAACATTTCATAATGAAGCTGAATAGTACCACTTTTTTTTCCCCTGAAAAATAAGGAAAATTATGTAAAATTAGGGTATTATCTTTAAAGTCTTTCTAGCTTCTGGCTCCATCTTTTGTTAGGATGCCCCTTTCTAGAGTGTTTCATAAAGTTTGCTTCTAGCAGTTCTTTCATGCCTGCTCCTCTCTTGGCTTTGGAGAGATTACTCAGATTATTGTTTTAGAGGAGCACTGAGCTTTGGATAATCCATTCCTGGGACTGCCTGCATTTCTGTGGTAGCCAATGTTTGGGCACACAGCAGAACGACACTTGGATAAAAGAGACCAGATGTGCACAAGTGTAAACAGGGCTGCTCTCTCTGGGCTCCAGCCTGGGCATGAACCCTGCGCTGGTTCAAATCCCACACAGCCCCATGAAGCCAGGAGCATCCCATGAGGAAACAAGCCAGGGCAACACTTGAACTCCAGTCCTCCTCATTTTTTCCTAATTCCTCCATGGAGATGGCCCAGTCTCCTGTGGCTTTTGCAATAGTGACAGCAGCCACTGTTTCCCTCTGTTCTTTCAACTTTTTTTTTCCTCCTAAGGTTTTCCTCCCCCGCTTCATTCTGGTTCATTATTGCTCCCACACTGTGTAAGACATTTGTACCAATAAAGAGCCATTACCAGGGACTGGCTATCACCTCCATAGCAACAACAGCATCACAAAAAGGAGAATAATCATAATAATAGTAATGGTTAAAAAAAATTACAAAACCAATGAAAGGTCATTTCCTGCACCCAGCATTTCCAAGAATGATCTCAATTTTCATAAAACAATGTTTATAAAGTTGTTGAGACCCTAGGGCCATGTCTGAACAAAAATAACCATTTCTATAAGGTTCTTTGCCATCCTATTACTACTTGCTTATTTTGCAACAGCTAAATATATTCCAAACCACTACTCTAAATCCAAGTACCATCAAGTTTGAGAAGCTTAAAGCCTGTGCCCAGGTTACATATATTATTTTCAGCTGGTCTCTTTTTATATAGTGGGATAAATGCTTCAAGAAAGCTGGCATATATTTCAAATACATATCCTGTGCCAGGCATTTGGAACTGCAAAAATACAAACCTCTTCACCTGTGCAGATATTACACTTCAGTATCAGAAAAGGTGCTTTTCCCAGAGACTTTTAAGAGGCAAATCTAAGCTACGCTTCGGAGTGGAAAAGGAGGGACCAGCATGTCAAGTTGTACCCAAACACAGAAAGGAGGGGAATACCTGATTTATTCCTTTTCTAAACTGAGAGACAGGGTATCCCAGATTCAGGTCTCTTCCTGGGATTTCCCTGGTGCCTCCCAGACACTCAGTAAGATGCCTAATCAAGAAACACTTCTGCATCATGATTACAGTTCTGTAATATTAAAGGACACCTTCTGAAGGAAAAGTGAAACAAAAAGAGCTTATAGTTTGCTACATCCAGCCAGGACCAGCTTTCAAACAACCAGCTGTCCCAAGCTCACATTTTTAGACCATGACCCCCATGCCAGGGCATTACCTCTCTCTGTGGATGGCACAGGTAAGAACTGCTCTATTGAGGTGTCTCACTCTGTCCAGTTTTGATTTTCAGGAGAGAAGTCTACAGGAAGCTGAGGAGCCTTTACCCCACCCATGCCTGCACCCAGTACCTGGATGCTTTCCAGCAGCTGGAGAAGCACTGTGGCTACAGAGAGGACAACATCCCTCAGCTTCAGGACGTCTCCAGATTTTTAAAAGGTCAGTCATCACAAACCATGGTTTATTCTAGGGTTCCCTGCACGTATTTGTGCACCACAAACCATTTCCTAGGAGACAAGCTGGTGAGCAGAGCTGATGAGCTCCAGCACAGGGCACTCATTCCAGTCACATGGAATGAAACCCAGCTGGAGGTTTGTGTGTGTTCTGTGAGAGGCAGCAGCTGGGGTGGCACTACCCAACTAATCCCTGTACCAGCAGCACTGCGGTCGCAGCAGACACTGCTCAGCACTGTGGGAATCCACAGCATCAGAGGGTTTTGGGAAAGCTGCAGAAGGCAGGCCTCAGAGACAGCAGAGCTGTGATTAGAGCTATGCAGTAGCCATGAGATAGGTCAGCAGAAAAATTATTTAAAAAGTAGAAAAACAAGGACAAATAGAACAATGGTCTGTGTATTAATGCTTGTCTAGAATAACTCCCTAAGGTACAGAAAAATTTATCTAGCAAGGTATTAAGAAGTTTGAAGGTTAATAATGGAGTTCTGTGCATTGTGTTTTAGGGCTTACAAGCAGGTATTGTATCTGAAATAAGAAAGCAATTTTTTAACCAAAGGTACCTGTGCTTATAGTGGCTGGATGGAACTACTGTCAATATGCTTTTGCTTTGTGTGATTGGTCAAAAAACTTATAAAGTGAATTGTAACATCAAGTTCTTGGTGTGCTGCTTGGGATGTGAGCCGATGGCATCTTCCCATCGTCATAACCATGTAATGAGACCGATGCTGGAAAATAAAACAGCTCAAGGCACGTTCTCAGCAGTCCCATCCCATTTGTGATTTTTACAGATACCACCATCTGGCAATAAGCACGACTTCCACACTGCCTTTTTGTGATTTTGGCTCTGTTTGATGCTCCTATAGCCATGCTGATAGCAAGACCCAAGCACAGGTACTTACCTCTCAAGTATGCTTTGTTCCTGATCCAGCAGGCAGGGCGGGGATGTGTGCTGGAGGAGATGATTTCCAGGAGATCCTGCTGGTCAATCAGCAGCTGCCTTGGAACAACTCTGCTTCCTTCTGCCTCTGTAGCACCATTTGTCGCACCAAACCCTTTGGTGGCTGACAGGAGGGCACAAAGGCAGTGGTGCTGGCCCAAAAAGGCATGAAGAGGCCACCTTAGAAAAAGGACACACAGGTTTGCCAGGCTGACCAGCAAGGAGCAGGAGAGCAAGGGGGCCTGCATTATGAGGCCACAGCCTGCATGGATTCCCAAGGGCAGGTGCTTTGTGTAAACCACCTGATTATCAAGAATTACTAAAGATCTTAAAAGCCTCCTCCTCAATGAAAAGATGTGACAGAGAAAGGACAGCTTATCACCATGATGAAATACGCAATAAAAAAATATGTCTTAACTTTAAATAAATTGTACTTAAATACAACACTCAGAAAATCAAGTGGCCTGCTCCATATAAGAGTAGGGGGTACCCGTTAGCTTAAATAAGCTTTCTGTGTCTGAAGAGTTTTCTAAGACTTTGGCATTTCTCATGAAGATTCAGCTGTTTGATGACAAGGTTTTTATTGCATGTTTACTGTGAGGGAAGGGAGGATTGCCATGTTGCCATGTGAAAAGCATCTTCCATAAACACCCTTGCATCCAGCTGTAGGAAATTTTCTGTGTGGGCATTATGTATTTTCCCATGCATTCTCATTCCTATTCAAGTACACATCTTACTTCCCTCTTATAATAACTGGGCTGAAAAATATTTTTTTCTCTTGAAGTAGTTGATCTCATTTAAGTTACACAATAGCTGACAGCAGGGAGCTCCAGGAACTGTGATTCTGACTTGATTATCACAAATATCCATATCCTTCAAGTGTATCAGGTGATTTCAAAGTGGGAGAATTTAAGATAGTGTGAGACTATGCTGCCATAATCCTATTTGCATTGCTCATGTTAGTTGACAGGATTTGATTGCCTGGAGTCTGCTCACTTCCTTTAGAGGCTCTGGTTCTAAACATTCCCCGTGTCATAAACAAAACAAAACAAACTAAACAGCAACTCTGAAAAGCATGCCAATAATGTTTGGAAATATGTTCTCAGTGAGTTTCAACTCATTTATTATAAACATAAGGTGTCTACTATAAGCTAATTGTATGAACTACCTAGGAATGAGTATCAAGCATTCCAGAGGCATTTTATTCCATACTGAAATGGACAGCTAAGGAAAATGTAGAACTATTCATAGTTCTTGAGGACACTGGTCCTACCCTCATTAAACTGTAGATTAAAACTGGATTACTTTAGCCTACAGGTTGTGCATGAATGAAACAAATTTTTTTTCAGAAGAGCTGTGTTAACAGTTAGACAAAATTAAGAGTGAGGAAACTATTTTAGTCTCATTATGTGAGGCTTTCCATGGATATCTTGACTCTCTTTCCTCTGACAAGGTCATTCAACCATGTAGAATACTTTTCAGAATATCATGAAGATTGACATTATTGCAAGGCCCAAACTCAGTCTGAGTCAGAAGCATCTGCAAGGTTTAAAATCTGACCAAAAGTTTAAGCATGTTGTTAAGGGCATTGACCAAACTCCTCATAAATGCTGTCAGGTTTGGGGCATTGATCAGTTCTCTAGGGAGCTTATTCCAGTGTTTGACCACACTCTCAGAAAATAAATGCTTCTGAATGTCCATTCTGAACCTCCCCTTGTACAGCTTTGAAAATAATAAACCATGGGAGGCAGAGAGAGACAGAGAGAGGAGGAGAACCCAGAAAGAAAGTGATCGTGTTAAAACCAGCCCACACAGACAGATAAACTCCCATCTTCTCTTTATCTTAGCAGTATTTGTGAACACAAGAAAGCAATTACTTTTGATTTGGTATGACATCTGTCTGTTATTACCTACTAGTGAGGCTGGCAACTGTACTTCATAAATATTTCACAATTACTTAAAGGGAATTAAGTAGTTAACAGTGTGATCGCTTGCACAGGGCAAGCGTTTTCCCAAAGGGTTAACTGGATGAACCTAAGCACATCTTTCTTTCTAGGAAAGATGTTTGGATTTAGGCAGTCATTGTGCTCCACAGCTGGAAGAAATTACAGCCAGTGAACTCAAGCAAGCTCACACTACAATGCACAGGCTGCCTGTATACACCAGTTTTTGGGCCAAGAATTAAGAATTAAGCCTTGCAGATCACTTTAGGTCAACTGCTCGAGACCTTCTCTGCAATGCACTTTGATTTCCCAGATCCTTGGGCAGCAGGTCCAACCAGCCACAGCCCCAGTTCTCTGCTGATTTCTGGTTTGGTTGTGCAGTCATGAACCAGGGGTTCAGGTTTTGCAGATATTACCTTCAGCAGATAAATTTTTCCTGGGGCTTTTCAAGGCAACTGGCCAAGTCTGTTCCATCAGCAGACTGTCTGATTCACTGGCCTCTGTGTAAAAGGACATCCCAGGGAACACAAGCTGAGATTTTCATTTTCCCTCCTTCTCCTCCAACATGGATGCTAAAGCTATATAAATTTCCCTAGACTCTTTCATAGTCTTTCCAAAATTGAGTTACTAAAGTATTGGTTTTCATATAATATATTTTTCAGCTAATGTAATTTTCACTCAGAATTCAGCCCAAAGATTCTGAAATTTTCACATTCCTCTGGATTGGACCAGCAAATAGACAAAGGCAGATATGTAATCTCCACAGGTTTATTTTTTTTTAATTGTTTATTTTTGATGCAGAGTTCTGTACTAATTACCTGTGAATTGAGTGGAGCAAAAGAAGACATCTGTGGCAAATGCCCACCACCTAGTCTGTCACAATGTCAGGAAGAAGCACTTCTTGCTGTCCTCTCATTCCTCTATTTCTTCATACATTTTGTCATTTCTTTGAATCTTTTTCTTTTTTTCTTTCTCTGGGTGTTTTGTTTTGTTTTGTAATGGGAGAAGTACTAATAGCCTGACAGAGTAAGACAAGAAATTCTGGAAGAAACATGAAAAAACAAACCAAAACAAATCTCGTAAATGGCTTGGTTTCTGGGTGGGATTTTTTTGTTTGTTTTAAAAAGGAAAAAAAAAAAGGTTATAGGCTTCATGACACAATAGAATATGGAAGAAGAATTGAGAATAAAGCCATTTCTGATTTTTTTTTAAACGCAGTTTTATGCTTTAAAGAAGATGAGATGTCATTTACGGGAGCTGAGAATGAAACACAGATTTTGAATATAGGACTTCAAAAAGATTATCATTGGCTCACTTTGAAAGCGGTGATTTTCAATTTTCTTAGCTTTGCAGACCACCAGCATGTTTCCCATGGACATGCAGAGTGTGTGTTCTATTGGCCACCAGACTGGTTATTTTTTTGGTTATCATCTCTCACAGTCCTTTCACAGTAATGCAGGGTGCTCTGGGGTAACACTGGATGTAGGAGCTGAAATCACAGTGCAAAAGTGTTGCATCCTTCTGTGTCCTGGTCTGTGGACATGTGCAAAGCAAAACACCTTTGGTCACATCACTGGGAGGCTGTGCAGTGGGTTATAGACAAACATAATGGTAAAAAAAAAGCCAAGAAAGAAAAAAAAAGAAAAAACACCAGTGTTGGAATTTCAGGCGTTTTCTTGTTCCAAGGAAAATAATACTCAGGAAATATTTTTGAAGTCTCACTCTGAAGTTTATTATCCTTATCTATTACTCACATGAGGTGTGAATTCTCCCTAACCAGTTGAGAAAGTGCCCTAAAATGGTGTCTGTTAAAGGCCATTCATGTCCTAATTACCCAATAAACAGTTGACATCTATATTATTTATGCTTCTAATCTGATTATGTTCACCCAAACCTCGCAATGTGGACATCTTTCATCCAAATAAAGAAAATCACCCAGATTCATGAAAAAGAAGGAAGAAGAAGGTGAACAACTTGCCTCCATCCTAAAACCTCCATCTTGCCTCATATTTATTTCTATATTCTAAAACCCTAAAATTCAAGTTTTCCACCCTGTGATATTACACACTTCTAGCCAACTACACATGCGTAATCCCAATGCTATCAATCAATTTTGGAAATCTTCTCCACAGCCTCAGGTCAAATGCAGTGTTCTCTTGCGAGTCTGTCCCTTTCAGCACAGGAAGTTTAAAATTCTCAGCATCCAGGGTTCCAACACACCAGGTGCAGGTTCTGTTCTCTGCTTGATTGTAAAGACCATGTGAGACCTCAGATGCACCCCTGTGGTGTGGAACGTAGAGAAAGAATTGTGTATGTGCAAAAATGTGCACTGGGGTGGGCAGTGCTCCCACACCTCATGGCTCTGCTGTGTGACTTCTCACAGGATGGATGGACAGGTGATCCCATGTGGCAGGAACTGCTCTTATACCAGTTCATGCAACAGGGGAACATCAATCATGATAAGCCAAAGTGTGCCCGCTGTGCTTGGTGGAGGGAACTATTCCAACAGAGCAGGAAGGATCCCTGAAACTGCTTAGCTAAAGTAAACCTGCTGTGTGGTTAACCCTAGAAACAGCTTAATTTGGTGTCCCTTCCCTTTGCAGAGAGAACAGGTTTCCAGCTGAGGCCAGCTGCAGGACAGCTGTCTGCCCGTGACTTCCTCGCCAGCCTGGCGTTCCGTGTCTTCCAGTGCACACAGTACATGAGGCATTTCTCCTCTCCCATGCATTCCCCAGAACCGTAAGTTTGATGGCCTGACATAATTCCATCCTTCTGAGTGTGTTGGGGATCATTCTCTTGGGACTGGCTCTGGAGTTCCATCCAGTAGTCTGCAGAATAAAACAATTTGAGAAACTGGTAGCTGGAGAGTTGGAAGGGGAAGTCATGCATGAGAGGGTGTGGTGCTCTGTCTCTTTTGCAAAGCTGTCTGGGGAAAGAAAAGAGTAAAGAATATCTGGTTTAATCTTTTCATCCTGCCTTCAGTTACCATCTGCTGGGGTTTGACTTCCTGCTGTGAAGCTCTCCCAGTAAGTGCTGGCCAGACAGCAGCAATTACATTTCATGAGAAATTACAAGTTCACACAGACGCTTTTGTTGTACACTGGGACAAAACAGGGACCTTCCAGAGATGTTGTGACACAGAAGGTTAGTGCCCATGCCATCCCAAGGAGACAATAGACAGGGGGCAGGAGGGAATGCTCTGATCCTTGCAGAGCCAGGCCAGGTGTAGAGGCAGCACTGTGGAGCAGCCCCCACACCAGCTCCCTTTGGGGTCTGCTGGCTAAAGTCCCTCACAGGGAGTTCATGAGGGGCAGGAAAGGAGGCTTTTAACAAACAACAAGATCACTTATTTTCCAGAGACTGCTGCCACGAGTTGTTGGGTCATGTTCCCATGCTGGCTGACAAGGAGTTTGCCCAGTTCTCACAGGTAAGAACATTTCCTGCTGACCCTTTGACCAGTTGCTCTGGATAGCAGGCCAGAATGCCTTAAATACACACAGCTCACCACGCAAAGCAGTGCTAAGAGTGGATTGTGCCTGAGCCATGGGCTGGCAGCCACCTGGGAGATGCTTCCTCCAAGGGAGTGGCAGCACTGCTCCCTACAGACCCAGTGTGAAAGGAAGGGCAGGCAGAGCTTGTGGGGCTTCTCTGTGGGAGGGCTGTGTCAGTCTGGGTGTCTCTGTGGGGCTGGAGGCTGAGCCCTGCTCCCCTGGCTTCCTCTGCTCCACCACATGAACCTACACAGGTGAGCCTCCGAGCTGGGTCTGTCTCTGGATGTACGTTCTTCTCTTGCAAGCAACTTTAATTGTGTCCATCACCATGCCATTCATCAGAGTTGTTTTTCCCTTTACAACTCACCAGATTCTCACAGCATTGCTCACACTGGTGAGGAGGCTCCAAAAAGCAAACAGAGCTTCTTTGTACAATAAGGGGCTATTTAGTACGAACAATCAGTGTCAGACCCAACTGAACTCAATAACCTCTCATAATTAAAGACTTCAGAACTATGAGTGTTCCTCAAAACCATAGCAGAGGAGGAGAAGACATCTCATTGTTCAGGTTTATCAATCAGTGGCCAGTGGGGAAACTGGGGATAAGATCAGAGGGGCAACATGATGTAGGTCCCAGCATGACCTAGGTCCCTGAAGAAATATCTTTAAAACAAAATCAGTTCACTTCATATGATGTGGTTTCCAGTTTTATCAACTTAAATACATGCCAGTTACAATTTTGATCCTAAATATTGGTTATTAACAGAATCAAAAGTGTAGTACCTTAAGCAGCCTAGTCATCTATAATTTATTCTGGAAGAAACCTATTCAGTTCAGTTCAATACTGGAACTTCAGACACATTAAAAATAAAATACTACAGCAATTTCAAAGCTTTCAATTTTCTTCTTTTCCTATCCGTAGCACAGACTATACAACATCAGATCACATTCAGTGAATTTTCACATTTCACTTTTTTGTCCCCACAAAGTATTTTCACCGTTGAAATTCACCCCATGAAAATTCTTTTTTGCCCCATTCAATATGAGACAATGAATGGTGAGAATACCCTTATTTTGTTTGTTTGTTGCATGATATGGCTCCTCGGATAGCAAAAAAAGAGACATCTAGAGTTTCCTATTGTGAGAATAACATTTAGCAGGGAGCACAGATGAAAGTAAACAGAATCATCCCTGCACAGATCTGGCCTGCTCATAAGGGCTGTCAGAAAGAGTGAGGGACAGAAAGGTAATGGCAAAAACAAAATCCACCCTTGCTGTCCTTCCTTCTCATGCCTCCCTGTAAATTTTTGCCTGGTGTAGATAGCCCAGCATTAAGACAAGAGATGGTTAATTTTACACAGAGAACACTGAGGATTAATCACTCATCTAATGTGGCTCCCAGTGGTATGTAGCTGGGGGCCAGGGAGAGGTAGGCATCCTGGAAGCCATGGAAGGTCATTTTGGGTGACAAAAACAATGAATAGTTCATGCTATTCATGCTAGAAATGATGGGGCCCTCCCCCTTCCCCTCTTTCTCTCCCTTGGGCTGAATAATCACACTGGTGTAACAGTCTGCTTGCTTGCTTGCTTGCTTGCTTTAGGATATTGGACTGGCTTCTCTTGGATCATCTGAAGAGGAGATTGAGAAACTGGCCACAGTAAGTACAGATGGCAGTTTAATATCAGAGGCAAACCCCAAACGATTCCCTGCATATCCCTTGCTGTGCAGGGAAGGCTTTTTGTGCCTCAGATTGACTGCAGAAATGGGAGCATCAGCAGGATTGTCCCCTCTCCTGCACAGGTTAGGAAGGTGCTGGAGCAGGGACTGGAATTCCTCTGGAGGATCCCAGAATGGTGTGATTCCACCTGAGGGAATGCTTACATTTCTTGATTTTATAAGAATATATTTCTTAAGCTAAGGTTTTATAAGTTCAGATACAGGATGGTCTCAACTCACATTCCAGACTCACCTGAAACATTAGATACTCAGTGTGATACCTGTATTTTCTCCTACACGAGGTGCAGAGAACCATCACAATTTGGTTCACCTCACATTCATTAACCCCACCAAATAGGTGAGCACTTAAAAGCAATTTGGGAGCAGGTACTGCCATTCAGTTCTGAGTCACTTCAACCATCAAAACCATTTGTACAGGCCCTTACTGCCATCTTAGCTTGTTCTGAAAGTTGCCGGGAGGCCAGGTGATTTTTTTCTGATAATGGCACCCATTTACCAGTCCTGGTGATTTTTTCAGAGGAGGAGAGGAGCCTTACCCTCACTGAGCTGTGTGAGACTCATTTAGTACAGGTAGGAAATGAGAGGAGAATGTCACTCCTGAAGTTCCTCACCTACTCAGGAAGGAGGTGGTGGCTCACCTAAAATCCATCTGCACATACCCATCCTTGGGTTAAGAATAAGTAAAAACACCATTATTTCTGAAGATTGCTACAAGTGCTGAATACTTGGTGACTTCATCCAGGTCCTGGACTGGTTATGTGAGGAGACAGTGACAGTCCACATTTTCTCTTCCACTGCCTGGGCCTAGAGAGGCTAGAGAGGGATTAAGATCCATGTTTTTGCTAGGGTTAAAAAATGCCAACCCATGCTTTTGCTAGGGTTAAAAAATGCCAGAGAACTTGCATCATTCCCCAGGAGTTGGTGACACTGGGTTAAGGCCTGTGGTTTATAAAGCATTCCTCTGCAAGCACCTCCTCCTGATCCTGAACTGAACAGGCCTAGACAAGGATAAGGTTAAGATCAGAAGAACAAAGGGTCTCATGGCCGAAAGCTTCCTAGCATTATCTATGGTTTGGGGAGGTAGAACAAGGGCACCTTTTAAAAGGCTCCCTGCAGTTCAGGGTGTGTGAGAATACAATTTTGTAAGTGCCATTCAAGTATTCTGAACAGTAAACATATTCTGGATTAACATCCCAATAGACAAATGTTTAACATTTCTGTACCTAATCTAGGCTTACTGCTTGAGCTCCTTTTCTAAAAAGTGAAGATAGAGGAGAACCTGTAGTGTATTCATTATCGTGACATGAAATCTAACATGAATTCTAAGATTAGCTCTCGAAGTCCCAGTCATTCCCTGTTCTTCATAAAGAGAATTTTGGTAACTAGCTTAGAAATTTCTTTAAAGAATCTCAGAATTATTGCTATGGTCTAAAACATTTGTAAGACAAATTTTGAAATGCCATTATTTCATTCAGCCCTGTGACTTCTCTAAACAGGTGGATCCATGCACCAGAGATGAGAAACTGCCAGAGTGCCACTAATACATTTTTTAAATTCTCTTAAAACAGTGATAGCTTGAAAGAACCTCACTATCCAAAATCCAAACACAGGATATCTTAAGAAACACTAAAAAGACTTCCATCTCCTCCCATGTCTCATTTTGCAGTCAAAAAAGCCTTCTGCAAAATGAAGAGATACTAAAAAGCCTTTTCATTGTGAGATAATAAGAGTCAAGATTATTAACAGAGTAGAAACACATAATTATTTGCTGAAACTCAGGATCTTGCAGAAGGAAAGATCCTGGCATGTTTTTTCTTCAGTGATAAACTTGAAGGCTAAAACTAACCCATCAAAATGAAAAGGTGTGTAAGAGAGGGTGAGAGAAAGAGGCACAATGTTTGAAAAAGGCAAAATGGACAGAATAGTATAGAACTTCACATATTTTTCAAATTGTCTGTGTTTCTTTAAGCAGGCTCCTGAGAATGCCATACGTATGAAGGCAAGGTCTGTCCCTGTGTATGAGGCAGCAAAGGGCTCTGTGTCTCTAAAGGAACCTTGAAGAGTCATGAGACAAAGCCATACTCTTGGAATGCCTCATTTTCCATGTTTTCCCTTTGCACAATGCCTATCTAGCTTCCCAGGGCTGTGTCCAGGACTTTGTCCTCCACTTTCATTTACCTTAGATTTTATAATAAGGGAAGCACTAAAAGTTTGGCGGAGCCAAGAGTTCCTTTCATCCCAATGTTGTCAGCAGGTAAGAGAAGTGTGGTCCTAAGGATGCTTTTATCACAAGAAAATTCCTGAGAATTTTATCTTTGTTTTCTGCTGGAGCATGACTAAGATATAATTGGCCCAATATGGAAAAAGGCATCCTTCAATTCTTCTGAATGAGATCACACAGACAAAGGAGGTGGGACACTCTCCTTTCAAGCCCCTTTGTAAAGGTATTGAACCCTCTGTCAGGATCTTCCTGTCCTTCTGGGGACTGTGGTGGAAATCTGACAGCTTCCACTGACTGCACTGAGGCTCTGGGCTAAGGGGTTGCAGGGTAATTAGTAACATCTTCCAAAGAAATAAAAGAATATAATTTTATTTACCCATGTATTATCATTCAAAATTTAATTTTTTTTTCTAAGTGGGACAACAAGTTCTGAAAAATTACATGTTAGTTTAGTGTGTGTTATATGCTGAGGGAAAAAAATATTTTCTTAAAATATGCAACTATAACATTTGAAGACACAATGGTATTAAGAAATGAATATAAAAAAAATTAAAGGAAAGATGAGAAGCTTAAAAATTCCTGCCTTTTCAGATTCTTTTTCACAAGTTGTTCTTATTCCCAGCTTTACTGGTTCACTGTGGAATTTGGCCTCTGCAAGGAAAATGGATTGATCAAAGCTTATGGTGCAGGACTGCTTTCATCTTATGGGGAGCTGATGGTATGTGTCAGTTGTTGGAAATATTGAAAGATTTCTATAATCCACTTTCCTGAACTCTGGTAAAAGCAAACTATGTTTTTCTACAAAAATCAGTATTATTTAAAATTCAGATTTTTATTTTGCAAATAATTCTCCCTTCACAGAAGCTACAGGGGAAAAGCTTCTGTGGTATTGTACCTGTCTTTAATCTAAAAAGATGAAATGCAATGAAAGCAACCATCCCATAAAATATTAGATTTGTTTCTTCCTGCTTCTGCCAGTAGTGATGCCGCTGACTTTGACACAAAACTCAGGTTCCTTTCTGAATTACTCACTAGAGGGCAATATTATGCCTATTTTGAGCTTGGCTATTTTTTCCCTGCCATTGACATTCACACACATATGAACCAGAAAGGCACGGATTGACTGGACCAAATGAAGTGCAAAGAAACAGGAAATAGCATGGACACTGATAAAAAGAAATTGCTTTGGCATTTTTCATTCCTAAACACATTTCAAAACTTATGTAAGCTCTAGTTTTACACAGATAAAAATCTGCGAGCACAGGTTTCATACTGCCTTGCAGGTATGTTTGCTGTAGAAAGAGGATTTGTACACTTTTAAAGAAAGTGGGTTTCCCCTCCTTTGACCAAACAGCTGATAGGAGAAATATTAATTTCTCATTAATTTTGAAGAGCACTGATGCAGGTGATCACTTTTTAATTGCAGAAGCCCTAAACTGGTATCAGTATGCTTCAGGCTGTGCAGACATTGGATATTTTCTAAATTGGTAAGAGCCAAAGGAAAATAAATAACACTCTTTTCAAGCATTTTTATAAACCAGAAACCTTTTTTCTCTTTCATGGGAGATATATTTTATGTTTAACACATAAACTCAGCAGCCTAACAGCCAGATGCATGATACATTCACATGGAATTGTGGCTGGATTAGCATAGCTTGGACTCCCTGAACTGGAGATGGTTGGGTTGTCATGACAATAAACATTTTACAAAACTCTCTCAGTTGTGTACAGGTCAGCCCACTTCCCAGTCAAGTGGCAGGAGGGAAAAAACAACATTTTGATGTATCTCAAGGCATTTCAAGTAGGAATCCCCACAGAAAGGCAGCTGAAATTAACACAGGGAAAAGGGAACCTTCTCAGACATCAACCTTCACTTTTACCACTTGATGAGTTCAACATTGTTTTTCCTCACAACACTTGCAATTTGGAGATGTTTGTGAGGTAACTCTGTGGAGAGCTTTCTCTCCTGATAAGCTGAAAGATCTGCACGCTCATTAGCCCTCTAGAAGAATAAACATGACTTCCTTTCTACATAAAATCCTGATCCTGGCCTGATTGCCCACCAACTTCACACTATGTGCTGCTGAAGCTACTGTTTATCTGGGAATTCTTCAGTACTCCTTATATTCACTGACAAACAACAGGAAACATAAACCTGTTTTCGTTTAGCCAGTAAAACCAGAAATGTCCAATCAAAGCACAATTCAAGGACAAATTTATTCTACTCTGCCTGGCTTAAAACTTTATGGCTCTAAATCAAGTTCATTTACATGTCAAACAGGATACTAAAGGGCAGAGGTAATCATATTGCTGATATTTATGTAGCTTTCATAGCAATATGCATGACAAAATCCATGTGATGTGGTCACTTTATTTTTCTGATTAAGGTTTACTCAAATGAAGGTAAAAATCTCATCAGAAATGCTCACTTTTTGTGTCTGGAGTCAAGCTCAGCAGACTTGTCCTCTCTCTTCTCTATTTCCACCCTTTTCCTCCTCAGGCACAACAAGATCTTCTGCTTTTTTAAAACCATAGGCAGGGACTGCTTGTGCACAAAACTGTGCTTTCTATACAGAACAAAAAAGTACAATCTCAAACTCCCTACCTCTGAGCCTGAGCGGGAAGCCCTAACAGTTCCTGAGCTGAAAAATGGCAGGTTTTTGTCACTACTTTTATCACTGATAATTGTTGGGTAAAGCTACTGGATAAACTTTTGATAAAGCTGGGTCTACCTCTGCATTCATCCATCATATCAGTGAAAATACATGCAGGAGTGATAGCATCTATATTCAAAGGTAATGAATAGGATTATCCCCCTTTCAGCATGTTCTTCTTGTATGTAACACCTAAATCAGAAGATGGTCAAGCACCCTGCAGAATCCCTTTGTGAGCTCTGCAAGTTCCTCACTGTGCTTCTGCTGGGACAATGGCTTAGTGGCTCTGTGCAAGCAACCTTGAGTTCCTGAAATTTGTTGTACACAAGTTAATTATATCTATAAATTTAAGTGCTGAAGTTTCCTTCTTTAGCTGATTTAATATCATTGATTTTTATTTAGAACAAAGCCAAAATACAGAAATATTTCCATTTATTCATTCTAGTCTGCCTGTGCATGTGGTTCTAACTTCAGTGTAGGCACTGGCAGTGTGGGTGAAGTGGTGAGGTCCAATGCCTGAGCACCTGTTAGCAAATTGCAAACCTGTACCAGCTGCTTCTTTTGCAGCTGAAGAGACAAAATGTGTAGTTCAGTGCCTGTTTAGAAATAAAGCAGTGTCTAGACACATCTGTCAGAGAAGATGAAGATTGGAAGATAGTGAGGCTCATGACAGAATTGAGTTTATTGCTCTAGATAAGTTTTGTTGCTGCTTGGCAGAAAGCCATTATCCAACCTAATAATTATCTGCCAGCCTTCTCAGTGGGACCAGACATAGACTCCTGCATGGAGGTCCCAGACTTGATTCCCTATCTTTTAGCCGATCAACATATTTGGCACAGGCAGTGAAGTTTTGGTGCTTTGCTGGCAATGAACAGAGCAAATCCTGCAAGAATCTCAGTGTGTGTAGGTTGTGTGTTGGAGGAGGCACCCTGCAGCAGGGAGGGCTTCCCTTGGGCCTGAAGACTTTTAGGCCAGGAGCAGCAGAATAATTCAGCCACCAAGGAGGGAATAAGGGCATGAGTTACTAAAACAAGAAGATAACAACTAACCAGTGGCAGAGGGCAAGCAGCAGTCATCCAGCTTATGTTATATGAGAACTTAGCATCAGCAAGAAGCCTGGGAACATCCCTGAGCTGCAGCCTGGCCTGACTGGCTGTGGGTGTGTGACTGTAACCAAGGGAACCACATCCTGGCTGTGAAATCTCTAAAACATTTCCCTTTTCTCCACAGCACCCACTCCTACCAGTTTGAAGCCAGTTTCAGGTAGATGAAGCTATACAGAACTCAGGGCATAATTTGGGGGTAAGACAGAGGATGAGAGGAAGAGCTAGGTACTCTCTGCATATGTCTTGCACTTGAATCCCTGTTATCTAACCAAGCATTTAGTAACAGCAGCTAGGTATCAGAAGGATAACCATCCCCAAGTCTGAACTGAGCAGTTGTAATGTGTCTGACTGCTGGCCAAACTTGCCTCCTCTGAACTGTAAGAATTCCTCCCCAAAAGCTCTCAGTATTGCACTGTTTATTTCACTATACTCTGTCAGCTGTTCTACATTATCCCAAATGCTTCTTCTGTTAACACTCAGCTGGACTCTGTCCTACATACTGTAAAATCTTATGGCTCATACCACAATTCTGGCAACACTCAGTGCTACATATGCTTTTCTTGCAGCACACCCAGTACTTAACTTGTAGAGGCCTTTAAGGCCATCCGGTTTCAAGCTGAACTTCCACTGAAATCAATGGGATTTCAGTTCTGCTTCAACACTGACACTATAGCGGGACCCCTGTCAGGTTTTGAGTTACTGAAATCTTTTCCCATTCGTTCCCCAGAGCTTCTAAGATTCTAAGAGCAGCCTCATGTTTGTGTATACCAACCATCTTAGATTGTATGAGTGCTATCCAAGGTTTACTCTTCAATTACGCACTGCAAATGAAGAGCAAGAAAAACACCATCTTTTATATATTCTTGGGAGTTTTGGGGTTTTGGTTTTTCGGGTTTGTTTGTATTTTTTTTTTAAAGCCTGGTATTTATTTCTGCACCAGTTCATTGAAATGTCTAAATATGTGCTTAGGAGCACTGTCTGAATTTTTCCAACTAGAAGATTGAATTGAGCAACATCACCCACTGTTACCAGTTATTTACAAGTAGCACCCTGAGAGTTGACATTTGGATTATAAAAGGGTGAAGGGAGTCTCCTGAAGGCTGGGGAAGAAGAGAGAAAGGGAAAGAGACAGATCTCAGAGAAGGGTGGGTACTTAAAGAATATGCCTAGGTGAAAGGGGCCCACTGTCCAGTCTGAAGGTGAGAAAAAGGGTCTCAACATTGATGGGATGAGTTCCTTGCCTTCCCAGGACTCTGTGCAAGTAAAACTGGTGGCTGGTTGAAAAGGAATTTCCAGTATATGTAAACAAACTATGTAGATGTATCTTTGACTGCAGTGTGGATAGAAGTGCCTTCTATAAATCTCATGTTTGCCTAGGGGGTCAATGTAAGAGAGCTGGGGAAAAACATATAAAAGAATCTCTATGGGTTCAAAAATACAAATGTACACATACAGTATAGTGTTTATTTATATATTGGATTTATATATTGGATGTGCACATGTATAGTATTTATTTATATATTGGATTTCAGGGAAGATTTTAGGTTGCTATACAGGCCTGGGAGCCTTGCATAAAATACCAGAAACATTCTGCTTTCTGATCTTCATTGCAGCAGGAAGCATGAAATTTGTGACAAGGGCTAGGGGACTCTGAAGTAATGCTAGACAGGACTGTGAAATTTCTGTGATACTATCTGAAAAAAGCAGCATGATATTTTTTTCTTCTGGATATTTATATTTTGGGGGGTGGCATAGACTTTCCCCTCCCTGTCTGAGGACATGGCTGTGCTATCCAGTTGTACATCACTGTAATACAAGCTATATATATATATATATATATATATATATATATATACACATATATATATTCTTTTATCTTAAAAAAATCTTTATTATTTGGTTTATTAATTATTAATTATGAAAATTAGCTCTGACATATGAAAGAACAGGACTTTCTATTACCCCTAACTATTCCCCAAAGAGAATTTTACTGCCCAGCAGGGACTAATTCTTTCTCTGTTCATTCACCTGCTCTAACTGGTGCTGTTCCTGCTCCAAAGTATGCTTTGTCAAACGAGCCAGAGTACAAGACTTTTGATCCAGAAGTGACTGCAGTTCACCCCTATCAGGATCAAGCCTTCCAGCCTGTCTATTTCATTGCAGAAAACCTGGAAGATGCCAAGGTCAAGCTTCAGTAAGTAAAGTGTTTGTGGGTTTTTTCATTGAGGGGCACACACTGGATTGATTCTTAATCTCAAATACTTCTATTTACAAACTATTGCAACAACCATGCCAGGCTATCTCACTGCACCTGCATAGTGGCTTTTGTACCACAAAGTAAAGCTTATCTCACAAAAGGTTCACAGAAACTCAGAATTTATTTTTGCTATGCCCTGTCCCCTGCTTCATCTTAACAATGCTTCATTTTAGCACCTTCTGAAGTAAATTCTTTAACTGAGCTGCGAGAGTGCAATCCCACCCTATTTGCTAGTCCATACAAACAGGAGGTCGTGAAGAACTGATTTACCCAAGGTCACATAGAAATTTTATAGCAGTCTCTGGAATTAACAAGGATCAGCAGGAGGCTTGAAAACAAGATTGCCTTTCTGCTCTGATTGTATCTGCACAAGAATCCAGAATCAGCATTCATGGGCAACCTAATTTCTACAAAGTAGCTGTCTGCAACCTAAATAACATTATTTCAAATTAGCTTGAGGTGTTTCTAAACACATTTCCTTTACTGTGCGATGTTGTGCAGTAAGGATGTTTGTTTCTTTTTCCTTTAAAATAAAAAATAAGCAGGGTTTAAATTCTGGCCTTCATCTCCAGCATTTAGAACAACACGACCAATTCTGGCTGGAGGCAGGATGTTGGTTGTGGAGCTACTGGGGAGCATGCAGGAGCTGAAATGAGGAATTTATTAGAGGAAGGGAGCCTGAGCCAGACTTCTTCCCTACTCTCTTCTCCTCTTCCCCAGAAGCAGTGTCTGCTGGGGCTATAGCCATGGCTAATTAGGCTCATCATCTTAAATCTAAATGTTCACATTTAATTTTTAATACGTGTAAAAACGAGGGTGAGAACTCCCTGGCAGAGGAGAGAGGACTTGCAAAGCTTTTGACTCAGACAAACCTGCAAAGAACGTACGAGGACAAGGAATACACCACTCTCAGGCATGGAGCTTTTTCATACATTTTTTTCAAAGCAGTTGCACAGCCAAGGCTGCTCAAAATAACTGAAAGCACAAGAATCTGTCAGCACGGAAAACATAAGGCAACATCAGTACAGGGGGTTCCTACCAGCATGCACTTAATGGAAATATTGTAGAAAATGGCAAGCAATTGTGTTTTTTCTTTTAATAGAGACAGAAAAATAGCCCAGGATGCCTAGTATCAACAGGTTTTTAGAATATAACAGAGAAAGAGCTGCTCCAGGTTATTTCTTGGAAGTGAAGGCGGCAGACATGCTGTGCTCCTGCATTCCTCAGCTTGTGGTTGTAATAACTCTGAGTTGTGTGAAGGCAGAGCGGTGAGAGCACAGACGGGCCCCAGCCAGCCAGGCTGACACCAGGCACTGCAGAGCTCTGGGGCTGCAAAGGGCTCAAACTCAGCCAGGCTGACACCAGGCACTGCAGAAATTTGGGGCTGATAGAGGCTCAAGCTCAGCCAGGCTGACACCAGGCACTGCAGAACTCTGGGGCTGCAAGAGGCTCAAACTCAGCCAGGCTGACACCAGGCACTGCAGAACCTTGGGGCTGATAGAGGCTCAAGCTCAGCCAGGCTGACACCAGGCATTGCAGATCTCTGGGGTTGCAAAGGGCTCAAACTCAGCCAGGCTGACCCAGGCACTGCAGATCTCTGGGGCTGTGAGTGGCTCAGCCATGGGCAGGGTGTGCTGCATCAGGCAAAGCTCAGGAGAAGCAGTGAGGAGGTGTCACAGCTGCCTCTGCTCCATGAGTGCACCCTGAGAAATGAGGTCCGGCAGGTTTTGCCCCTTTTGAAGCAGAAGCTCTGTCCGGTCTCCCCACAGGAGCTACGCCATGAAGATCAAGAAGCCTTTTGCTCTGCGCTACTACCCCTTCACCAGAAGCATAGAGGTCTTGAACACACCACAGAAAGTCAAGAGGGCACTCCACCAGATAAAAGAGGAGCTGGAAAACTTCTGCTTGGCCCTTGAAAACATCTTTTAAAACCACAGCAGTACATCTCACCTGTCACTGAGATGCTCTTAGGTGGTACTAGCACTTTGAGGCTTAGCGATGAAGTTGTGCTCTTAAATGCACAACCCAGCTCAGTTCAGGTAATCTTTTGACTGTAATTTAGGCTGCTGACTTAGACAAAATAATGAGCTCCTGTTTAGAATGTTTCAATCACAAACAAGCCTTACTCCAATTTTTGGTAGGTGATATGAGCATACTTATATGTTATGGGACTCTCACAGCTTTTTGCCTTCCCTTGCCACCTTTTCAAGTTATGTGTCACAAAACAGCACAGTAACTTTTCATCCACACAGCATTGTACTTGCTGCCTTAATGGTATTATCACAACCTCTTAGGCTGGCTAGCTGCCCACAGTCAGCAGTCCTTGCAGCTAACTCCTTGCTGCTAGCAATTAGCATCACCTATTGCCCACAAACTATGAATGGTCCCCTAAAAATATGCAAATACAAGAGTTTGTTAGAGGAGCACTTCTGCTCACTGTTAAGTACTCACTCAGTAGCCTTGGAATACAACAAGATAATTTCTTGTCACATTTAAGATCACAGAATATTTGTACCTTCATTGAAAGAAAAGGAAGAAAATAGAAGGTCCCAGCTACTCTGGCTCTGTCACATACAAGGATGCTTAATTTGAATGGGAAATCTAACTTCTAGAAAGGAAATTCTTGTGTAAGGAAAGATTTGTAAAAAGCCCTTTAGCAAATAGGCTTCCATTGCTTTTTTGATGGAATTCAGATTCCTCTGGATACCATTAGAAATCTTTGCCTGTTGTTGATGCCTAGATGATTGTAGTAATGATCAAAAGGTCAAATCTATGGAGCACCTGGTAGAAAACTTAAGATCAACCACTAGCTGCCATATAGCCTCGCTATAGAAAAAATATCTGGTATGTTCTACAACTCATCTTGTCTCCATCTCCAGCTCCTGAGACATGCCTGAAATTTATTTATGTTCCACAGGTCACATTTCCCAGAATCAGTCTAATTATTGCCTAATCCAGACTTTCATGCTGTTTGTGTCCCCTTCCTTCCTCTACAATGCACAAATAGAGGAAAAGAAGATGATGCTCCAGACCAGAAGGGTTCCCTCTCCTCTCAGTAGCAGTGCAAGCCGGTGGGGAAGATGCAGGTTACAGGCATGGCATGAAAAGGGAAAATGTGGATCTCATGGCTCAAGTTGGTGATAGTTATCTACAAATGTAAAGGTAGATTTATCCTGTGCCACTTAGAAGCTCTACTTATTTATTCAAAATTGTATTTAGCACGTGGCTGCCTCGTCCACTGCTACCCACCTGCTGCCCAGTACCCAGTGTACTGAGCTCTGGGGAAAATGTGAGGTGGTTTGGCTCTTGATGGAAAAGGAGTTATCAGAAAATGAGTTACCATCTCTGCCTGAGCTGCTCACTGTGGGATAGGAATACGTACACAGACACCACAGAGCAATCCACAGGCTGTTATTTCATACAGACCTTATCTCACTCTGTCATTTTTCCACTTGTCAGGCTCTATAGAAACTGTCTTATTGAAAGTTAATAGAATGCTGGTTTTTAAAGCTCCATGTCTACAGCACTTCCAAAAATTTTCCCATGAGCAGCAATATTCAGGATCTGTGGATCTGCTGCAACTGCTCCATTTTATTAAAATGTGGTGATGCCTGAAAAATTTTGAAGTATCTTGGCAAAAATGGCTATGAGACCCCCTTTATCTTAACAGCAAGAACATCCCAATCTCCTTTTTTATTTTAATTTGTTTAAAAATTCTACTCTAGGAGAACACTTGCATATCATAAACCCTGTTTTGCTAGAAATTCAGCCAGGGACAGAGCAGAAGTGAGTTCCTTTGCTTCCAGTATATTTCTCCTGTGATGGAAGATGATCTCTCAGCATGCTTTTATGGGTTTAATTCTACTTATCCTGCTCATAAACACACACACACAAATACCATTCCTCCTCAGAGCAATTTGTTTCCTTACATATTGTAATAATTTATCTGTCTGCTTCCTGCCAATTGGTGCATAGGCAAAAATATTTGATAGCTCACAACAGATTGTTTTCAGAAGTATTAATTTCATCAATCAGTCCTTTAACAGTGAAAATTAAATCATGTGCTCCAGTTCTCTGTGTTTTCCTTCTCTTTCTTTTTAAGTGGAAGATAATGCCAGAGCGGAAGAGCTATCAAAATATTTTCTATAGACGGACTCTCTGGGCCATAGGGTCTTTTTCATGTATTCCCTCTGAAAGGTCTGAATGTGGAATTTAGACTTGAGTTTGGCTATTACTCAGAACAGACCTATATTTGGAAGAAATGAGAGACCTGATGGATTTGTTTTGCCCAAGGCCTCACACTTTCTTTGGAGGGACTCCAGGCCCGCCCACACATCCTTGTCTTTTCCAGGTCCTGTAGCAAGGAGAGAAAAAGAAACCATTTTGGAGCCAGATTCTCCCACCCTTACACATGCTGAGTAGCACCCAGCCTCTCCAGCTATCCCAGCGACAGCACTGAGCCTGTTTAAGGTGCTGCACACAGGAAATTTTATCAGCAAGATTATCAAAACCACTGTGGGTGTAGTTGCTTTTTCCTCGCCTTAGTGATGGTCAGCTGGCACACAGGACTAGGGCAGGCTGCAGTGAAACTTGGTGAAGCTGCAGAACTAATGGATTTGGCTACCTGAACTTTTAAGATGAGTAAATATTTTTCCAAAGGATGTGAATCTTTCCCTCCTTGCTCAGGCAGAACCTACCCCAGGCTAGCCATGCTTGACACTCCCCTCCGAGAAGGTCCAAATTCTTTTCTTTTGATTCAGTGTAGTGACAAAACAAAAGCCTTCAGGGTTACATCCTTAGGAGTTTCACTGGTCATTTTCTGCTCTTCCAATAGTCATTCTTTCATTTCCTCACAGAAGCCAACAAGTACCTCATCCTCCTGTCAGTCTAAGGCAGCAGTGATGGGAAAGGCAGCGATGGGGCCTCCCGATGAAAATAATGGCACAGAGGAAAAAGCACCAACCAGTAAAAATATGTCTTTTTGTCAGTTTGCATTTCAGCAGTTTCACATTAATCTTGCACAAAAAAGGTTCCATAGCCAAGTAAAACACATCTTGTGACTTGAAACTGAACTGATGAACTCCCCATGGGCCCTTTGCTTATCCCGATAAACTTATTTTTCCTAGATGGAGTGCATTTAGAACCAAATAGTGTATGTTATTAAATCTGTATTGTGCTCTTCAGTTATACATGGGAGAGTTAGTAAATTCAGTTTGTGGGTTTGGGTTTGTTTTGTTTTTTGGCTAACCAAGTCTGTCCTCTACCAATTTTGGTCCACCTTCAAGCCTCCAGCTGCTTCACTGCTTCCCTGCAGATTTGCTAGTGATGCCAAGGGTACCACTGTGTTAGGAGAATACACAGTTATGCAATTTGGGGAATTTGGCAGGACAGCAAGGGGAAATTTAGGCTGGCCTCCCACCCACTCCCATGAGACATAGTACTGTATTACAAGGCAGAGCTGTCATCCTCAGAAAGACCTTCTCAATCACTTCCCTCTGGTTCCCTTAGCATTTTGATCTTTGTACTACCTGGTGAATATAAACCCTTCTTAACCACTTCAAGAAAGGCTAGGGTGAGGGGATAACGTGAAGGAGGGGTGAGTAGAGAAAAAAAAAAAAAAAAAAAAGAAAGAAAAAAGAAAAAGGCCTTCCAAGAAAGGAAACCTCATTACCCTCAGTCTTCTTTGTCTCTGCTGAGCCATGAAGAAAGAAGAAAACAAATCAAGCTTCCATGGAAAAGATAGTGTGTTCCCAAAGAAATCTACATCACTAAATTCTTCCATGTACAACTTCAGGCCTGAAGATCTCCTTACAGCCATCCTGAAATGCCACAACTCCCCCAGTGAATCATGGCCACCAATTCACTGTGCACAGAAGTGTTACACGACTTCTGGAGTCAGGAAATTAAGCTACCAGGAAAAACTCTGCAGCAGCTTTGCCTTACACACCTACTGCAAAAACAGAAGGTCCTCCAGAGCCTGCTTCCTTAGATATCCTACAGTATGGAGAAATTCCAGTTGGCACAGAAACAGAGGGGTACAGACTCACATCCCCAGTAATCTCAGCCACCACTAATCAGGAGTTTATACGTGGGCTTCAAGATTTAGTCAGAGGACATTACTTTGCAGCATTCTTCAGCTAGCGCATGATCAGAGGTTGGCAGAAAGGATTGTTGGCTGCATCATATTAAATATACATTAGGTTTGGGTAAAGCTGGTGGCTGAGGCCCAAAGGGAAAGCAAATCTCTGGCACCCTCTCCCACCACACAAACTCCCCAGGGGAAAGAAAGGCAGACTAGAAAAGGAGCAGAAAGGCTGACAACTGGCAGAGCAAAGGCATGAGGAACAGAAAGGACCCGTAGATATGCCTGAAACATGCATAGGCTGTTTCATTATATTTGAGAAACATTTCTGTCTGAACAGGAGCTTTTTAGCATAAAGGACACAATTTTGTACCTGTTAGAGTGTGGAGGACTCAAGGTAACTTAAGATTTTGTAGCCCTGCCTGAGGAATATTAGCCTTATCTTATTTAACTTTGAACATGGGATATAAAAGACAGAGAACAGAAAAAGAGATCTTTAGAAAAGAGGTTTATATGTGGAAAACAACACAAACAAGAAGGGCAACAAGTCTTGTGAAGAGCCTAGAAAACATCTTATGTGGAACAACTAAGGCAGATGGTTTGTTCAGTATGAAGAAGAGGGGGCTTGGGGGGATCTTATTGCTCTCTACAACTCCCTGAAAAAAGGCTGCAGGGAGGTGGGGTCAGTCCCTTCTGCTGTGCCTGCAGTGAGAGCACAAGAGGAAATGACCTTCAGCTGAGACAGGGACATTCAGACTAGATATCTGAAAGATTTGTTCCCTGCTAGGGTGGTCAGACATAGAAGAAGGCTGCCCAGGAAGGTGATGGAGTCACTGTCCCTGGAGGTGTTTGGAGTGTCTGGATCTGGCACTGGGGGATGTGGTTTAATCATACAGGAGTTGCAATGGCAGTGCTGCCTAAACAGTGGGACTAGACTTTGATGGTATCTTCCAACCTTAACAATTCTATGATTCTACAATTCTGTGAAAGCTAAACCTGACAAGGCCTTGCAAGACACAGGAGTCTTAAATTTGGAGTGAAGGCTGCCTTAGGAAGGAAAAGGGAGCAGCTGGCCAAGCCCTGCCCTCTCAGCAGATGGTAAAATTAATGTAACTGTATCCTAGGTGCTGTCTTTTACCCTGATTAATCATTTTCTCAAGAGCTTTTTTATTTGCATTAGTTTAAAATGTTATTTATTGATGCCTTTGGTTTGTGCTTGCAAACGGGTAAAATTAGCTCATTAAACATGAGAAAGTTCAAGATTATTTTCTCAAGGTTTCGGGTGAAGCTTGAACACATGGACAGTCTTAAACATAAACCTGGGCCTTGATGAGGCAATTAAGACCTGGCAAAATGGTTACACTTGGGCAAAGAAGGTGGCAGCTACTCTCTGATGTATCCAAAACAAATCTCTACTCCCATCCACAACCAGTGGTGTTCATCTTCAAGGTACATCTTTCACAGCATTAACTGTGATAGACTGAACATAAACATCTAAATATAAAACATAACACCTAACACTTGTCATGTACAAGTGTTACCAGAAGAATCCTGCCTTAAAACAATTTTGGATGCCGTTTACAATGGCGTGTTCTGTTTCAGGAGTTTGGGCATGGCAGGCAATAAAACAGGAAGTGCTGCTGACTTTAGTGAAGCCAGTCTGACTGATCTCACTTGCAGACTCAGATTCAGCAGCTAAATTTCTGTTGAGCAGGCTAATAGCTAAAATGTGGAAGTAAAAATAGAGGATCCATTTACAGTCATATCACTGTGCAGATTTAGTAGTTTCCTATTATATTTACTGAGAAAAAAACCCTCAACTGTCACTATTATGAAATATTTCTTGAAGTGGTAGACTGCAGATTTTAGATACTCTGCTATAAACAGACAACTGAAATGAATTCATAGAAGGAAAATATCAATCAATCTGTTAATTGACAATGCTGTCTTTCAATAATATCTCACAAGATGACACAGACCATCAATGTGTTTTGTACAAGGCTGTTAGGAACAGTCTTAATAGAACCTGTAAAATAAAAAAAAAAAAAGAAAAAAGAAAAAAAGAAAAAAAGAAAAAAGCCTGTTTTTAAGTATTTCCTGAATGAATCCCAAAACTGATGGGTTAGAAATGGAATGTGTGTTGGATGATGATATGAATTTTGTACAGTGTTTAATTCTTTTACTTCAGACATTTCAATTTGGTTCTGACTTTTGAATTAGTTCATATTTCTTGGTTTAACTCTGAGTAAACAAAATTATTTGACTCTATTCCTGTGTCTCTGGTGTCTTACAAAGGCAGGCTTTGCAAGTGAATTTGAGGTTTAGCCCCTTTGTGAAATGCTGTGTGAGCTGCAGGGAGGATGGGGAGGAAGGAGTGTTGTAAATGAAACTTGCTAGCCACTGTTGCTTAGTAACTTTCCCCCAATTATAATCCTTATCCTTGGGCAGAAAACAAATTAAAGGTCACCAGAGTGGGTTTTCTGTGACAAATGTGTCATCCAACATTGCTATCATGTGCATACACAGTTTGGGAATAATTCCAGCCCATCCCTAATGTGGTACTGGCCTTCTGATGATATTGGCTGTCTTGGCAATTTCTCTGTACTTTGTGATACATCATTAATTTCTGTGCTGCTATATTACTCTGATAAATGGAGCTAAAGTTAGATTAAGAAAAGAAAAAATTCATGGATAAAATTGACTTCCTATTGCCTTGACATCTCTGTTTGTCCAAGAGCTAGACTGAAAACATGAAGCAAAGAAGCAATGATGTCATTGCACAGAAAGTTAGAGAACACATCACTCTTTACTGCTTAAATGGAAAAGATGGGCTCTACAAAGAATTTCCTAATGAACTTCTGCAAATTCTTCCTCATATTCTAGAAGTTTACCAAAGCCTTAGGGTGTTGACTAACAGCTGAAGACACTAAAATTATTACAGAGGACTGTGGGGCCCTGTATGATTCATACCAGCGGCTTAGTTCTGTATTAAGCTGATAAAAAGTGGTATTACAACAGAATTTCAGAAGAGCTGTCTTAGGCTATGCTAATGGTGTGCTATGTTGCCTGAGAATTTAGGCAAGGAAGTTCAGGTCTTTTGCTTTCTAATATAACAATTTTGATATTGTGAAATCCTGTTTATATTTGTGTGCAACACAGAGAGAGATAAATTGTGTCCTTTAGGAAACATGGAGCAAGAGGAAATATTTTTTTACATAAGAGCAGCACTCATATAAGTGAGGAAGAAGGTGCTCATGTAGCTGTTCAACAAAAACCACCGAGAGCTGTTTTACTCTGAATTCCTCCTACAACACCATCATAGTCTTCTGCTAGCAACTTCTCTGCAGAGAAACAGGTTCAGCATTTGTCACATTAACAGACTTCCACCCTCAGCAAAGGAGTTATTTTGAGCATGACATGAAAATCTTTCACTAACAAGATCTCGGTAGATGAAATTAGCACATCCTCAAGATGTGTCCTACACAACCTGTTACTCCACAGCAGCTCTGCTGTTTCACACCATTGGTCAGTGGAAGAGAAAAGCAAAAGAACAGCAGGTGGTAAAAAATGGGAGTTCTGAACAGCAATTTTGCTGTGCTTGGAGTAGAGTGAAGTGTGTGTGATCTATTCCTGAATTAAAGGGCCACTCTGACACACAGCTGGAGTGGAAGAGTGCCTGCAGTGCATATTCTGTTCTTCATTCCTCAGGCATATCCTGTGCTTATGCCACATGAAAAAATAATATATACTTTGGTCTTGTCCATGTCCTTGCTGGACAAGCTGGGGACAGAGATGAGTTGTGATGCTTCAATAAGTTTCCTTGGGCAACAGGAGAAGTAGGGCACAGAAAACTGCTGAAAAGAGCATGAGCACTCACTCATGTCCCACAGTAACTGTGGGCTGAATGTTATCCTGAAAGCAGAATCAAAAGATAGAAATGGTTTTTGTCTCTGCCAAAAAGGGAAAATGAAGTTGTACACAGAAGCATTGCTCCTATCAGAACTGTGCCTGGAATAATATATGTGTTACTGTACAGAATCACAGAGTTTGGAAGGGACCTCTGCAGATTGTCGACTCCAACACCCTACACAGAGAGGGTCAACTAGAGCATGTTGCTCAGTATTGTGTATCAGCATTGAATATCTCCAAGGATAGAGACTACACAAACTCTCAGGGAAGCATGTTTTAGCATTTGACCATTCACAATAATTAAAAAAAAAAGCTTTTAAAATTTAAAAGAAATTTCAGGTATTTAATTTTTGTGCCCATTGTCTTGACTTTTCAGGGGATACTGCTGAGAAGAGTATCTATCCTTTTTACTGTCTCCATCAGATATTTATACAGATTGTTCAGATCTCACAGAGCCTTCTCTTTCCCAGGCTCAAAACAGACCCAGTTTTCTCAGTGTCTTCCTGTACATCACATGCTCCAGTCCATGGATAATGCTCGTGTTCCTTCATTAGACTTGCTCCTCCATGTTTTTGTCTCATCCTTGTGGCTGTGGCACTGCAGACATTGTTCCAACACTGCTGAGCACAAAGGAGAGTTCGCCTGACTCCTTGTGCTGCATCTTTCTGCCATCCAGGATGCTGTTGGCCACCTTTGCTTTGAGGGCAGATTCCTGCCTCGTGGTCAGTTTGCTGTCCCCCAGCACTCACAGACCACCAGGTTCTTTCTGCCAAGCCACTTTGCAGCTGGTGGATCTCCCTGGTCTGTACTGGAGCCTGGAGCTAATCATCATCAGGTGCACTATTTCACCAAGATTCTGGATGTCCCATATACCCAGCCAAAAAGTCATCAGTCATTCCATGGTCTCAATCAGCAGCAAGCCTGCATCCCACTCCCCTGCTCCTTTCTTTTTCTTTTCCTGTAAATACACTCCTAGAGGCCCTTCCTGTTTTCCTTTACATCCCTTACCAGATCCTACTGCAGCTGGGCTTTCATTTCCCTAAACTCATCCTTGCATGATATTCTGTATTCCTTAGTCCTCATTTTTGCATGTGTCTGTATTCCTTATGGGAGATCTGAAACTAATTCCATCTCTTGCATGTTTCTTTTTTTGTGTTTGAGGTTTGTCTGGAGCTCCTGTTTCCTCCATGCAGGCCTCATGGCAGCTTTCCTTGGCTTCCTGTCTGCCAGGATGGATCATTCTTGAGCTTGGAAGTGGCAATACTGGATTAAATGCTCAAACTGTCTTATGAAAATGTAGAGGATGGGGGAGGTGAGAGAGAAGGAAAGCAGAAAGGATTTTACTGCCTTCCTCTAAGGCAACCTGTAGTCATGTGAGAGACCCAAGTTCATATGCTTGCTCCAGCAGACACCTAATTTACCTTGTGAAGGGGACTTCTCCAAAGGAAGAGCAATTGAGAAAGGCTTGTTCTGGAACATCAAAATATATTCTTTGGATGTGGAAACCCACAGTAAGATTTTGCATCTCATCCTGCCCCAGAATATGGCATTGGCGTAAATCTGTAACTCTGGCCTCTTGACTAACAATTCCCCAAAAGCTTTTACATTGTGCCAATCATAGAATCATTAGGGTTGGTAAAGACCTCCAAGATTCAGCCTTTGACCAGCTGTTACTATATCAACTAAAGCACAGCACAAAGTTCCAGGTTGACTTGTTCCTTGAACAATTCCAGGGAAGTCTGTGGCACATAACAGATATCAGAGAAACACTTGTTTTTCAAATCCCTCTCTAGTTAGGTGTGAGGAGGCACATAAGACATTACATCTGATTGTGTAGAGTCTCAGATGTTCAGGGAGATTCCTTCAGTTTTAGTGAAAAGGAAGATAATGTTTTGAATAGATCTTCTCTTGGAATCTGTTAAGTGCCATGAAGTACTAAATCCTGAAGGGATGAAGAGGATACCAATAATATTCTTATTAACAATATATTCAATAACTTGACTTTTAGGTGGCTTTCTTATTTCTATCCTTCCCTGAAGCACGGTACTGAAATTCAAGAGAGCTGCAGCAATCCTGGAATGTGGAGAGAAGACCACAGAGGTGTTGGGACTCAAGGCAGCACAGTGCCAAGGGACTTGTCAGTGCAGTTAGCAGGTGGAAGCCAGTCAAGAAACTTGTGAGGAGCTCTGAGGATCGTGGTTAAGAGCAGGCAGATCCGAAGAGTCACTTTATATAAAGGCATTGGTACTCCAGTATAATGGGAACATGATTTCATCCTACTTGTTTCCCTTTATATCCCACAGGAATACCATACTGCCGCATCCCTTTACAGGGTACCCCTCACTTCAGAGCTCCAGCAGATTTCCACAATCTGCTCGGTTCTCTTGGCTGATCCCGAGGTGTCTCAGGCTGGGGGATGCAGGCTGTGCCGTCCTTGGGCAGCAGGGTGCCCGTGGTGCTGTGTTTGTCCCCGTGTCCCCTGTGCCGGTCCCTCCGCGCTATTTACCTTCTGCCCACAAGGTGGTAGCGCAGCATCAGATTAATGGTGTCAACACGGGCTTGGCTGAGCTCCTGCCCTCCTACCTGACACCTCCCTGCTGCTGGATAAAATTTGGGCAATTTTATTCCTGCTCGCTGACTTTCTAATTAAAGAACAGCGTGATGCATCTTTAATAATAAATATTTGAGGATATCTATCCATTCTATTTGAGATATCTATTCCATGCCCCAAAGGGCTGTGTGGAAAGAATGAGTGATAGGGATAAAATCATGTAAGCCAGCCTGGAGATTTTGACTTGTTTCCAGAGCTGGGGAGGCCAGATATTATCAAATGATGCTCCGGGGTGATGAACCAGCCTGGGCTGCAGTGGTCCCTATCATCACACTCGGGTGCTTGCAGAGTGTGACAGATTGTCCTTTCAAGGCCCACCAGAATCCATGTCCAGCAGTTTGTAGGACAATAAGCTGGGCATCTCTCTAGTGAAATATTTGAGGTCTTTTCTAAAACTACTTTAAGTGATAGCTTTGTCCTTGGCACTACTACTGCTGCTACTGGTTTCAGGCAGTCCCATCTAAAACCTTCTCTGACTTTCCACCACTTGCTGCTACACAGCACACCTGGCAGCATAACTGTGACAGATCAGGAAAATACTTTGCCATTATTATTCCCTCCATTATTATTTCCTGCATTATACAAACTGCTTTTCCTCAAAACCAAATTCCAGCAGTGCAATGGTGGTTCAGGAACTGCTTTGTTTGTGCCATCACAAACAAGGAGACATTCTACTCACAGCAGAGGGTCACAAGTGGGGAGAAACACATTAAACCAGAGCTAAGCCCATTAATCCATTTTATCATGGACCTATGCTTAGTTTCTGAGGGTGAACAAGTTCTCCTGCTAGCATTTGTGTCTTATTTTTCAGTCTGCTTTACTACATGAGGTAAATTTCCCTTTAGAACATGTAATTCCCCTTAATGATACAGAAATAACTACTTAGAAAGTTATTTAATAACAAAATATCTATTCATTTTCATGTCATTATTAAAATAAAGCAAATGAACACCTCATGAGGATCCATACATGCTCAAATCCTCTTCACAGAATTAGGTCACAAAATAAAAATAAATTTTAAGAGTGTTTTTGAGCAGTCCCCTGTTCAATAGAAAATTAGAGTAAACCCTTTGAGGTGATATCCTACCCCAGCAACTTGTGCTCAATTCTGGGATATGTAACTTAATCAAGTAGTGATTTTTGCTGGAGACAAAGAGGTAGGAAGAGAGCTTTAGCTCCTAATTAGTGTGGTCTCTCTCATCATAACACATAAGTTAGGGTTGATTAGTAGGGCCCTCTCTAAACTGTCTAAATTGCTCTCTAATTCAGCAGGTCACCAAACAAGGTGTCTCTAGGCTCAAAGCCAGGCTGACAGGGTTGACAGGATATGATGTCTCAGTACCAAAGAAATCAAAGGAAGGTTTTCAACCTGGCTGCTACCAAAATGTAATACTGGAACAAAATTCCCTTGTTTGAGTTTATTTACCAGCAGTTCTAGGTGGTCTCCCACCAAAGTGCTGGAAAGTCCTCCTCAGTGTCATGGTGACTGCCCACAGCCCTCACAACCAAGACAAAGTCTTGCACAAACTACGCAGGCTCTTTGTTCCCTGGGGCATCACTTCATACCATGGGGCTGACTGCAGCCCTTCATCTCTTACTGTAACTGTAGTAGGAGGCCTTTATTTATGTCAGACTACCCTTACAGTGTGCTGATAAAGTATTACAAAGTATTCCAAGGAATGGACATAGCTGTCTCCAAGAAATGGAACTGCTGTTCCAGTCTGGTGAAACTATCCAGTTGAGTGAAAATACTTGCACTGATAAAAACAGTTCTGCCAGTATGCTCATGCCACTGTTGGGGATCTCACACTCCTGACAGACAGAGCCTGGCAGGAATTTGGAGCATAGATGGGACCTAGATCAAATGAACAATTTGGAGTTAGAATCATACAGCAATGATCCTTTCAAAATGCTTTTATTTACAGAAAACCTCAACTGAAATAAAGTCTCTTAACAGGAGGTCTTGATTACTTTTCCATTTCCAAACCACACATCATAATGGGGATGGAATGTGGTTACCATAAATTGTTGGTTTACAAATCATCACTGACTTGTTAGCAACAGCTAGGATGTTAGAGTTAGAGCAACAGTTTGGATGTGATAAAATAGCAAGGGCCCATTTTTCATGGCATTGTTGGAATGAATATAAATGAATTCTTCCCAGAGATTCATTGTGGTGGTTGTGGTAAATAACAAACTGCATATTTCCTGCTGATGTTGAAATCAATGGGAGTTTTATTATTGGCATCAGGAGAAGCAGGATTTGACCTTAATAGAAAAGAGAAGAGGAAAAGAGAAAAAGATGAGGAAAAGAGAAGAATGAGATGGAGAGTTCTAAAATGACTAGTGCTTCAGCTGCCTGGGTGGAGGCACTTCAAAAGAGGAGTCTGAAAAGCAGAAAACTGGGGCCCCTTTGCATTTGGATTTTCTTCCAAATTTTCCTTTGAATTCTCTGTTTGTGAACACTGAAACTGAGGAAAAAACAGTAATAATCACTGCTGAAAATGCAGATTTTCAAATTTTCCTTTTTATTGGAAATGTTTGTGCCTCTCTAATGGCACTGAAGGGTTCTCCTATTGAGTTTTGGATGAATCCTTAAAAAATCTGCGAAGGCATTTTTTCAGGGAAGGCTGCACAAACTTCCTTCCATACTTGTATTCATGTTATGACACAGATCACTATCAGTCATTTAACCTTGCTCAAGTAAAGTAGATATTTGTTAATAGGCAGAATTAGCAACCTTGCCTCTGTCATAGAGGTAAATCTTTATAAGAGAAATTCTGCATTAGAAATAGAGAAACTGAGACCTAGCCCAAAAGAGGTCACTGCTCTCATTTAACTTAAAGGCTAAGCTATAAGATAGACTAAGCTATATAAATTCATTAATTTCTCCTCAAGTACTCTATAAAAATAGAGTAAACCAAACAAAATATCAATGTATGCATTCTCACCACCTGGAACAACACATTACGAACTTTTGTTTTCATGTGAATTCAAAGAATTCACCAGCATCACAATTCCTAAATATAATTGTTTGAACATTTAAAAGAGCAAAACCTGCTCTTCTAAAGTTGACAGAAGAATTTCCAATTACTTCACAGAGACCAGAAGAGATAACTAGCTAAGTAAATTTAATATCAGTGGTGATATATTAGTCTGTATTAGCTGAACAATTAGTACTTGCCCACTTAGATTTTAACACAACAAACATATAGCATCCTTTCCAAACTGTAGATGTCCTTAAAAATAGCTAATGGGGGTTGCCAATAAATATACAAAGACTAAATTCAAATAATAATTCTTCTGCGCAAAAGGAGTATCTGTCCATTTGATTGATGTTTTATCCTTCAATACCCACAAACCACATCTCCTGAAATATAAGTCTATATCCAAGTTCTCTGCTCTTTAAAGTTCACCAAACTACTTCTCATGCAGTTATGCAAGACAAGATGAATTTAACCTTTGCTAAAACCCCATAGAATTTGCAGTATAAATTAAATGGATTCTAGTACATGGAAAGGGCGAAATCCAGCCCAAAAACACCTTTTTTTTTTTTAATTGTAAAGGGCTAATGGAGTTCATTATTTCCCATCTGACATATTTTTTTTGTTATCTATGCAAAATTTTCACTTGTTGCAAGACAGCCCTTTAAATAGCATATGTTGTCCCAGTCAGATGAGGAAGGTTTGCAAAAGAAAGTTGTGTCTAATAAATGTAATTTTTCCTTAACAGATTCAGACACTGTTGAACTTTAGCATGTAGGAGCAGATGATCCAACTGAGATTATCACAGGAAATCCAAGAGGAATTTAATCCAATCCTTTGAACTTTCAGTAAGATTACTTAACTGTGAAGTACACAAGGAACTATGTTGACTGTTGTCGTATTTGGCTAAAGACCCCTCATTTTACCAAAGTCTCCTCTAGAAAATGATCCTTTATCCCCAGAGTGCTTTTGCTGTTGGTTGCAAACACAGTTGAGACTGATATTGAAGGAAATGCTCTACTTGAAGAAAATATAGTGTTCTAGAAAATCCTAACCAGTAAAAATTTCCCCCTCCCAGAGCAAAAGGTAGTTCGTGTATCTCAGAAGATGCACTTAAATTTATTAACTCCATTTAGCTTTTGCCTGGACAGCTTATCCCTAATCTAATCACTGGAGTACACAAGGTCTCTACTGCAGAGGCAGCCATTGCCCATTTCACTAATGTAATAAATTTGTTTCTCATTCCTCCAGAGTGGAACAGAGATCTTGGGTCCAAAATAGCAAAATGCATGAATTCCACAGCAGGACAACTTTTCCTTGTCAGTGCACTGATCTACAGAGGATTTCAGAAAGAAGCATTTCAGCTTCACTACTTTCCCCTGATCACTGGGATGTTCAAAAGAGAGGCATTCAAACTGCTATCTTGGAGGCGTGTGGTCTACTTTTTTTGGAAATGGATTTGATTGCACTAGATTGAGTTAATTACTGCGACTATTCACACACTGAATAAGTCTGGACTATGGTTTTACTAGATGGTACAATTTCCCAGACTCATAATGAATAAAGGTACTGCTATTAGAGGAATTTCTAAATGTTTCAACATTTCTCTACGTGGCAGATGGAATGGTTTTGCAATGTAAACTTATCTAACCTAAGCTGCCTTGCTTGCACACCGGTAGCTGACTCACTGTGCCAGCAAGGAGCTTAGTCAGGGCTAATTTGCCCATCTTGGGAGAGTTTTGCAGCCTCTGCTGAATTTCCTGCTCCCATGACCAGAATTGCCCTGCTGGCACTCATCTGCAGCTGCAGGCCAAGTCTGCCACCTCCACGTTTCAGTGGAATCACAGCTCACTCAAAACTCACTCCTAAGACGTCCTAGTATGTGCCATAATAATACCAGTTAATAAAGTACTTGCCTGACCTACATCAGTTTTATTAAGAGCAGAACAACACAAAAAAATCAGGCTTGGGACTCCAGGAAATCTGGACCAGAATATTTAGAGGCTGTGCAGACCTTCCATATCAAAACAAGTTGTCTTTAAGTGCACAAAAATTCAGGCATAGCAAAGTCATTTTCCTTAACAAGGTGTTTAAGTCCAGTTTGCCCTAATTCTGTACTTTCCATATGTTTATTTGCCAGTACCTGAGCAATTCAGATAATTACGTTATTTCAGGATTATCCTTTTATCCACAAGCACTTCCACATCCCCTTTCAACTACACTTTTCTCCTCGGACTCAATTCTTGCTTAGAGAACGCCCATATTTCAGCATTCTGGGGCTTAAGAGAAATGTGTGAGTGCTTCTTAAAAGCCACAGTTAATGCAGAGAACTACTCCCAGTCAAGCACTGGGCTGAGAGGAGAGCTCATTGAGACCTCACGTTTGAGAGGCACTAAGGGAGGCAGCCAGCACAATCCTAAGGATGCCCAAGAAGTTGACCGACACTGTAGAAGCTCCTGTGGAGATCAGAAGATGCTTCAAACTGAGTGCTTCTCACATCCTGCTCGATGGATAGAATAGCAACTGTTCAGGCATCTGGTAGCCTTTGGCTATGTGCTTCCAAAGGAGTGTGTGGTGCTGCACACTGGTCAAACAACACAAAGGCTCCTGGGTCTGTGGTTTATAAACAATGCACAAGCCAGAATGTGGTATTTGGAAAACTGACGTGCTTCTAATGTATGTAGACGTTGCTGTAAGTAATATCTAAATTATAAACACTCCCCCCTCCTCCACCTTCCAAAGCGAGTCCAAAGTACCAATCCTTGCCAGGGACAATAAAGTAACCCAAGTTTGGAGCTTCTCGGTCGAGATAGTTTTGAGTCATGACATTTCTTTAAAATAAACATCAGGAAATTATCCAAAAAGTGAGATCATCCCACTTTGTAAAATATCTTTTTATCTCCCAAATATTTTGCCTAGTATCAGTCACGTTTTCCTGGAAAACTGTAGTCTGACATAGAAGTTTCCCTGTGCAATTTCAGGTGGATTAATTTCAGCTTGACAAAGTCAGGGTGGGGTTCAAAATCAACCTTAAAATGGAAGATCTTTCATAAAGCTAAATTATGGAAGAACTTCTCCATCTCGTATTTTCTCTCAGCCAGCTCACAATAACTGTGCCTCTACTACTGAACATCTGAGCCAAAAAACAGAAAGACAAAAGCCAAAGCCAAACCAAAAGACAAGAAGCAGAGACAGCAAAGAAGACAGAGAAAGAAGAAAACAAAACTACCTCACATAAAGACCTTAGTCTGAAAGCCCAAAGATAAGAAAAATAGCCTCTGTAAAAGGCAGTTTCAACATTAGGAGATGACAGAAGCAGCAGAAGTGGCAAAGCACGTAACATGATCTATTGTAAAGAAAAATGAATAAAATAAAATGGGAAAAATATGGCAAGCTTGACATTTTAAAAGGAAAAAGTAATTTTTAATACTGAGAGTATGCTAACCAACAAAATACTCAGAAGTTGGACCAGATCCATATCAAAGTAACTCAGCCTATAATGACATGAGGATCAAAAAACACCAAAACACGTAATAAAGATACTGCAGAGTACTTTGTCTTTCATGGAGCAAGCCCATTCATACAACCAAATAAGGAAAAAAAGTTAAAAGGAGTTCAACATAATGATTACCAAAAGGGAACCATAATGGATGGGAATGGGCAGAACTGAGAAGGAGAGAGGAAAATGGGCTGCAATTAACAGCAGTAGTAAGTGAAAAAAATGATGCAGCTGTGTATGAGACTGATACCTGAGAAAAATCAGTAACAAACAATCACATCTTGATGAAATCCCCATATCTAACTTTGCTGAGAAAGATAGTATCTCACATCAGTACAACTAATGTCAGGAAAAGAATAAGCATGTCTTCAGAAAAATAGATCAACCCTCAGGTGTGAAATGGGGAAAGGATTTGAAATGCCCTGAAGGTTGTTTGCATTTCCAATAATACGACTTGGTATAACAAGCATACCACCACTTTCCACAAAATTAATTTTGTCTGTACACTTCATCCCTCATGGTTACATCAGTAAGTCACTAGGAATCCCCAGAACAAAGAGTCAGATATAAATTGATATATCTGCACTGAGTAAAGTGGTTGCACATCTAATTTCATCAGCTGATAAACCACTTCAGGATCTGCCCAGCAACAATCCTTAGTCCTAATTCCTTGACAGGGAATGCTACCAAATATGCCCCTATTGAAGAGAAAGGAAACCTGAACCTGCCATTTTGGTGGGAGCAGGATGAGGCCAGCTTTGAAAAAATCATACCTATTTCAAAGAAAAAATTCTGTGCCTTATAGATATAGCCCATCATTGAAGAATCAAACACCAGAGTACATGAATAAACTCCTTTTTTGTGCATACAGCATCAAATATTTTTCACATTTCTTCATCAGACTTTGAAGGGTATATCAAAAGAAAGGAAATTGAGAACAGGAAAGCAAAATTATCACTATCTATTCTACCCAATGGCAAATGGAAGGATCAAACCCTCAACCAGGTAAAGCCTACTATGTCTTCAGTTTGCAAATTTATACAAAAGGGACAGCAACCTTCTGTCACCAGAAGCAAGCTCTTTTTCTTCTTGTAGACACCCCATTTAATCTTGGAACATAAATAATAATCCTGAACTTCCTGCATTTTACCCTAGATCTACTGCTGTCAACAATGGGGAGCATTGAAAGAGGAAGGCATAGGCACTGGGCTAAAGCTTTAGGCTAAAAGATCTAAGTCCAAGTCCATGTCATTTTCTGTGTCTGAAAAGTGCCCACAATTTTATGGGTAGCCTATAAAAACAACTGAAGTAATTGTGGTGGTCCTACATTGTTTAGATTGTTTTCTTTCCGCTCCCCAACCTCGCAATGTGAACAAAGCCGTGACAGTGATCCATAAGAGCTGGGGCCAGACTCACTGCACAAAACTTAGCATGACCTGGGGGCCAAAATGCAGTCACAGTCCCAAACACCTCAGGGGTGAGGTGAATTCTTTGTCTATACTGTATCCTAAATGCATCCAAATTATTCCAGTATCCATATATCTATGCGGACCACTTAACTCCCTCTTGAACTCTCCTTAGTGCTTTAAATTGCTTGTCAGCCACATGTGAAAATATCTAGTTCATCTAAAATTTACATTCCAGGGTTTTCTATCACTCAGCAGTAAGGTTTCTTCTGATCCCAGTGCCACTGAAATGGTGGGACTGAATTTTGCACAGACACACAGAACTCTGTGTGGAGCAGAAATGTAACAAGCCCTGGGTCAGAATTTCAGCAGTCCCTTATTTAGGGCACCAGCATGGGGGAGGGCTAGCTGAGATAACAAGGTAATATGATTGCTGCTGCTGGCAGGAGCACAGATGTCAACATTGCCTCTCCTTTTCACGGAAACATACCTGGCTTTATGAAGAATAGGTTAGCAAATATTTTAATACAAATAGCAACCTCAGCAGAGCTGCCAAAGCAGGCTCCAAAGAGACTGACTTGTTTACAGTCTGGACCAGTGCCTTAAAACCTGACGTGCTTATTCAACAGAAAATTAACCCCAAAACAGGTATCATCATTACTGTAGGGAGAAGCTCCAGAAAGATAATATCCTAACTCACTCCAGCTGAACTCAGGACATTGTCCACTTTTTATCACATCCAGTGCCCTTGTAGTCATTCAGAATAAACAAGCAAATAAAGAAGTGAGGTATATCACGTGTGATAGCTTGGGTCACTGGGACTGATTAGATGTTTGGATCCAGCCCAACTTCCTGCCTTCACTTGAATTACTACTGGAATCTAACTTCTTGCATTGTTTTAAGAGACTAAATTGTTCTCTCTATGTACTTTGGTCATCCCAACTCAGATGTTATCTTTTCCTTTCCCACTCTAGTTTTTGGCCACAAAAAATATACATAGAGTGCTGAGAAGAGCCTTTTTTTCCCAGCTGCAGAGTGTGTGTGTGTCTATCGTACTGTTCTCCCCAAAAAGCCTTTGACCAAAAGTGTCATTTATGAGGTCATTTGTTTAAGAGGTTACTAGTGATCCTCATGAAAATGAATACTGCTATAGATTTGACCTTGGAAGCAGCATTAGTAACACCAAAGTGGTGTAGGTTAAAAAGGAGAGAAGAAATTGTTTCCAAAGTTACTGTAGACATGCAGTGACAGGAGAAACTTTCACAGGGAATGGTCACTGCTCTGGAAAAGTCACTCTGCAGAGGTGTCATAATGTTTAGCTATCAAATTTCTTGGAAGATGGAAAGACTGATCCTGGAATTATTATGCAAAGGGCTGTAACACTGGATTTACCAACAGAGACCTCGGTCAGCTTTCATTGCATAAGTCAGTTCATTTTGAGCAACCCCACAGGGGGACAAGAGATAGAGCTGAAGAGAGACAGGTATGAGCCAGGGCTTTCCTGTGTGACATGGTGCCAGAACTCTGTGAGACCACACATTGCCCTGCATCTCAGGTCGTTATGAGAAACCAACCTCAGACCTCCACATAACCTGGAAATTAAAGTAACTGGATTTGGATTTCATGCAAGACTTCATGTTTTCTTGCAAAACTTTTCCTGAAACTAGAAAAAAAAATGGGTTTTTTCCTATCCCAGACTACTGGGATAATACCACTAATATTAAGAGACAGCAGTTGTGATCTAGAAGAAAGGGTGAACACAGGGAGTTATTGCTTGGGGTGGCCAAAGGTGATAATAATTTGTGATGGCCACCCTTGATGACCAACAAGGAGGAACATGACTAACTTCCTTGTTTAACTACTCTTTCAGTGAATTTGTAGCTGGACATGCAGGTTTCTGCACGCAGCAGCATGCCATTTCTTGTAGGGATGGAATAACAATCCCTGTCAAAGCAGTGAACTCCTTAAGAATGCAAAACTGAAGTAACCTGCAGTTATCAGGTCACAGGAAGTTTTGTGGATTAAACACAGAATCCAGCTGGGATTTAGTGAGAACTGAAAGCACATACTCTCTTCCACTGAAAATACCTGCCAGCCCCTCCTTCATGCTGAAAGTGGAACAGAATGCAATGAGAGCTGAAAGGTTTCTCACAGTAACCTACTTTTAGGCTTTTTTTAAAATTGCATCCCTTTTGTAGAATTCTGTAACTGTTTAAAAACAAAACCAGAAAAAACCAACACTGCTTCCTCTTGAGTCTGTATTTTTAGAGTGCTATCCACAGAAATTTACTAGAGCCAACCCCACTAAATTCCTTACAATTGTCCCACAAGGGTGGTTCTCAAAGTGAAAAAGGAGAAGAATGCTGGCAGTTTATGTAATGTCTTTTTCACTTATACAATCTGAGAAGATATCTAGGAATTTTAATGGTGTATGAGTCTCTGGTGACAAGAATCAGTCTGGAGAGCTTTCTCTACAAATTCAGCCTTGTTTATGTGCCTGTCCTCTTGTACACCCTTGCCCCATCTCTCTCTCTGCTCCTGAGAAGAAAAGAAAAAAATACATTTTCTTGAAAATCAATCAACTAGAATGCAGTATTGAACAACTGGGAAAAAAAAAAACAACATAGATTTTATAAGAGCTGCTTCTGGGTGTGTTTTCCTTGAAATAAAATGTTTGCCTACTGAAAAGTCTGGTTGGGTTCTAGTGGCATAGATGGTCTAGTAAATGTAAAATTGTCCCTAAATAATCCTTACTCAATTCCCTACAATTCATGTAAGAAGCCCAGTTTCTTTAACCTTTTCTATCAAAACTCAGGAGCATAGTGCCCTCCTCTCTCCCTTTGCATCATACCTAATCAGGAATTCTGGACCTTGAAATGCCCAGCTTGTACCTTCTTGCTGTTTAGTGCATTAATGACTCTACACCTGTGCTATTTTTCTTCCTCACATGTCTGATACAAAATGTTAAGCATCCTTGTGACCTCTAAACATCCTGCACAGTTCTCCAGCTCCTCTTTATGTGATCCAGACTCATCTCCACCCCCTGTTAGAAAATCCTGTGCATGCACCTGGCTTGATTACATCAGCATATCTGCACACAGCTGAGCTAACACATTTCAATGAACCTACTGCAGAAGCAAAAGGAAATTAATACCTTTCCTTCTTTCTGCAAGCCAACAGTTGCTCCACCATGGTATCAATCTGGCATTAAATGAGAGTTGTCTGTAAATGCATTTCACTGCTACCTGAATGCCATGATGCAGAGATGGAAAAAAACAGCCTGACAAGATTTTGATGGTGGTCACTAAAACATAAAACTGTTTAATTTCTCCACCATTGAAACATCACCTCCTTTTGGTGTTATTTTTTTTCCTTTCTTTTTTACTAGATGAAGTAACCACATATTCCAGGAGTAATATGTGAGTAAAGAAAAAGTTGTATGAGACATATATACCACTCCCTGAAAGCTGCTACAGAATTCACATTACATGCAGACAGGCCAGCAGTTGTATTTCTCAAGGACACTGCTACACATATGGAATTTTTCAATATTATTTTACTGTACATGAGTAGGTGATGCCTCTTTCTTTAACCTGGACAACGAGCATGCAGAAAACACCAGAAAGAGTCACAAGGGTCATATAAATGTACACACACAGCAGCACATTTGATCTGTAATCCTGAGCTTCACTGTGCATACACAGACCCTTTTCCTTCAAGGGTAGAGGGCTAAGGGATTGCAAGGTTCTGTAAATAACTTCTGACTTCTGCTGAAAAGGAGGAACCAGTGAACAGAAACACTTGTTCATCACAGGCACTGGTGAGCTGAAGAGAGCAGCACTGCAGGAAAACAAGTGTTACTAGGAATAAAATGTCTGCTCCAGATTCTTGTTCTGAACTTGACACCAAAGTACCAGGAAAGTCTCTGTGGGAGAGTTTGGAAGACTTCAATTCATGTCTGGTGGAGCAAACAGCAGTTGTAAAATCTCAAGAGATGAGGGCCACCCAGAGTGTGTCAGTTTATCAACTGGACAGCTGTGGTGTGTCTACAAATGCCAAACCATAAGCACATTGGCAGGGGAAGCAGGAATTGTGGCCAGCACACAGAGAAGTGGCTCCTGAGTTTCTGAATTGCCTGCCTCTCAGAGCACACTTATGGTGCAGGCCAGCCTGCCAGCTCCAGCAAGGCTACTGTGCAGCAGCCCAGGGACATAAACACACCTCACACCTGGCTCCACAGCCTTTGGGAACGGCTCTGGATTGGAGAGGATGGCACTTGGGGAATGCTGCAGCACTCAGCTCGAGTCCCTGCATTGGACAGGGCAGCAAGGTAACAGGAAAGACCTTATAACCTTATTGCTCTCTAGCTTGAGAAACAGCCCTTTGGGAGCTATGAGCAGCATAAGAAAGGGACTTTCTGCTGGTAGAGAAACCACTGAGAGACTTGACCAAATGCTCTGGATTGATGAGGCTGGGTGCAGAGCAGTAATGCCACCTTAAGGCACCAAAGAGATCTTGCCAAAATAAAAAAAAGAGACCCATGTGTCTTCCATGCAAGAGTCACTTGCATGGAAGTGATGCCATTCTGATGGCCATATTTTCTACCCACTGGAAAGCTGAAAATCAAAACAAATTACTCAGGAGTGGCAGGCAGAGAATTGTGCCTCACAGACAAATTTGGGCTACAGGGACAATATAACTAATGTCAACAGCAAATGTTTGAGGAAAATGAACGTGAAGTAGAGTAACAATTGAATCGAGTGTTATCTAAAATATACATGGTATTTTATATCAGTCTTAGTTATCCTTCAGATACTTTATCAGCTGTAATATTTATGATTTTGGTGTTTATAATAGTAGCGGTAGCAGCATTAATGTATCAATAGGCTGTGAAGACATAAATTCTATTCCTTATGTATTCCTAATGGAGTTCTAGAAAGTCCTAGAGCATTCCAACTAATTCATTCTGAAGTCATTGACTAGGGCTTAGTTTGTTAGGATTTTAAGCTCTTAACACTGGAAGGGAGGGCAGAGGATTATCCAGGCTTCTTAAAATCCTCTAACCAGTTAAGAGTTAGGCAAAGGCAAGGGACAATGGATGCTGTTTTTGCTGATTCTCTGCTATCCTCAGATCTGGCTTCATGAGCTGTTGGATATTCTGGCCAGAAGCTTCCTCTTGCTTTTCTCTACTTTCTTTGGAGAGGAATACAAACCAGCAGGTGGGGATGCACCCTGGAAATTCCTGCAGCTCTTCTGAGGTTAAGGGAGAGGGAAGGAGGTTTTTAGGAACTGACAAAAGATCCAGCCTGCCTCTCCACTGACTTTGCTTTCCTTGTGAAGAACCAAGAATCCTTGAGATAACAAAGACATTCATCCCTGAAAATATGGAGATACAGCCTTGGGGTATTATATCAAGTAGGAATCAAGGACTGGTGGTGCTGGATCCTATTGATAAACGTTCACAGCAACTACTCAAATGTCCCAAACTCCAATTTATGGTGACTGTCATGACCACAACATAGAAAACGGCACAGACTGATATAAATTTATTTCCCAGAGAGAAGACCAATCAACATGTGATCCATGTCAGGTGGGTTGAACTAAATGAACATTAAAGGTCCCTTCCAATCCAAACCATTATATGATTCAATGATCTCTGAAGTTTTTCAATATGCATTCTGGAGGTAACAATTTGAGAGATGGGCATTGGGTCCCATTAGGAAGCAGGTGGTGATTTGGGATATCAGGGAACCTCAGGCTGTGTGTTACTGAGAGAATGAGGGGGCCCCTAACTTTTGTTCTGTTCCTCCACACCTGCCAGATTTTGTGTGTATTTCTTACTAACTGACCCCTGGTCCAGGCAGCTCCTCCAGGCTGGAGTGAGGGAAGGCAGGCAGGGCTAAGCAGGCTCCAGCCCTGGCCATGAGCACAGATGCCAAGTGCCACTGTCAAGGAAAATGTTAATTGCCTCAAAAACGTGGTCCTGCCACCCAGCTGATGAATCCTTTCTCTCTGTGAATCAAGAGGATATGGGAACACCTGACATAGGATGACTCTGGTCATCTTAATCCCTGAATCTCTCATCAAAATCCCAGCAAAGCATGAAAAAGGAGGAAAAAAACACCACAAAACCAGCCTCACTTGTTAACTCTTTACCTGTAAACACCACACTTATTAAAAGAATCTTGTGGCTACTGAGATCAGAGAGAGCAGACAATTTTGCCTAAAAAGTGTGAAGAGAATGAACTTCCCCTTTGAAACTTTTATGGGAATATCCAAGCACTGTCTTGCAAAAGAAAAAAATATCTATTTTATTAGCCACAGTGCATAGCTGTAGATCTTGTTAGGACAGCTCTAACAGGACAGAAGGGGGAAGAGGTTGACGATTAGTCATTAATGAAATGCAGCCACAAAGAAGATGACAGCTATGACTCTAGCATGTTTTGCTGAAGAAAGGGAAGCATTATTGTCATTCCAGAAAGCTTTGGCAAGCCTCCCCTCTGAACACAATACAATTCTGACCACCCACGTGTGGCAAAGATGTGCTGAAAATGAAGCAGGTACAGGGAATGGCCACACAGCTGATCAGAACCTGCCTTGTAGAAGAAGGCCTAAACCAACTGGTGGTTCAGCCCAGCAAATCAAAGGCTGCTGGATGTCCCAATGATTACAAGTTCAACAAACAAGGAGAAGTATAAAACTAGATAGAAAGAAGAAATTTGAAAACCTAGACAATAACAAGGTCAGTGGTTGCACATTGTCTAAGACTAAAGTTAGGCTGGAAATTAAAAGGTTTCAGGTTTCTGTAAGAATAAGGGGAGCTTTGGTGCTCCTCACCCTGCAATTCCCACTCTCTGCTGTTCATGGTTTCACTGAGTGGCTGTTGGTATTTCTCCTATGCAAATATGAGCCAAGATTAAAAACTGGCTGTGGGCCCCCAGGTTCCATGGTGCCCAGGCAATCACATTGAGTGAGTAGCAGCTGTCCTTCTGTGCACTAGGAGTGAGCAGTTTTTTCCCTATCTGTTAATCCATAGCAAAGCCGAAGGGCTCACATTCCATCCCACTCTTTAACAGAGCATTCAGATTTACAGAGCAGAACAACACCTTTTTTTTACTCCTAAAAAGAAATTCCACAACTCTTAATGAACAAACCACAATGTTTTTCCCTATAACAATGAAAAAGACATAAGGAAAAACAGATTTTTAATAAGGACATATAATTCAACAGAAGCACTGAAGATGAGGATGGATACTTTTAGATTATCCACCTTCCAATACAATATATGTTTCTTACTAACTGCTCCATTCCAATTATTAAAATATCATTCATCCATCCCATGCACTGCTTTCATCTCTGTCACACATTACAAAATGCAATACCAAAGATAAGAAGCCATCAACAGCAGCTCCACTGCTCTCAATAAATCTGCTTTCTACTCATCTAAGAAACAACACCAACATCTGGATTAATCTTTAGTTATTTGCAGTAGCAAATCCTTATCTTTAGTCTGAATTCTGGAATAAACTCATATAAACAAAGACTAGTGTAAGAATATTGAAATGCATTTTATTTATCTGCATGGGAACATACTATTTTGCCCATAAACAAGAAAACTGTCATATTTAAATATTTCTCTAGTACAGTCATAAATCTCTCCCAAATGAATGTCTGAGCTCTCTCTTTGAACTTTATCTTGCCTTTACAGAAATGTATTGTCTATGGTTTGGTCTTTTGATTTTTTTTTAATTTTTTTTAGTTGTCTGCTTGCAGTTCTGCCTGCTGTCTTGCAGTTATCTGTGATTTGTTGAGTAATCCTATGGTGCAAATGAAGACACTATGTCTACAAACATAGGTATATAGGAGGATTTACACTGGGAATGATATATACTCATGATATTCATGATACTCATCATCCTTATCTCAGGTCTAGTGAAGTCAGAAGCAGTTTTTACCAAGCTTTCTAAAACAGACTGGCTTTTTTACCCCCTCACATCAATAGAGCTGAGGTGTAACGTAAAACTCAGAATGGTTGTTAGAATGTATTCCATAGGTCTGGTGAGATGTTTTTCTCCATACCTTAATAATATAGAAAAGAAAAGGAAAAAAACAAAATGAAAAATCAATTTCACTAGAGTCTACTGGGTCTTGAAAAAACTAGTACTGGAATCCAAGAATTTCACTCATTAGGCTGTGATACTCTTCAAAACACAGCAGCAAAAAGTTAAATGGTGATACAGTGCCATTTATTCTATACTGCACCAATAACAAAAGCCTGGAGAGCCAGCCACTTCTGCAGGAAGGTTCTCCTCTAATCTGTATATTCTATACATCTCCCCTGAAGTTTCTGAAATTTCTATAGGGAGGTTACATTTTCACTTTCTCTTCTGCTTTCCATGATCAAATATTATAGTGCCAGACGTCATTGCTAGCCGTGAAAGGATTCATATGTTCATAAAATTAATGGATAGCATTGCTATGAGACAAAAAGCTGAAGGGGGGGAAGAAACAACTCTATTAACAGCACCAGAGAAATGAAATTCTCAATAGCCAGTATCACTGCAAACCCTGTTTCACCACAGCTTTTAAAAGGGCTGTATCACAAGACATTAGTCTTTGCCAGAGACAATTCCCCTCTTTATCCAAGGCGAAGCCTGCAGGGAAAGGTTGGACAGACTCTGCTGGCTCACTGAGGTAAGTGCCTTGTTATCCATTCTGACATAAAGGAAGTGGGAGGGATCCCCCAGAGAAGGGCTCCAGAAGACAGGCGAAAAAATCTGGCGGAAGGAGCCCTACAACCAGACAGGTCTGGGGAATTGGCAGAATGTATGCGAAATTATTGCTAATGCATGGATGAGTAACAAAAAGCCCAGAACAGATGGACTCTTGGGATCCAGCTTCAGATCCAATAGGAGTACCATTGCCCATCCTCTAATCCCATGCCACCCATCCCAGGCACTTTGAGGGCCAGTGGGGTTCTCTTCCAATGTACTTGAAGCGCATCCAGCCATTGTCACTTTCAATACCTCTTTGTAATGTCTGCAGCCCTAAAGTCGCCCTGTAGGAAGCAGCTGCTGTATGAAAAGGGAATGAGCTTCCACTGGAAAAAAAACAACAACTTCTGCTATTGAAAATAGTCATTACTTCACCACTCAGCATGCAAAAACATTAAATACAGGAAATTGCCTCTCTCAAATCTAGTATTGCTAGACATATCAAAAAATACATAGAATTTGCAGGGATCCATCTTTGCTACTCTCAGTTTAAAAATCAGCTTGGATCCCCTGTGGAGGAAGCAACCTACTCTATGAGAACATCTAATGATATAGAAACTAGCAGCAAGGCCAGTAGTCTGCAATGAAGAGAATCATGAAGGCCAGAAAATCTTCATTAAGCAGCAGGTCATTCCAATGGTGATAATCATGCCTTCTATGGAAGACCAGAGCCCAGGACAACCTTTCATGCATCCTTCTGTGTGGGTCGTCAGAAAAAAATGGGGTGATGCAACAGAAAACCCGGCAGACCTCCTAGATCATCTCAAAGGAATATTGTTCCTACAGAATTACCAGTGCCTTATCATGACGTGGAGATCTTTCCAGTCATGCCCTCTGAGGAGTATTTACCTCAAAATGGTTATTGCAAACTACCACAAAGCACAAGCCAAAAACTGTGAAAAAATGTCAAAAAGAATTTTCCTCAAAAGGCACTAAAGCCTGAGTAAGAAATCCTTGCAGTTTTATTTTCATCCTTTTCTTTTGGCCATGTTTATATGTCTTTTCCCTGGACATGTACTGTCCTTACTCAAAGACAAAAAAATAAATAAATGTATGTACATGTATGTAGTAGGGTTATTGAATGTTGAGGAGGGGAAGGAAAATTTATCAGGTCAAGTTTTCAAATCAGAACTAGATCTCCTCCTAAAAGATACCATAGCAATCAAAATGAAGAAATATGCTAAATAAAGCAATTTATAGGGAATAATTTATGGCTGGGATCATAGAGGAGAAGCTTCAAATGAGAGGGAAAGATCCAATACAGGTCCAATACAGCCTGTCTCTGACAATAAATGCCTGGTTAACTCTTTAAACCAAAGGGAAAGTGCACTGTACCAAACACCCAGAGCTCCTTTCAAGCTCTGCATTTGGCAAAAAAACATTGTGATAGTGCTGCTCCTCAAGAAATACAGAACAGTTCTTATGGGAGAAGCAGCATCTCTGAGCCAGGATGTGTCATTTCCTCTGCATAGAAGGTCTTAATGGGAGCAATCTTTGAATCACTGATGTTCTGGGATACAACAAAAAAGAGATATCTCAAAAGAGAATAACTTGCATTTAAAAGAAAAGGAAACCAAAACAACCACAGACTCCACAAACTTCCACATTCCCCTGAAATACTTGCTGTAGGAAATCTGATTAAATGAAGTTGCTCTTTCTGCTGTTCCAGAATTAAAATCTGTGAATGTCTATTATTTATTCACCTTTAAAACATTAAATGTGTAGAGGGGCTTAAATCTCAGAAACATCAGGAATATTTTTTATCGAGAGACAAAAAATAGTTTTAATTTCTTTACATATAACACAGTAACTCACCTCAATATTTCTTGCATCTGATCTCCATCACTTCTAAGTCAAGGGCCAAGTCTGTAGTGGGAAAAATAGAAATCACTTTAATCTATACTGGAAGAAATGGATATTTGTTCTAGTTGACAGACTGGCAGGAGCTCAGTAGAACAATATAAGAGACAAATCTCAGAAGGTTATTTTTTTCTTATTCAACCACAGTACAAATTTCCTGATGAAGCTGGAGTTCTGAAATGCTTGACCAGATCTCTGTGAACCTTCTTACCAAGGTTGAAATTATCATGAATTACTGTTGTACTCATTAGGGAGGTTCTCAGAGACATTAAGTCACCTACTGGCTGACCTTCTGAAGTAGTAGATTTACAAGACTCAAAAAAACCCACCAATATCAGCATTTAATCACTGAAGATTTTTATATAAAGCTTGCCAAGTTAAATCAAAGGATTGAATCTATCAGTCTAAGACACCAGTATTCACACCTGCTCAAAAACCTCATTATTGATTAAATTTTGCTAGCTGGGTTTCCTTTTAATAGATTTATGCCAGGTTAAAAGTGACAGCAATCCCTGATGGTATAATGCAACTTCAATCATTTTTTAAAAGACAGTTCATTTTTGCATGCAGGCAGATAGCCAAAAAGAGCATTTGTGTTGGGACTAGAAGCATTTGAAACATCAGTGGCTAGTTTTTACTTACATCTGAGAAAATGACAGTGTAGGAAAGTTGAAGAATGCCAAGGGTAAAATCTCAGCCATACTAAGGTTAAATGAAACCAGAACTTCTACCCTGAAGAAGATTTTTCAGCAAAAACTCCCTCAAAGTTTTGTAAAAATTAAAGTGGTGTGGTTATGACAGTTACATACATCTTAACAGGCAAGATGTTTGCATAAATGTTTGAGGGTTTGGGCTAGATTCATTTGAAAGTAAGTAACAAAATTGGAACAATTATTCCCTTTTCTTCCAGATCTCAAAAGTTCAGGCAGTAGCTGGAGAAGACCAGCTCTGACCCTTATTTCCACCTTCACAATGTAAGTTCTGAGCGTACCAAAGAAAACAGCACTGCTCTTTATTATGGTGTCCTAACAGATCCTTTCAATAACTAATCACATAGATTTCCTAGTGATTTTCCTATTTCTTTTCCTCAAAATGCCTGATGTAACTCTGTCTTTAACTTACCCATAACAAAATAAGCATGACTCCTCTTCCCTGCTGTTCATTTTTAAAATTATGCAGCTTCAATCTCATACAATTCTCTGGCTTTCAAGCTACCAGCAGAATTTCCCTAGATGTGTACAGCTACAGCTACAGTATATTTTGTTCTTCATTTGTGTTGGACATGAAATTTTAGTTTGGTGTTATGCATTATGGAGAGTCTGGAAGGGAAGGTTGTTCTCTTTGCACTTGGCCCTGAGGGTTGGCAGCAACACTGCAAAATGACTTTATCCCCAAACCAGATGTTCAAGTTGTTTTAATAATATCTTATGTTTCCTTCACAAAATAAAACAAAAACTCACTGTATCAGAATGTTCCAGTGTTACAGCAATGGGATTTTTGCTGTCTGCATTTTGCCCACCAGATGGTAGCACTGAAATGAAATCAGAACTTTTCTTATCTAAGCACTTATCACTCTCATAGGTTGGACACAATTCTTCCTTTGCAGCAGTGGTAGGATTTAATTGCAGGTAATTCCCTAGGGCATCTGTATCCTACAACCTTCTGCATTATCTGATACAAAGCACACATAAGTAAAATGGTGTAAGATGGACCCTCTTCTGTCATGGATTAGGTGTTATCTAGTTTACATCCTTATTTTTTCTTCTCCATTTCAATTTTGTTTCTCATCATTGTAAAAGAGACTAGCAGAAGGAATGTTATTCACATAATATCATGGCTAACATTAGCAAAGTTTAAATTCAGTAGAGTTGAGAACAGCATTGATTTTCTATGAAAACCTTGTTCTTGGTTCAGAGAAGGTTAAAGGCAATGAGAGAACTGCTAAAACACACACAGAGTGTAATGTGTTGTCTTAGAGAGAAGCTACTTTTTATCTCTGTGTTACCTGGTTTTATGTCTTATTCATAGACCAAATATGCTACCCTGGTTCACTTTTGTGATAAGAACATTGTTCAGATGCTGTGAAGGGCAGGTTTTCTCAGCTCACAATGGATAACAGGCAGCAGGGCCCAGAGGTAACAAAACTTTACCTGAGATCCTTCAAGCACATCTGTGCATATAGGCTTTCAGAAAGAAAGAACTTTTAAATACATCTAGTGAATTCAAATTCTTAGTTTTTGTTTCGAATGCTTAATTCAAGTTTCGAATGCTCAATTCAAGAAAGGCTTTATTGAAAACATATTTTTTCACCTGACTTAATTCCAAGCTACTGACTATCTAGTTCAGGCTTAAGCACAGTACCCAAATTCAATAGGAAAGCAGTGCAAATACTTGAGATTTGAATCAGGACCATTTTCTATTCAGAGGTTTGTTCTTTTCCAGGCTTTTGCTCTGTGTAAGTGGCCAACATATCATTGTTTGCAGACCCTTATCTAACACCATTAAGTTTTAGAAAACATATTTTTAGTCCACAGGAAGGATCATTGTCTTATATTTCTGCATGAAAACAAGGCTCTGTACTGAAGATGAAGCTGACAACTCTCAAGTGCTGCAAGAACAGGTCTTCATGAAGTCTAGCTCTACCAAAATTACTGATTTGCTGCATTTCTACAGTCTTGTCTTTTACAGGCACTGTGGGCTGATGGCATATCATTAAGGAGAACTCTTGTATTTAGTTTAGACCTTAGCATTTTGTCTCCTTTGTTGGGGCAGACCTGTCTAAAATTAAAATTCTTGAGAATAAAACTCCAAGGAACACATGGAAGTCATGAGTTTTCTGGTAGGATCAACACAAGTCCCTGAGGTTTAAATGTAAATGCCAAAAAAAAAAAAAAAAAAAAAAAGAGAAAAAAAAAGGGCTAAGAAAGCTTAGCAAATGGTTTGGTGGAGAAGACTACAAATGTCTGGTAAGTATCTTGGTACTATACCATTTGAGGTAGCTGCTGGATTCCTGCCAAGCTTTGAAAGTGAAATGAACCTAGAGTACAGCAGGTTTAAAATATTTTGAATCTGTGCCATCAATCTGGAACTTGAGCAGTATTACTCAATTTTCCATACTTTCTTTCTGAACCTGGCTGCACAGTAAGAAAATTTGAAGTGGTTTTCTATAAACCTGGGTGGCTTCATGTTTTTTTATATAGAAACCATCTGAAGTGTTGTTTTCCCTAGGTTTTGACCCCAAACCAGGCAAGAGTTGGTCATTTCAGCTGAATTTACTTTTGAGGTTTTGGATTCCTTCCAACCTTAAGCTCTCATTCAGTCTGTAGAAGGTTCATATGTGCCTTCTTTGTGAACCTGCTGAATTTACTCATCTCACACAGTCAGGACTCAGAGGTTGTAAGTGAAGGGAAAAGATGTACAAGGAGCAAACAGATGAAGCCTGTAGCCCCTCAACATGCAAAACTTCCATTAATTTTGTTGAGGGAGCCATGCAAGGTGCAGATCTAATCACCTCACCCCTTCGTCAGGAAGGGTGATGTCACGGGACAAGGACTTAAAGTTCAGTTCCTGTCTCTGATGCAGACTTCCCCTGCAGTTTTGGACAAGTCAGCCAGGGTAGAAATCCAGGTCACATGGAAATGAATGGCAAAATTCTTATTGACATGAGGGCAGGATTTCATCTTAATCTGCTTGCATTGGAGCTCTTGATCTCCCACCTGAAGCCCTTTGCTTCATCCCTGATTTTGTCCCAGCCATTTGTGCTACAAACTGAGTAATCATGAGTCTCTACACACTACCTGGAGTCAGCAGGAGCTGATCTCAGGTGGGGCCTCTCAGTGCTCCTGCCATGCAGATGACAGACAGTAATAAATGAGGAGCTCGTGCACTTGACCTGAATGGAAACAGATGGAGAGCGCAAGGCCAGAGGATTTCACTGGACAAGATCACAGCACTGCATGTGCTCCATTGTTAAACTCTCCAGTGTCCTGCAAACATGCAGGATCTTCCTGCAGGCTCCCCTTGCTAACAGGGCAAAGCAATACTTCTGGCACAACAGAAGATTGCATTCATTGACAGAGTATTCACATTAAAAGCTGTTTTTAAACAATAATTTCTGTTAGCTGACTGGTTGAATCTAGGTACAGCGGAACAGTTTAGGTAAGTCAGTAAAACAAAACCATTTATAAATACATTAATTATAATTTTATAAAGCATTTTTCATAAACATCTGGACTTTAACAAACGCTATCAGGCAATGAAGAAAGACTTGAAGTCTGTGTATTTACTTCCAGGTCTAGTTGTACCTAACATCCAAGTACCTCCATCAGATCCTCTGCCAATTTTCAGGTTCAGCATGTGCACATTTCCCACTAGATCCATGTTTCTTCTAGACTGCATGTTCTGCCTACAGCATCATCATTCACTACACATGCTTTGAATACAGCTATTACAGAGGATGATAAATAAGAAACACCAGCATTACAGAGGATGATAAACAAGTAGCACTGTCCACTCCCATGTCTGATGTTCTGCCTGCTTATAAGCACAGAAAAGACTGCATGTGCTATCACCTCTACAAATACAGCACTGATATTTTCATCAGGGTGGGCAATGGTTCCAGCATATCCAGATACAGCTCTAGCTTCAGTTTAGCTCCCCTCCTCACCCCAGATTTATACTTGCTCTTCTAGTTTTGTGGTTTCCCATTCTTTCATTGCCTGGAGGTGCTTCTACACTTTTGTGTGTACCTTGTCTCTTCCATTTCACATGCTTCTTCCAGAAGGCTTCTAACTCTGCACCTTTTTCTATCTAAAGGAAGGTGACCTTGTTCCAAACTAAGGAGCAACTGCATCCTCTCTTTTAAAGAGAAGAAACAATGCACTCTTTGGCTGCATCCATGCTAGTAAACTAAATGTGCTAAGGAATGTTCCCTGGCCCACAGCACCATCTGGCACAGAACAGGCTGCCTCAGTACCATTCACTTCCCTTACCCGCCAAGCTGCCTCCTGGGAGCTGCCCTTGGCATGCACAAGCTCCCCAGCCATATTTGGGAATCATCTAGGACAGTGCTACCTGACCTGGGTCACAGTGTGGCCAGCATCCATGCTAAAAATGTCATAGCAAAAAGTGGTCTTCAGCTCTCAGGAACATTCCCTGGCATGGCTTAATTTCTAGAGTCAGTCTAGGCTTGATTCCTGTGCTGTTAGCTGAGCACACACAGATGACACTGTGCACAGTCCCATCCTTCCAGCTTCTGCACACCAAATCCCCTAGTGATAGGGATGGATGTCAAGCCAGCAAAGCCAGAGGTACAGCAGCATGGACAGGGAGGGAAAAATGAGATTGCCTGCAGTGGAATAAACAAACAACAGAGGAAAAATAAAAGGAAAAAAAAATGTTTCATTGCATGCCTTTCACCTCAAAATACTCCTCTCCTCAATTCACTGTTACATTTCTCTGAGCTCCTGATTCTTTTCCCATCTCCATGTGTTTTCTGCAGCCCCTGCTACTTCCTCTGTGATCTTTTTCCTTCTCTTCACACCTACTCAAAGCTATTATTTCTGAATCAAATCTGACACACATTTCTCAATTCATTACTTTTCTTTCCTATGCTATGCCTCTCTGCTTTAAATTCTCCTCTCCTACATATTTTTCCTCCTTCCTCAAAACTACCAAAAAACTCCTCTGTTTGATTCACTTACTCCTTTGAATTTTCCTTCATATCCTTGATTGCATATTGCTCAAAATCTAGAATAATTCTTGGACTTCTTCCTAATCTCACAGTTCCTTGTTGCCTTCTCTTGACACACTTTTCCTGAAACCATCCTTGACAATTCAGGATACCATGAAGAAATCTTTACTGTTTCTTTCATAATCATAAACCAGTTCCATTGACTCTTATCTCAGCTCCCCTTGACTCTTCTCCCAGACTTTCCATCATCCATTCTCAAATAAAAAGCAGCAAGGAAGAGCACCTAAGTTATTTGCAGCCAAGGGGAGCAGAATAGATTTTATTACACCAATGCCAGTGGTTCCATCATGGTGGGATGGAACTGGTGCTTGCCAAATGGCAGGTGAGGAAACTTGGCCAACCTGGAGATTCTGCAGTAAGACCTCAGGGAGAGGCTGACCCATCCACAGCCTGACACCTATTTTCACCCAAACAGTTATTTGCTGTCCTTCTTTGGGGTGCTACTCCAGATGTTCAGTGAGCATTCATGTTCATTTCCATTCAATTTGTGGATTATGCTGGTTGATTCTGCCTTCCCAGAGGCACTGACTCCTCTGATGGATATCTCACATTAACTGAGGTCCTGAGTCAGTAAAATATTTAAGCTTGTATCTAAAGATATCTCGTTCAACAGCGAGAACAGGTGTACAGAGACCCAAGGTGCCTCAGGCAGGAGTTCACCTGCAGCAGACTGAGGTTCAGCACAGACAAAATGTCAAATCATCTACCCAGGCCCTTGTGCTTTTCAGCCTCAAATCCTGGTGCCAAAACTAAGTGTTTCTGAAAGAGCCCAGGTATATCTACATGGAAAATCAGCCATTCCTGTTGAATGTTACTTTGTGAGGTTTAAAGAAAATACAGAGCACTCCTATAGCTCTCCAGTCCTTATTGCACAATGGCAAGATTATCAGTCAAGTTTCAAGGGGTAAATGACAGCATCTGCCAGCCTTTGAAATCTCACAAACCAAAGGAAGGTCCGCAAGCACTACCAGAATTCCCACATTTGTTGGGCACAGTAACTAAGCTCAAGCAGGAATAACTGGTAACATGCTGTGGTCTGCAATCTTCAGGAAAACAGAATAATCTGATGGTCTGGAAAAAACATTTTGACATTGTTCTTTCATATGTGGCTTGACCTATGAAGCTTTTCTCAAATTTTAAATTAAATTTCAATTTTTGAGCCCATTCTTCTTCTCTGGACAACATTAATTTTATTCAGCAGAAAATCTAATCTGCAAATTTTAAAATATTTCTCTATTTGTAATGTTGGAGGCTTTTCAAAGCTGAGAAATAAACAAGCAAAATCCCCCACAAAACAAAGAAAGAAAATCTTAAAGAAAATTTTAGGAATGAAGAGTCCCTAGACATTGCATTTACATTGCATTCAGAGGCAAAACAAAGTAGGGTGCAGGGAGGGAGGAAAAAAGTATTAATAGAAGAAAAAAATATTTGTTTCCAATTGAAAAAAAAAAAAGAAAATTTAGAAGAAACTGAAAGCTTTTCCTGAAAGTTCTGGTTTTGGAAAAAAGCCATTTTATATTGAAATGTTTTACTCCAAGTATTTTTTCCGTCAGCTCTAGATTAAACTGTTCAAGTTGAACTTTTGCTTCATTAGCTGTTTAGCAGTTTCAGGGCAAATCAACAAGACTCAGACAAGTCTTAGTAATCACCCCAAGTATTCTTTTGTGGTCCAAACAACTTAACATTTTTTTTCTTGGTAGGATTTTACCCCTCCTCTCAATTTTAAGAGCATTTCATAGATTTAATTTGATCTCTCTTGGTCTTTGGGCTCTCAGAAAAAGATTTGTTGAAACTATGTGATAGAAAATTGGGGATTTGGCAAGGAAAACAAACAAAACCAACAACTTTTCACAAGGATACTTTCTGTAGAGGATTTTCTTTTTCTTAAAAAAAATATTAGAAATGCATCCAATTTTCTGCTCTGAAATCTTTAAAGGAAAAGGCTTTTCAACAGAGCTACTTAAATAATTTCAATTATTTTGGATAACTTTTATAAGTTAAAGAATGTGTTTCAGCAATGACAATTTCTGTAATAAGTCATGCTTTCTTATTTTTATAAGCAACAGAGTCCCAGCAGAGATCTACCGAACACCCTCCATTTCAACTTAACTGGGGAAGAGGTCTCAGTCATACTACAGCTCCAGGCATGTACAGGAACAGCTGCTGGCTTTGCACAGACCATGGTTTATTTGTAAATAAATTACTTCTGTTACTGGTAGTGATACCTGCACACAATGGAGGGGTGAGCGATTCTGAGGGATCATAACAGACTCAGAGCAAACCCACTCAAGATAAAGTCAACTGAGACTTTCAGGATCCTGCAGGTTATACAAACTGTTGACTGCAAACTCTGCCAGTCTTCTGTTGCATTCACTTTGTCTTGCACTTGTTTTCTATTGTCATTAAAAATTATGCCAAAGAAAATTTCCAAGGAACCTGGGGACTGCATGCAATCTGAGGAATTTCAGGGTGGAGTTAAATAATTTACTTATCAGGGCCTAAGATCTTATGCTTGGCTGGTGGCTCTTCCAGAAGTGTACTCTAGAAGGATGGAGAGGCCTGGGAAGGTCAGCCTATATTCCAATTCGCTCATGTTCTTTCCCCTCAGCCTCAACACGTTTTGTGTTATTTTGTGTTTTTTTACTCTTCTCATACTTTGCCCAGAGGTGGACACAGCTGTAATATTGCTGTAAACACAGTGCCTCAGTTCTTCTTCCCAACCTTCTGATCAACCACAGCCTGGATGGTAATAGTGAACAGAACAAAGCAACATTCTCCCTCAGAAAGAGTTATAAACCCTTGCATCTTTTGCAGATACACAAAAGTTTAAAGTGAGAGTTATGTGCCTTTCTTACGGTATTGTCTCATTGCAAACACCAAATGTTTATGATCTCTCCCACTTGCTTACAGATCCTTTACCCAGTGATATACTCACTTCAGTACCCAACATGCAAAAGTCTTGTCTTTATGCCTATGAGTGAGACCTTCACTCAAAACTTTGTATTTTTTTTTTAATCAAGGGCATAGAGTTGCTGATCCCATCTTGCTGATTTCTTTGCTTGTAGCCTGAAACCTTTTCTGGCTCCCTACCCAGCCAGCCAGCACTTATTCTCTCAACAGCAATAATCACATCCAAATTAGATTTGCTGTTAAAGAGCATCCCATTTCTTTCAGAAACAGGAAAAATGAAAACATGTATAGGAAAGCCTTTATTCTTATCCACAGCAACAGGATGTAGGGTTACCATGGGTCATGCAAGCATATGGTGCAAAAGGTGAATATTTGTTGAGAACCTTTGCTGTTGAGATCAGACTGTAGAAACTGCATTTTCTCCATAAGGGTTTGAGCATTCCTACTGGCAATGGCTGTTTGTTTCAATTCACACAAAAATTTGATTTTGGGCCGACCGCAAATACTTATTTATTTTGGGTTCAACCATTGAACCATCTCCCACTAGCCTCAAGGAACATTTGGAAAAAAAGGTCACAACTTCTATAATTCTAATCCAGAATATACTTCGTAGGTCAGAGTTTCACACTGTTTCATCCCTCTAAATTAAGGAGTCCCTAATCTTTTCTTCCTTTTTATACCCAGCCACTTTTGCTCTGAAAGTTGCAGGCCTACACAGGGACTTGGGTAAGAGAATTTGGGTTAGTCTCTGCTGTAGACCTTTCTGATAAAAGAGTTTCTGTTACTAAGGTGAGCTCTAGGCACTGGGAGAATAGAGGGATTCTGTACAATTACCTTCTCCAACATGCTTCTCTAAGCACCTCTCTCAAAACCAAAGAACATTATGAAGTCACTTCTCCTGACTTCTCAAAAACATCCCAACAAAATAACCAAACCAAGAACTAAAAACAGTATAAAAAGAGATTACTAGAAGAATTAGAAGCATGGGGTAGCCTATGTTTGAGGAGAAATCTCGAGCTCTTCAGCCTTGAAAGAGACAAATAGGGGGGAGAAAGACATGCAAGAGCTTCTATAAAGTAATTTTTCCCACTGCTCATAATGAAAAAATGAGAAGTCATCAAAAGAGTCTTAAGTAACTAATTGAAGTAAATTAAAAGTATTTTAATTAAGAAGGTTCAATTTAACTGTGGAATCACTTAATCACTTCTATTTACAAGCAGAAAATATGAACTGAACTTTTTTATTTTCTAGGAATATAATGACTACAGTTCTTGACTGGAATGTGGGGCTTACACTTTATTTAAAAATAAAGGTTTTCTTTAAGGGTGAATGTATACACATACAGAAAGGATGAGATTTCAAGGGTCTGCAGTAGACCATGAAGGCACACTTTAAAAAGCAAGTTTATTGGAAAATCCTGCAGCTGTCTCATTACATTAAAAATATTGATCAATAACCCAGGAATGTTTGACATGCAATAATTATGTCCTAATATACCTTGAAAATATTTTTAAATATTTCTAGGCAAAGTTATTTGCCTGAGAGAAAATATTTGGATCTGAGAGCTGCCACAGACAAAACACCACTGAGGAGTTAAACCTGACTGGTTTTTTTTCAGATAGGTACATTGCTTTGTTGAAAAGGGATGTGAAGTGCCGGAGGAATTACTGAGTTCATTCACACAAATATTTGTGGTAACATGACACCAGTAGTACTCTGTGAGTGGGCACTAGTAGATTACCCATTAAAAGAGCCCTATTAGAGTCTGGAAGTTGGGCAAAGGTTCTGAACTGCAAAGTGAGCATCTCAGCCTTTAATGCTGTTCATAAAATCACTGCTTATATGACTTATCTGAGGAGCTGCTGAAGGATTGTTTAATTCAATGAAAGAAAATGTTCTTTCAGCATTTTAGGCCTTGCAATGTAACACAAAGGAGTGCTGGTATTTTCTGGCATTAGCCATAGGATATGGGCTGGGTCATTAAAGACGCAGCCACTGGATTTAGGAGCTAAATTATATCCCCTTACTCTCCAGATATTTTTTTACTCTTGGAAAATTATATAAGAAAAGCAAAAGTTTCAGCCCAAACTAACAACTACTGTAGAAGAATTCAAGCAATTAGTAAAGAATTAATCAATAGCCATAGAAGAGAAGACAGCATAAACTCTCAGAACTCCCCGCAATCATACACAATCATGTAGTGATGACTTTGAGATCTCTGTCAGCAGTCATCATCTGTGTTCCCCATGGTTTACCATTGCCATGCACTCTGAGGCTCATGAGGCTGCCCAACCAACTCTTTAGGTGGGAGCGCTTCTGGAGGTTTCTGTGAGCCAGTTCCTGTGGCTTTCCATTTCTAAGGGCTGCATTGGCTTTATATTTGTTCTCAGGAAACAGAAAGCCAGTGACTCCTGAAATTCTCTTCTGAGAGCATTTAGCATCATGAGTGCTTACAAGAAAGGGCATTGTTATGATCATCAACTTATTCCCTCAGAAGAAGTCCCATGGATTTGCCTGAAAAATACTCTGAGACATTAATGGCAACTATTGTACATTCTTGGAGCTTGTTTTCTGCCCTATCTGTCATTCTTGATGTATAGTACTTCTGGCTAACCACAGTTAACCACCTTTGGTTCAAGAAACCCATTACATTCTGGCACTGAAACCTCTGTTCTTCTGCCCTGAAGTCTCTAACATCATCTCGGTGCAGCAAGATGTATGATGTTTTGCAATAGTGCTCAACGTGAATAAATTTGTTAAATGCTCCAGAATACATTCTCATAACCAAACTATTTCTGCTAACCCATGCAAATATTCATAAAAGGTTGGCTGAATAAACTAGAAATTTATGGACTGCTGAACACAATTGGTTATTAATTCATCTGGAATCCTGTGGGGAGGAAGGGAGAACATACTACAAATTCATAAATGGTTATTTTCTGAGATGTAACATACAGCAATTTAAATTTAAACAATACCTTTCTCATTAAAAAACAATGTAATTCAAAATGATGAATCAAAAGCAAGCAAGATCTTCCTATTGTTTCAACTTTTTGTTTGTTTATCAGCATTCTGTTTCTTAGAAACCTGTTAATACTTGAACTCTGATAATGTACTCAGGTCCTTGGAGCAAAGAAAGCTACACATTATGAGACCTAAGGAGCAGAAAAGATTATTTAAAATTCCATTAGCACTTCTCCAACAGTCAGCACAGGGACATTTTGACACTACCTAGTGACACCCTCCTGATCTCAGCATGTTCCATTTCACTTCCAACACCTTTGCAAAAATCTATGCTTAGGCAAGGATCTCCCTGAAAAGAGCCCTCATAGACCACTCCATGCTTCCTCTCATAATCATGCATATTCTAATCATGCCCTTTTCAAATTGAAGGCTTTTATTTTATCAATTTTGTGATAAATGGACACTTTCTGAGGCTAAAAGGGTGATCTGTGGAGTAGTTTCTATCACATAGATTCCCGTGGTAATATGGTCTGTTTTTACCTCAAGTGATTTATAAATTTGTACATGAAACCACTCCTAAGTCAATTCAATAACCAGCAGTTGCATTTTGCAGTCTGAGTACAGCTCCGTCACAGCCAAATCTGTGTGTCAAAAGGATATGCACCCAGATCATCTTGTTCCAGAAGTGCAGTCTCTAATCCACACAAATTTGTCTCATTTTGGACTCTTTCTTAAGCAGAAAAAAAATTAGTTTGAGCTTCTCTGTGGCTGTCCCCAGAGTCTTTCCCCTTGTAATCACAGGAGCGTTCACTGTCATCCCCTAGCGAAATGGAATATTTATAAGAAATCAGGGAATAGGTTTGCTTAGAAATATTAATGAGGCTGTGAATTTCTGGGTGGCCTCTCTCTTTTGAAGTCCTTCCACTTGCCCAGTTACCTTACTGATGTTCAGTCAACTTCCTTTGTCACAACGCACAAATCGTGGTAGGTTTCCTAAATAACCAGCCTTATTCATCCCAATTGGATATTAGTTCTCACTCAATTTAAGGCTTTTTTTTTTTTTGCTTGGCATGCATTGCATAGATTTTTATAACACATCATAACTTCTGTCCCAAATAAGCACATCATCAATCATTATTTCCAGTCAAAGAGATTTTGGTACATCTTATGTGTCAGTGGAATCCTGCAATGAAAGCACTTCAACTTATCTGCCTGAGGAGAAGATTCTAACTCAACTTGCCAAAACCACAGACAGAAGGAAAAAAAAATTAAAAATTAAAATAATTTCAAGAAATAATGTAGGTTTGGCCTTTCCAGCTTTTGTCACAGGCTAAGAGATTGCTTGATAGCTTTGCCTCCCTTCTAAACCTGTACAGTGGCCATACCATCACTCAAGTTCACTGACTTCTGACTTCATTTAGCACATTCTAAGTCTGCTAAGCCCTTTCATTTTCTTCCACAAGGCTCTGAAAGGATTATTTGTACTGTATGAATGTTTTGGCACAATACTAGGATCTAAATTTTTGTGTTACATCCTTGGTACATTTCTGACCATTAAAAGATAATTATAACTTATACAGTTATAAGACTACCTATGCCCCATCCAGTAGACATGCTAAACAACGTATGGTTATCAGAATGGCATTCAACTGTTTTAAAAGCTGAGAGTTGGTCAGCTAGCTTTACTATGTTGGTGTGATTTTTGTCACTCAGATTATTATCTTTTCTGCAGAAAAATAATTTTATTGTTCCAATAATAAGTAACCACTAACCTCTCTGTTAACTGTTAGATATTTCAATTACATTGTTTTGAAATTGAATATACAAACACTGCTGGTATCACAAAATTATTTTGAAGAAAGAAGATATACCACAACAGAGAATAATCACATCCCACATCTGCTCCACATCCAAGCTCCCACCACTCTTCGAAACAGAATGCACAGAAACAGATTTCAACTCACCTCTCTTTCCCTCTCAGGGACCTTCTCATCCTGGTTCTTGAAAACTGCATCTGGGAAAGCGATTTTCTCTTGCTCTCTGCTTGCCACAATAAAGCACATAGACCAGCTCAGCAGCTCCTGCTGCCTCACAGAAGTGTTCTTTAGTAGGACACTTCCTAGGAGACCTAGGAAGTCTGGAGGTTTCCAAGGCCAGACTAAATTAAAGCTCCAAGTAACCTGGTCTGATCTCAGAGCTGGCCCTGCTCAAGGAGAAGAAGAAGAGGTCTCCTGATTTAGTCCATCATTCTACACTTCAGAATGTGATGAAGTTGTATCTCCTCCTTACTGACTTTAGAGAAAAATAATAATCATGACAATCCTCCTACAAACACTCCTAGAAGCCCCATATTCCTTGGGGTAGTCAGCCTTAATTCTCCTCCAGCCTTAGAACTGCAATCAGCTGTGGGTATCAGCAATCTTGTGTCTGTTAAGGACATGCCAACTAAGATGTTATTCACAGGTGCATCCCGTTTGAACAAGAACCATGGCCCTCTTCCTCTGATCACTGACCCATTATTATCATCATTCAGACTGCAAATGAGATTGCTATTACTTCCTTTAAACTTTTTTGCATCTTGGTTTTAGAGTAGAAGCATGCCAGAAAGCAAGGTCTGAAACAGAACACAAGATTACAGAAAAGTGGTCTGAAAGTCCCTAAAGGACACTTGAAAACATTTATGTATTCCTTGGTTTATATCAAGGATATGGTTTATATCGAGGATATGGTTTACATCAAGGATATAAACTCATATATCATGGATACCAATGCAAATTCTGACTCTGCTGATCCCAATTGGAAGTCAATGAGAAAGTCAGGATTCCCTTGCCCAGGGAACCTTAGCCTGATAATATGAACATGCCTTAAAACATTTTCAGATATGATAAAATTAAACCTGCATTATATATTTGCAAGATTAATCCCTAAGATCTAAACCATGCATTTATTTCTGGCCAGACAAAGTAATAAACTGGACCAAAATCTAAAATAAAATCTAGAGCTAATAACTCCTGCAAATTCATAAATATTTGTCTTATTTAAGCAGTTACACTGAACCCATTATATATGCCATAACTTTAACTGTTCTACCCTTTTTGGAGAATCTAACTCCAAATATGCTGCTCATTCAGGTTGATGTCTGTCCTAAACAAAATTTACCCAGTTTCACACCGAAATGCTGCAGATCAAAGGTCTTACACATTGGAATAGAGATACTTACATGAGAAAAACCACTCACAGATATTGCAATGTGAAATCAAGACTGTATTTTTCTTATGTACAGTTCAATGTCTAAAATTATAAGCTTTCAACATGATAAATCCTATAATTACAGATCCATAATTTTTTTTCATTTAAATATGTTTTTGTATTGCATTTCTTCTTAGAGAAAGGCATAATTTCCCATGTATATTCCCTATGTCTATGCCATCTAAGTATGTTTGCATGGATTTTTTTGTTTTGTGTATGGAATTTAAATGCCACAATGACAGGCAGATCAGTCAAAAGGGAAACTAAGATAGAAGTGTAGCAATATATTGTCCCAAAAAAATCTCTTTTGCAAACAACTTACAGACCTTAGCTTCCCAAAAAAAGCCAACAATAATTCCCTCAAACACAGACTCTTGAGGTTAAAAAAGATAAGTCTAAATAGTGGTTTCTTACATAAGATTCAAGTCTAGCATACCTTATCAGGGTCAGTATTTCCATGTTCTGGATGTATGAAATATTTCCTGAGCATGATTTTTGTAATAGGTCTTCTTCTATAACCTCTATATTTAAATTCTGATAATTCAGCTTTATCCTGCCTTCTAATTCTTATTTTCATAATCTCAAGACCTTGGTCTGGCTCAGGTTATCATTTTAAACTACTGTTGGAGCCTCATTTTTAGCCTCTCTTAATTCTTAGATGAATTTTATAGCCCCTAATATCACTATATCTACTTTGGAAAGCAGTGATTTACTGTGACTGCTCTGCAAAACAATAATCTGTGATTCTTAAAAGAATCATACCTTGATTGCCTCTGTCTTCTTTTCTTGAGACTTCTTCCGGAATAAATTTCCCTCCACTCCATGCAACCTCCTCTCTGCTGAGTGATTACTCCACGTATTTATTTGGTCTTTACCTGGCTACCTCAGATATGAGAAATAGCAGCTGGCCTTGCAAACTCTAACCTGTTGTATCAAAGAACCTGTTCCACTGATTGCGTTTTCATTTTTATACTTTTAGAGTAAGTCAGAAATTCCACAAAGATGAGCTGGTACAAATTCTGCTGTAAGACAGGTCTTGTAGAAAAGATTTCTTCAGTCCGAATGGAAATTATAATTCCTCGCTATTGATTTAGGGCATACTTTTTAGAAGAGCCCATATCCTCCACTCTGACCCCACCATCCAAACCCAACTTTCAGAAGACTTCAATATTTGGAAGAGTATTTGTTGAATATCTAAGTCTAGTTTCTAAAACCGAAAAGTCATCGAGAGTTCCACATATCCAGGAAAAGTTTTCATGTTCAAAAACAAATGCATTGTACCACCTTAGCAGTTATTATTTTCAAACAGATGTGCTTGCCTTTTTATGGGCACTTCTTCATATCTTTACCCAATTAAAAAAGGATATGTTTTCGTATTTTGGATATCCACTTAATTCACAGGAAGCACCAGTGTCTTTCCCTGAGACAAGCAGGGGACAAGGACAAGTGGGTGCAGAGAGCAGAGCCCATCTGCTACTGAAGATAGAAGGTTCCTAAAGCCTTAATGGGACACAATATAAATTTACAAAGGCACTGGCAGCAGGGGGAGGAGAGGTAACCACAGCTTCAAACTCTCCCTTTTCCAGTCCCTAGTGAGAGAGATTCAAGAGTGATTTTTTAGTTCTGTTGCTGCCCAGGACCAAGACCACAGCCAAGACAACCTGGCTGGCTATTTGTCTGCAAACATGGTGGATATGTGCACAGTCCAGC